>NC_137915.1:15248501-15281001 GCF_963457725.1 Sprattus sprattus | reverse complement strand
TGACAAGCTGCATTAAAGGGGCACTTCCAGTTTATTGGGACCACCATGGATAGAAAATGTGTTGGAGTATTGTGAAACCCTAAACAGTTTATGTCTCAAGTTTTAATTTGGTTTCTGATTTTGTTAGAGCTTTCCCCTGTCTTGAACCCAACTGTTTTTTTGTTTTCAGCTTGCTTTTACTTTATCTTTCAGGTTGCTATTTTAAATTGCTATTGTACCATGTGCTATTTTTAAATGGCTACTGTACCATGTACTATTGTTAAACAGCTATTGTTCCGAGTCCTGATGGTCAGCGTATAATAGTAGCTTGATGCAAAATATCTGTTACTCTGTTATGTATGATGTATTACATGTAACATAAAAACATATTAAATATTCTTATTCAATGTATTGTCAAGTGCATAACAGCATAGTTACATAGTAACAAAAGATATCTAATATAAAGAATGGCCATTTTAAGCTTTTTGTCTCAGTAAGTATGAGAGGGGATAGGAACTTGACTCAAAGCTTACGTGAAAAGCCCAGCTATGGAATGGGCTAGGTATCTAACCCTGAAAAGATGTTTTGGGCAGCTTGCATTTCAAAGGGATTTAACTGTAGTGCTGTAACACACAAACATATTTTGGATGACAGCACTGGAGAGAATTTAGCCTACCTTGTCATCTGACACAGCTTAAGTTGAAGATTAGAACGTTCTTTACAAGCTCTTGACAAGATCTTGTGTCAACATAACTCTCAAATGAATATGTGGCGGCTTCAAGTGTCCCCAAATATCACAACACAATGCATGCTCGTAACATAACCACCTTAAAGGAAAATGGGCTAGATTCCATGAGCTTGGGGGAAGTATTATATTAATTATACTTTTATTAAAAAAAAATTAGTTTCTCTATTAATAAAAACAGGCAGTGACTTTACGTGCTATAGTTTTTAAATGTCAATCATAAAAGGAAACCAACCTGTACTTGAGGATACATAATTGCATTTCATCAATCTGAAGACATTTTTGGATTTACATCTCGGGTTAAGGGCACATCTGAAATGCCCTTGTGACGAGACGATCAATAAAGTAGATCCACCCTCTTGCTTGAGCTATAAGGAAAACCACGCTATGCTGTGCGCCCTTCATAAAGCCATCATAAAAGTTGTGGATAATTATACCTGCAGTGTGGCACTAATTTACATTCATGAGCCATACTGCTCGAGCTTTTGATATACATGTGCTGTCACATTGATTTCCAGGCTCGTCAGACACCCTCGGACCACCCCTCTACACACATCCCAGCAGGGGGGATGCAGGCTGGCTCCGCTCACTATTAAAATATTGTCCAAACCGTGACCTCTGGCACGTAGGCCCGACCCCGTGAGAAAAGCTCATCTTCACATCAAACGTCTAATCAGCTCGCGTCTGTGAGGCCATCCCCCCTTGAAGGCCTTGGAGAGATCATTTGATTTTATAATGCTTGTACCTTCTCACAGGAGGTCTCCTGTGGCGATTCCCTACAGAGGCTGATCCAGTGGTGCTCTTCTTGCTCACTCTTAGAGCCTCTAATACCACTCGTCCTGTGGAAAGCAAACACATCATGTTCGTCAGTGGGTGATTTGAACGTTTTAATTAATGCATTCAAGTAATGTTAGCTAATACAAGGTTAATGTAAAGTGATACGAGGCATTTTTATATCATCTGTTTTGTCTAAAAAGAGTCTTAAAAAATGGCAATTCCCTACAGAGGCTGATCCAGAGGTGCTCTTCTTACTCATTCATACTCTCATACCACTCTTCCTGTGGAAAGCGAACATGTCATTACGATACAAAAGGAGAACAGTATCATCGGTATCAATTCAAACCACATAATGAATCTTTTCTGAGAAACACAGAACAAACAAACCGCAAGATATAGGCAGAAAAACAACAACATTAGCGGCATCAACGTCTCTCTCAAAGATCAAAGACGACACATCTTTCCTTGTGGCACGACACATTACACTCATCACCACGGAGTTAAAAGCCGATAACATGCTACGCCACGCGAAAAGTGTTTCTGACACGAGCCCATCGTTGGGGTGAAGATTTCTCTTGTTAAATCCTGTCCTACAGCTGTCCCGATCGCCATGTCCTCGCCACGCGCTGATTAACGAGAAGTCGTTAGCCTGAAGGAGCGGCCACGCGACGGCGAAGTCAACGCGGGCGGCGCAGAGCGGCGTTGAGCAGGGTGGGATCCGCAGACAATAATAGCCCTTGTCTGCACAGTCACCAAATGACTGCTGCTTGGTTAGCCGTAAGCTCCATTTTGGGACCTTTTCGCTCCCATATTTAATTAAAACATCATTATCACCTTCCTGTGTGCTGAGCTGTATTACGGCCGATACAATCCAGATCTGTTTTCTTAATTGGTCTTAAATGGGCAAACTGCACTTTGCACACTCCGACATGTCAGTCGCACTAATAAAAGAAGTCAGATGGCTTATTTTGGTGTGTTGACGGCTCAGGTGTATAGCTCACCCAGTCGGGGTGCGGGACACAAACAAGGACACAGGAAATAAATACAGTAAGGCAATGATTTACATTAATGTTCACTTAATTATCATTAATTAACTATAGCGGTTAACATCAATAAAGACTGAAGTACAACAATTACTATGACTTAATGTTTGTTAATACTGCAGTCCATGCGCTTCTCCACACTAGTGAATGCAATGAACACTCATTAAGAGATCATGGATGTTAAGCATCATTTTTCATGGATGTTCGTCAGAGAATGATTCGAGCGTATTAATTCAAGCACTTAAGTAATGTAAGTTAATGTTTCCAGACGTTCTTATCTTATTATCTGTTTTGTCTTAAAAGAGTCTTCAAAATCATATACATCAGTATATCAAATATGACATGAGTGAAGGTTTGGAGTGAAGTTCTTTTCATGAGGTATTCAGGTTATTAATGTTTTCAACATGATAATATGACAACTTCCTTCCCTTTCAGAATAAATTCATACTGTCACCAGTGTCACTTATGATAGCTTCCATAAGACATTAGAGTTTGTGTACCAATTAAAAGCCGCGACTGCTAAAGATTGTTGACAGCGAGTCGCAATGAGGGGCGTCGCTTTTTCATCAGCCATTTCTCCTGGTGATGCCCAAGGAGTCTCCATCTTGATTGACACGCCGAGCACCATGTTCCCCCTCAGACAACGTTACCCCTAAAAGGCGAATCATTGCAAATGCACCCAGATGACCACTTCAAGTGTGTATGCGTCTCAGTCTGGAAGCTAGTGGTACGCTAACATCTGTGCCTGTGTGCCTGTGTGTGTGTATGTGTGTGTGTTTGTATGTGTGTGTGTGTGTGTGTGTGTGTACCTATTGTGTTGTGTATGCCACACGCATGATGGGAGGACTTGTGGAGACCTTGGAGCAGACCTTGCAGAGAAAACAGTGTTGTTTAGGCGCATTAATATTCAAGAGGTGCCGTTGCCAAGCACCTTAAGCAGATGCATCTTGGCACGGCTAGGATGGCCTGACTGAGCAGAGAAGCATGCAGGGCTAAGCTCACATTGCCAACCGCGACACACACACGCACGCACACACACACACACATATATATATATATACATACTGTATGTAAACACAATCACACAGCCCAACTGCTTCATTCCATCCCTCTGTCTTTTTGTATCATAGAAACACTCACTTCTTCGTAACGCACATGCACACACACTCACACCTCTCTCTCTCTTCCCTCTGACTCATTCTCTCTCCCACATTCTCTCTTTCTCTGGTACCTCCTCATCCATCCCTCCATCACAGACATCATTCATTCTCCATAATCCCCTAACTCTACCGCACCCCCCCACCCCTCTCTCTTTCTACCCCCCGCACCCCCCACCCCCCCCACCCCCCCAAACCCACCTCAACTGCCCCCACCTTGCCCCTCCCTGCAAAATGATACTTCACCTAGTGCGAGACTGGTTCCCCTGGCATAAACTAAGTGGCTTGCTGGCATATGGTGCAACCTCCATTTGAGCGCTAAAAGCTGGATATTGTTTTTGTGGAGCAGATGTTGGTGGGCACAGAAGAGCCACAGCTGACTACTCCGAACAGCTGGGAAGGGTGTGTGTGTGTGTGTGTGTGTGTGTGACCCACATAAAGGCAAGTGGGACGGGGACACAAAAATCAAGTTTGCCTTTTTCTTCTTTATATGTGTGTGTGTGTGTGTGTGTGTGAGTCTGTGAGTATGAGTAAATATACATATGGGTGGATGTGTGAGTAAGTGTGGATAGGTATGGTGTTGGGGGTCCTGACTCTAGTTCACAGAAGCAGGTCCCCCGTCTGAGTAGAGAAGCGCCTTAAACACATCCCCACCTAGCGATCTCACTCAGGCTCCGTTTACGTAGTGTTAAATACAGCGACAGGCAAGGCAGACACGCATGGCAGCCCTTCACAGCAGTGCTGTAAAATAGGACAGCATGCTATAAATTACAGGTCCTCTTTCTCACCAGCCAAAAAACGGAGACTGAGACGTTTTGATATGGCCGTCCAACGACAGCAGCATCCGACTGTCACAAAAAACCCACATACAAATGAAGACTATTTAGAGTGTTTAATCAGCATGCCAAGGCCATTATCCGGTGCGCTTTGATGAAAGCAGTGAACGTGTTTCTGTGAGCAGATGGGCCTGTGTGTGTGGGGGGGGGGGGGACGGACTAACATTAGCAAGACTGCATAGCTTTCAACAGTCCTGTTTTGCCGGTGAGTGACTACATGTGAGGCTCCGTCTGGTCAAAAGGCCCACGTGTTGATAATTTTTTAATTCATTTTTTATTTATACATTTAGATTTATACATTTATACAGACATTTCTTACACTTTTTAATTTATACATTCATACATTTACTCTAACTAACATTAGCAAGACTGCATAGCTTTCAACAGTCCTGTTTTGCCGGTGAGTGACTACATGTGAGGCTCCGTCTGGTCAAAAGGCCCACGTGTTGATAATTTTTTTATTCATTTTTAATTTATACATTTAGATTTATACATTTATACATTTATACAGACATTTCTTACACTTTTTAATTTATACATTCACACATTTACTCCTGACACTTTTATCCTAACCCTGGGCACAGAACACTTAACCTTGGTATTGTAAGTACTCTACCAGTTTAGCTGCAGGACAACTATAACTTTACCTGGCAAATTAGTAAGGCTCAGTTATTTATATCATATTAGACAGAGAAAGTTTTAGTCATGTTATCAATGTTAAACATCTTCCTATTTCGTTTAACCACAGCATTGTGTGGTTAAGGTTCAAGCTTTCCAGCTGTCGGACACAGACAGAAAAATAAAGAGTTGTCAAGTTTATCAATGGAATTCATCTATTCTTGGCACTTATTTAGCAGCATGGTCTGAAATATCAGAGTACTGAGAATGAATTAGAACTCGGACTATTTGTATTCAAAAGCCGTGGGTATATGTGGGCAAACAACAGTGGTTTACAAAATTAGCATTTTCCATGACTGCTCCTCCCCGGAGCTGAAGGCACTTCCAAACCAGCGGTGGGCACTTTCATGTTGCTCTCCTCTCCTCTCCAATCCCTTCCTCTCTACCCCCACCCTACCCCCCCCCCCCCCCCTCCCCTCTTCCTAGCCAATAGAGACGTGGCTCTCTGGGTGTGAGGATTTAATTATGTAAAGTGTCAAACCTCACGCTGACGGGCCGCTGCTCTTGAGGCCCTCTCTCCTCTTGCCTGGGACCAAGAGGGGCGAGCGGCTCTCACCTCTCGGCAGGTATCAGCGGTAAGGAAGCCGTGTTTAAAAACTCGTTTGGGAAATGAGGTTATGAGGCTACTCCCAGCAGAGCAGAGAGAGAGAGAGAGGGGGGCAGGGGAAACACACCCAAAAGTAAAAAGACGCTTCAAATTAAAAAAGTGTCCCACTCAACCATCAACCACAGCCTAGGGGCAATCTGACCATTCTCTCTCTCTACCACCCTTCCTCCCTCACACATACACACACACATGTACACACAAACACACGCACACACAGAAATACAGACCCACACACACACACACACACACACACACACACACACACACAAACACACACACAAACAAACACAAAGGCCACACATACAGCCCTTCCCTCTCTCTTCCAGACACCTCAGTTCCAGCAGTGACGCTCTAGCAGCGGTGCAGAGTCACCACTGTGAGCTGCCGCTCCCCTCCAGCCCTCTCATTAATTAACTCTACTGTTTGTTGACTCTGGGTTGATGCATGCGGGTCTCCAGAGAGGTATGTGAGGAGAGTACAGGACAGGGACGGGGACAGGGATGAGGATGGGGACGGTACCAATGCCTTGATGACAAACCTCGTCAGCAGGCAACTCGCTCCCAATGTGCTCGGAAAGAACAGGACGCTCCGGCAGTCCCACTTTTGATTTTTTTTTCCACCGAACATCATAATTAAAGAGGAAAATATTTAAAATGCATATGTAAATTTCTCTTGTTTTTGATCTTCCTCCCCAGCAGTGCAAGGAAGGGGTGATGGGGGAGAGGGGGGGGGGATCACCTGAAGCCATTTGTGATCGACACGCAGGCCTTGAAACGGCAAAATAGAGATGAAAACACATCCCCCGCGTGGCACTGGGGGGGACCAGGGCTGATGTTAATCGCCCAGGAATATTCATCATACTATTTACTCACAGAGTGGGGCCACTAGACCTGCTCCAGATATTAATTTTAACTACTTTTAGAAATAGTTTAATGGCATTTGGGAAACATATACTTCCAATAACATGGCTTTCTAATTTTCTCTGAATGTTTAAACACAAACAGTGGTTCTTGAAGCACTGTCTCTAAAACTGTTAATACTTGTGGCCGGTGCATTTGCCATGTGTGCCAAACTGAATGCCTATTCTCTACTTTACACTTAGTTTGTACACTTTTTGCAAAACTGTAAACACAACTCACTGCTTTACACTCTATTTTAAATGAAATAATAAACGTATAGATAATGCCTAGCTCATGACTACGTTATATGTGTTGTGAATGTTTTTTTTTTGTTTGATTTTTAGCACAAATATTTTTTTCTAGCACAACTTCACTGCGCTTTTGTTGTTTGAAGAGTTTTCAACCTTTTCCCCTCATATGCATTGATAGTGTGTTTTGCCCAAAATACACATCCATAGATTCCACATTTGGATACTTGTGTATATGAGTCATCCTGTTATTGCAAAATGCCATGCCCAGCACACAGAAACAGCACATGCCTCAAGTGTTTTACATTTATACTATCAGTGTGTGGTTCGTGCTCTGTGCGCTTATTCAAGAGATGGTTTGTGTGTGCTGTATTGACGCAAAAACACAATTAGAAAAAAAGAGTTGTAAGAGTTTCCTAAAAAGATTTGCTTTTACAAGAGATGGCTAATTATTTGCTGTTTGGTGTAAGGTTATGAGGTTAGTGGGGTTTTTTTTTCAATTCATCTAATTCAGTAAATGCTTTGTGATTAATTCATCTAAATTACTCACAAATATGAATGGGTGATTAGTGAATCTAAATTAATCACATATATTAATTTGGCATGAGAGGCATTTAAAAGTTTTTCGGATTTAACATTGACGAAGTGACAAAGTAAACAAGCTTGTTCAATGTGATGTTCGCCACCCATTAATATCAAACAATAGATACTTCAATGATTAACCCATCTTATAGCTTGTCTAAAGCTAACAAGCTAACTTACGTAGGTAACGTCAGACTAGTCCTACACCAACAACTAATGCACTGATCTTGCTTGTGAACTTATGTCACCCAAAAAAATGTTTTACCTTCGGGTATTTCCAGAGGTTTTTGCGCGAGCGTCTCTGAAGTTCTGGAACTCTCCATCTCGAACTCGAAAACGAGGTGATCTATGCAAATAATTCCAACATAGTAAGGCTGTAGACCTCACATCCAACTACCAATACAGCCCAAAACATTGAGACTAGTTGCAAATCATAAGAGGGCGTAGTGGGAGAAATTGTAACTGTTACTGGATTGTGGACTGTCCACTATTCAAATTCATCCAATATGGCCGACGTTGAGCGGTTTACTTATGGGGTCAAGGGCAACATAGAGTGCGTTTTTTTACTTGTTATTTCTCAATTAATCGAAATGAAGGCATTATTTTGACAACTCTAGTATAAATGTTTATATAACATAACGAAACAAAATCTTCTACATTGTGGATACTGCTGAAGCTACATAATGACTGGAGGGAAGAACCTTAATGTGTAATATTTTAGAAACAGCAAATACAACAGTACAGTAAATACAGTTTTACTGGCATACAGCCTGCCTCTCTAATTTCGCTACATAAAGAATTAGATGAATCTGGTCAGATCTAAAACATGTACTGTATGCATGTATGTATGTCACATCATTCCAGAACATAGACTCAATGCTATGCTGGAGAAACTCCACTGAAACCAATCAGACCACACCAACCAGGCTCTTAGAGTTTTCACATAAACAAAGCCTCCAGCAAAGAGGTTATGAACACAGGTCATAATCCCCTGCTTGGATTAAACTGACAGCCCGGTGATGGAGGCACTGAGGGCCATGTTTGACAGTAAAAAGCACCGAATGCTGCCGCCAGTCTTCAAACACTGTCCAGGCGATGGCCAAATCCGGCTGCAGTCTGGCAGAGGGAGACCTGTAGTGCAGGTGCAGCGAGGGTCAGATGAGCGCTAGTATCAGCGTCGGCATCAGCTGCTGTTAAGCGTACAAACAGGAGAAGGACCTGGTGGCCACAGCTCATAGAGCTCAGGGGAGCTCAGGGGAGCTTGACGCGAGCAACTCCACACATCAGAGGCACTTCAGATCTCCCTTCATCATTGTACCAGCATCAGTACCAGTGTTGTAGTCCAGGGTATACGCAGGTTTACGGAGTATACCCACTTATTTTTCAGTCAGCATTGCGTATACCCACTTCTCAAAGCAGGGCGTTTATCCTGTGCTGTATGGGCTGCTTAAAAAAATTAAGAGTATACCCACTTCTCCAGGGACCACTACACCACTGATCAGCACCCCACCTGTACGTAAAACACACACACTGCATACGCTAGCAGTGGCACAGGGCAGGCTGGAAGTTGTGTTTTGATTAGTAGCATATTGAAGACAGTAGTGAATTTGAAGTGGAAAAGGCAGAAGTGAAATGAAAAAACATGAATGTAAATTCAAACAATGGCGGAAATGATTCAAAAAAAAGAAAGCAATGTAGTTTAATTTAACTTTTTAACACCAAAAAAATGTAATTCACCTGCTTGAGACATTATGACGCTGGAAGAGTTGAGGAACCGTGTGACACAGGAAAAGTTGAAGAACCGTATGACGCAGGAGCAGCTGAGGAACAGTATGATGCAGACATTGAATCACAGGATTGGCTCCAATGAGTGTTCCTAGAGACTTCGATAAGTCGATACAGAGAGAGTGTTGAGTTACATCTCTTCCTTCTTTCAAAATGCATTAAAAAAAGCTGGAAGCTAACAAGTTAGCTAGCTAGTATGTGAGTGATCTAAAATAGAAAGAAAACGTGTTTAAATAAGACACTCTTAAATAAGAATGTCTTGAGAATTAAATGTATTATTTTAAATAGTAATAAAAAGAGCTATAGGTATAAAAAAAAACATAATGGCTTTATCCTTATGCATTTCAAGCTTCAGTTTATTTATGTAAAGTGAGTCTTCTTGTCTTTGTATTATAATGATGTAATTTATCAATCTGTGATATCTAATTTTTCTGTTTGCTTAGATGTTTAATAAAATAAAAAAAGCACATACTGTTACTAACGTTAGCTTTGAACATGGCCCTGGACCCTGTAATGATATTAAGTATAGAAATATGAATTGCAAGCGTGTAGAGATTATGGGTGTTCTAATACTGTGGGTTCAGTGGGGAGGGATTGAGTGAGTGAGTCACCCAGAGAGTCTGCTTCTGACTGGGCCTCAGTCCTCAGCACACACATCCATGGGACTTTGATAGGCACATGGCCCATGATGGCTGTCAGGCCCTTCTTTTGAGGAACCTGAACAAAAACAGCACTGGGAGAATGTGTGTCAGGGGATGGGGGGTGGGTACTACATAACAGACTTCATGTGCTGTGTCAGAGAAAGAGAGAGAGAGAGAGAGAGAGAGAGAGAGAGAAAAAAAGAGAGACATAAAGAGGAGGCAGACAAAGAGAGAGAGACTGCAAGCTTCTATGTGAGACAGAAGGGAGAGAGATAAAAAGACAGTGTATGTATTTGTATCAGTGTGTACATGGTTGTATACGTGTGTGACTGTGTGACTGTGTGTGTGTGTGTGTGTGTGTGTGTGTGTGTGTGTGTGTGTGTGTGTGTGTGTGTGTGTGTGTGTGTGTGTGTGTGTGTGTGTGTGTGTGTGTTTGTGTGTGTGTGCCAAGAGTGTCTTGTTCTCTCCATCACTTCTCAGATGAGCGGTGAGGGAGCTGGGCCTGCCCGTCAGATCTGCTGAGGCTGTTGTGAGAAGCCAACATGGAGAGGCAGAAGGACGTCAGAGTGCATTTAGGGTAATTATCAGAGTCCTTCTGCAACAGGGAGAATAGAAGATGTAGGCCGTCTCACATATTGTCTCACATATTTTTATTTCTATTTCTCTATACAGTATATTTATACATTAATATCTCCATATTTGTCATGTAAGCATATATTGATATGAACCATAGCTTTAAACATGACCCTGAACCTTGCAATGATACATATAGAGATATAAGTCTCAGCTACAGCACTCTCATCTATGACGACAGTGGACTGTCACATTTTTGCCAGTACTGAATTATAAGCGTCTCCAGTTACATGTGATGTTGTGATTTTGAGGGTCCATTAGTGGTTTTAACAGCAAGCACAATTAATCAGACTTGATTGGCTTGGTCGTCATTGTTCATAGTGAATCTGATGGAAAATCAGTGCTTGAAAAGGCACCATTTAGGCCTCAACCTGCCCACTATGTGATGTAACGAGAAATGTGTTTACTTGTCCTGTTCATCAGACCTGCACATGTATACATCTGTATTAACAGTTAAGAATTCTGTTGTACGGTATATACAGTACTAAAACACCACTTTACTACAGTTAAGTACCCTGTAGTACAGGCATAAACAGTACAGGTAGATTAGTACAGAGCAACATGCACCAACTTCATTGTTAATGTGGCAACTGTTATTCTATGGGCTTTTACATTCCATGGCTTACTTCAAGTCAGGTGCCCTTTGCACCTTGAAAATGCTGACAGCTTTTTCCACTGAGAAGTTCCTGAGACTCCTCAGCGAGAGACTCCTCAGTGGAGGTTTGACTGGGAACAGTTTCGGGCTCAGCCCCATAGACAAAGGGAGTCCTACCCTCTGTCAGTGTCTATACATTTCATCCTTTCCACCCGGCTGCCTCCCAGAGCCAGACACGAGGGAGGCTTCACCTGAAATGACAGGTGAGTCCCCTCAAGCAGCCTCGACCCAACAGGGGAGCCACAACCTGCCAAAAACCTGTCACTCACACTGCTCTGCGAGAAGCGGCTCAATCATGTCATCTTTTTCCCTCTTTATGAAGCACCGTGACATGTCAAGTTTGTGTCAGAAAAGAAGAAAAAAAAGAAATGGGTGCTGTTCGGACGCAATCTAATAAAGAAGAGCTGGGAGCCATAAACGCCGAATAGAGTGTCTCTCGTCTCGTAAAGTCAAACGGTTCCATCATGCGCTGCCAAGATCCTTGTAAATAATTACATATTATCATAATTTAATCTTTTTTTTTCCATAATTAAAACCAACAATAAAATTGTGAGGAGAGATCCAGAGGCGCCTTTCATACGAGACAGTAAAACAGAGAAAATGAATCCCATTACAGGAGTGTCATTCATAGACTAATGCCCCAGATTGCTGATCACTCTTCAACAGAGCCTGCCCACATCCAGCCCAAGTCTGGCCCACGCCCGGCCCCTCTGGGTCGGCTGCGGTGTAAAGCCCTTATCACCAATATCTACCAGATGAGAAGCACAGTACTGTTCAATATAAACTGATACACTGCACTCATTCGTTCATTTATTCGTTCATTCATTCATTCACTCATTTATTAATTAATGAATTCATTCATTCTTTAACAAAATATCCAGCTTCACAATTTACTAGCAAGGCATTTGTTTTATGTCAGCACAGCGTCTCAAAAATGGACAGAGGGATAGCCTGTGCTACTGTTAAAACAAGGGTATTTTTGTATAGTTTTGGCCTGCCAGTGTCCACACAGAGATTCATTTGCGCAGTGGTAAAGGTTACGATGACCTAGCCCTGTAATCTCCTCTTATTTGAATGTAAGGGGGGGGGCAGTTTGTGCCATATGGCCTCCCGATTACAACAATAAATCAAGTTCAGATATCCCATTATAATTTATAGAGAAATTATACCCTATTTTAATCAAAGACGGGGGAACAGTTGTTATGACATTTCGAGACCCCATTCTCCCGAGGAGAGTGGGTACACCGCACCAATCGAGCGTCAGCCCCAAGGTTTTATTTCGCTGTTGGGATGAAACATATAGTTTACCCACATGCGTCTGACTGATTGAAGGGGTATAATTATTGGTGGGGACTGCAGCCCCCCCCCCCCCCCCCCCCCCCACCCCCACCCCCCCAAAACCCTCCCGCCCCGCCCTGTATGCTAATGAGTAACCTTTAGGAGGCCTGTGAGGGGATAGAGAAGCAGATGGACAGTAATGGTGATGGGCTAGAGATTGGCTGGAATAAATCTCCACAGGGTCTGGACCCATACTGCAGCCAGCCAGGCCTCTGAATCGTATCAAAGTGCTCACAGTCACAGCAAAGAGAGAGACTTTGGGCAGGGGGGGTGGGTGGGGTTGGGGGCTGGGAGGGCATTGGGGATATCTGCTACCATACAGCCAGTTCTGGTCATCTCAGTAGCATTGACATCTGCTGCCTGGCTTCGTTGTGTGCTTTTGGAGGCGGGTGGGGTATTGCTATTTTTGTGAGGATTCATGGCATATTTTGCAAAGAATTATTCTTTGTGACCTTGCACATGAAGAAGGCTCCTTTTAATGGGCTTCAAGAAATCGAGGCTATTTATCCAAAGATGCCAACACAAAACATCAAGAGAAAGAAATGAAGCAAGCTTTGCCTAATTGAAATCCTGACTCGAGACACCTCCATATGGATCCATGTGGATATGGATGCAAAATAGCAACATGGTACGAGAGGGTGGCCTACCACTACCTCACAAGCCTTAAATTAAACTGACAGCCAGTGGCGTTCTCGGTATTGAAAAGTGACGGATGACTATTATCATTTAAATAGTAATTTAGCAGTTAATTACGGTGACCTTGCTTGTTCCCCGTGCATCTAGAAGCACAGACAAAATGGAGACCACCTACCTGCACCTACCGCACATCTGTTGTCACCGACAACGGGTCCTGATGCGGGATTAAGTCACCACGGTAACAAAAGTAAATTAAGCATCTGTCGCCTCCTACCTTACCTGCAGCTCTGTCTGCGGAGATCCATTTATGACTGGCTTGGGATGAAGCCTTTCTTTCCCTGCCATCATTATTATTGTGCAATTTATGATGAGTTTTAATGCTTTTGGAGAGTGTCATTAGAAAGGGAGATGTAAAAAGCAGATTGCATGAAATCATTGGAATTGGGCATTAATCTTTAATGAAAAGTCTGTGACAACATCTTTAAAACCCAATGGAGTGTGTTTAACAATTAGTTGTGTAGATCCGGCTGTGGAAATTTGTTGGCTGCATTCTCCCAAACGTATTCACGAATTCCATGAATTATTTAACGGACTCGCTAATGTCGGACCGTTTTACGCGTCTAATGTTCTCGGCGCGTTTCCTGCTCGAGGGGGGCGATTAGATCTGACAAAAAGAAGTCAAAATAACCTTCATGAGACAGAGAGGGGAAAATTGCAGTGCATCTATGGAAATGCGCCCGTCTAGATGCTGTGATACATATTTCATCCTGTGATTAGTTTTAGGTTTGACAGGCTAAAATTGTTTCATAAGAGCATAAATTATACAAATCATCCCTGGCATCCACCTAAAGAGATAACTCCTGCATTGGGACCACATATCTAAAATGAGCTGATTCAGACTGTTTTGTTGGCGCTAACTAGGTTAAGACCACCAGTTCTCACCACCATTATAATATTTATAGACTCACGACTACCCGATTACATTTCAATTTCACTGCTACTTTGAGAAATCCCCTGTAAGCAGGTTTTAATGATTGTTTTGAGAAAACACAGAACAACAACGCTAATTAATGTAAAAATCATTGTGCAAAGTACAGGATGATGTGATGTCCACTCGCTTTTCATTTACACAATCATTTTAAATGTACAGTTATGAATTGGACGATCTTACAGTGCTGGTACATTATACATCAATATGAGTGCTCAACAGAATTAAAACCCATGACACTGTCCGTGGCCAGGACTGTAATGTCCTAACTCCTGAGACGTATGACAAAGGTCATAGATCAGAGGTCGAAGATCATTTAGCCTGGTATTATGGAGTGCTACTTGTTTCAGAAAATGCGCTGCAGTTGCCCAGGACACACAATGCCTCTCAATGGCTGAAGATATACACAAGACAAGTACAAATGCTTTAGTGTGTGTTAAAATGATATAACTCAAACGCTTTAGTGTTCGATACAATAGATGTTAATCAGACACTTGAAATTTGAGCTAAACATAAAATCATTTGGTTCAGTCTGGGATTCTTTCTTGTGCCACAGTGTGAGGTGTCTCTATGTGTATGTAGTGATGAGCAAAATCCCTTTTACTTTTAAACAACAGACAAAACACACACAGCCCACAATCCCATCTCTACAGGACATGCCATTTTTTAGTCCAGCTCCACTGGAATCATAAAGACTTGATCAACCCTCTTTCCTCTGATCTTAAAAAGCTACTGGTGTTAGGGCCCTCCCAACACAACAGGGACACTTTACACATTAGACTTTCATCAGACTTTAATCATACGCCTTAAACGTTAGGGCTTTCACAGAGACAGTGTGTGTGTGTGTGTGTGTGTGTGTGTGTGTGTGTGTGTGTGTGTGCGTGTGCGTGTGCGTGTGCGTGTGCGTGTGCGTGTGTGTGTTTGTGTGGGTGTGTGCGTGTGCGCATAGTAGGGAAGGCTGGAGAGACCCCAACAGGTAGCCATAATAATGCCCACACGCAGAGTGACAGCAGGTAAATTGCGTGTCAGGAGGTCTTGGGTTTCACCCGTCGCATATTTAGCAACGTGCCCCGACACAGAGCCTCCCCCCGCACCGGCGAGTGATTCGTGGCTAACTGTTTTTGATTAAAATGTCAATAAAGCTGCAGGCCCTTTCATCTCCGAAGCCCAGAGCTGTCCGTCTCCCCAGGCTGGGGATGGGGGGGTTGGCAAAGCGAGGCCCATTCATCTACTATGAGAAGCATGTCATGTAATAATGATTGTCTCCAGAGAGCATTTAGAGTGATAGCAAATGCTGATTGGAACAATGGGCTACTGAATCTCATCTGGACGCCATGGTGACAGGTGACTGCTGTTGTAAACAGACATTTCTCCAGGGAGTTTAGGCTGTTTTTTTTTTTCTCTAACTCTCTTTCTTACTCTTTCTCTCTCACTTTCTCTCTCTGTCTTTTGCTCTCTCTCTCCCTGTCTCTCTCTCTCTTTTAATCAGGCTGACAGCTGCTGCCTAAGTTTTTCTCTTTTTTTCTTCTTTTCCCCCCATTTTTTGTTTCATTTGTGAGGAAAAAGAAAGAGGAAATGCCCAGAGGTGCTATTTGTAGCCATCATTACCCTGCATTTGCAAACTTTAATCTCCGGCACAGGCGGAGGTGGGCACGAGGGTTCAATGTCTCAGCGTCCCACTTACACCTCCGTGCAGGAGAGAGACAGACTCATAAAGACACATCTATCACAGCCACCGCAGCCTCAACGAGGCCAGGAGTCACGTCTGGGGTGGAGGACGACGCTTCGATTGCGCGGCGGAGAAACAGAAGCAGTCTGTGGTGGGCGGTATTAAGGCCCGGCTGAGCTGACGAGACGATGTTTACTGTCAGTCTGCCCTTGTTTGGTGCTTTGTGCTGTTCAGCGGTCGGGGAGGCAGCGCAACCAGACCAAACGGCAGCTGTATGTGCAGATGCTCATGCAAAAACATCCTCATTCACACTGCGTCGTCTCACTCTCTCTCTCGCTCGCTCGCTCTTCACTTGTTTGTTTGGCAGCCATTTAGCCCTTCAGCGCAGAGATAGGGGGGAAAAATATACCGCTTTGTTTTCATACTAACAAGGCAATTAGCGATCATTACGGATACTTTTCTCTTTTTTCCTCTCCCCCCTCTCTTCCCTTCTCTCTACAATCACACGGGTTTGTGGATACACAGCTACAGGCAGGAGCTGCTGTTGGCTTAACCCTTTCTTGGCCTAACGAATGTGAGCATATGTACACCTGGGTAAACGGGGTTTGTATTTTGCCAACATGGCATGTAGTAAACACCCACATGTCTATGTATGTGTGTGTGTGTGTGTGTGTGTGTGTGTGTGTTTGTGTCTGTGTATGTACATGTATATGCGTGTCCGTGTGTGTGTGTGTGTGTATGTCTGGTGTCCGTGTGTGTGTGTCTGTGTGTGTCTGTGTCCATTTGTGTCCGTGTGTGTGTATGTATGTTTGTTTGTATGTGTGTGTGTGTGTGTATGTACTGCATGTGTGTCCATATTTGTCCGTGTGTGTGTGTGTGTGCATGTTAAGCAGCAGATCTCGTTTGCTAACTGTGTTATTTACAGCAGAATAAAATGGGTCTCTGTGAAGTGCAGAGGCCCAACCTGCGGCACGGTCAGAGTTTCCCCAGCGGGGCCCCGGAACGCAGGAGCAGCAGCAGGGCCCTTGATTAGGTCGTGTGGGGTGAAATCACATAAAGATAGTGGAGTGAAGAAGAGAAACGGAGATAGAGGGGGGAGGGAAAGAAAGAGAGAGGCAGAAAAAGAGAGGGAGGGATGAAAAGAGAGAGGGAGGGAGAGGGAGAGAAAGATGGGGAGAGAGGGAGAGAGAGGGAGGGAAGGAGGCAGGAAGAGAGAGGGAGAGAAAGAGAGGGGCAGAGGTAGAGAGGCAGAGAGATGCAAGGAAGGACAGAGATAGAGAGCAGTGGAAAAAAAAGAGAGTGAGACAGAGAGAGGGAGGGAAAGAGAGAGAGGGTGTATCTGTAGTGGCGAAGGAGACAGAGAGTCTCTGTAGGGGTAGTGTGGTGTGAGAGGGGGCAGATAAAGCGGCGGCGATGGCGGCACAGGGAAATAGGAACAGACAGCTGCTATTAAGAGCAAGAGAGCTGTAAACGGCGCTCAGCGCTCCCTCAGGACCGCCTGTCAGATCCCAGACCCGATAACTGGGGGCCGGGCCCTGGCCTGGGTTAGAGGGGAGGAGAAAGGGGAGGAGAGAGGAGAGAGGAGAGGAGAGGAGAGAAGGGGGAGGAGAGAGGGGAGAGGAGAGGAGAGGGGAGGAGAGAGGGGAGAGGAGAGAGGGGGAAGGAGAGGAGAGGGGAGGAGAGAGGGGAGAGGAGGAAGGAGAGGAGAGGGGAGGAGAGAGGGGAGAGGAGAGAGGGGGAAGGAGAGGAGAGAAGAGAGAGGCGAGGGGAGAGAGGAGAGGAGAGGAGAGAAGTGGAGAGGAGAGAAGGGGGTGGAGGAAAGAGAGGAGAGAAGAGGTGGGGTGTGGTAAAGGAGAGAGAAGACGACCAACCGAGACGCAAATGAACACCCCAAGAGTTAAGTCTCAAGCATATAACAGTGCAAACCCCTTACTACCACAGACAGGCCCCATTCATCCCCACCCACCATCAGCACCACTCATTCACCCCAGATGTGCCATCTCCACTGAGAGCCTCAGAGGAGCGCTCAAGTGTGAGATCTACATAATAATTCACCAATGGAGAGAAAGAGAGAGAGACACACAGAGAGAGAGAGCCAGAGAGAGAGCAAGAGAGAGAGACAGACAGACAGAAAAAAGACAGAGAGAGAGAGAGAGAGAGAGAGAGAGAGAGAGACGACACAACAGATTCTGAGCATGATCGGGTAATAATCTCCCTCAGCTCCAAGCCCATATCACGGGCCAAGTCCATCGCTTCTATTCCCTCGGCTTCCACCCACCTCAAATCATATTAGCCACAGATTTCTTCCTCCTGAAAGCACAGTCTCAGTAGGCCAGCCATTTATACAACAAATCTGCTTGGTATTTCAGACCTTGCTGCATCATGTGAGTTTTATTCCATTTAGTATCACGTTTCACAAGTGTATAGAAGATCATTAAAGCTGATGCTGATCTCAATTTCTCCTTTCAGACCCAATAAACGTGATTCACACATACAATTGATATATGATTCACACAATACCAACTCCAGCTAACCTCTCACTGGAGACACCTTCAGCGTTGCAGATGACATTGTAGCTCCACAGTGACTGACCCCAAACAATGGGGAGTATGTGTGTTCGTGTATGAGTGTATGTAGCGGGGGTTAAGGGATGTGTGTGTGTGTGTGTGTGTGTGTGTGTGTGTGTGTGTGTGTGTGTGTGTGTGTGTGTGTGTGTGTGTGTGTGTGTGTGTGTGTGTGTGTGTGTGTGTGTGTGTGTGTGTGTGTGTGTGTGTGTGTGTGTGTGTGTGTGTGTGTGTGTGTGTGTGTGTCTGTGCGGTGTGGAGGGGGTTGTGCAGCAGAAGGTCTGATTATGTGCTCCTCCACACTGGGCTGTCCCTGGCACGTTGCTGCCCCTCATTCCCTATGCAGGTTCATCTGGCCGGGGGCGCATCGGGGCCCGGCCCAGCCCAGACCTCCAGACGGGGCTGCTGTGCTTGGGGACCCTGTAGGCACGCAGGGCCGTGCAGGGCCGTGCCATGCGGGGTTGGGGCTGCAGTGGGGCTACCTGCCTCCACTCATCTAAGCACCAATCACAGCCATATGTGAAGCAGCGGGAAAACAGATGCTGTTTTTCCATTTGTGAAATCAAGTTGTTGGACTGCCGTCAGGTTTTTTTTTTTTTACAGTGGGGTGGGGGCTTCTACAGGGAGATGAGAGTATTTGTGTGTGTGTGTGTGTGTGTGTGTGTGTGTCTGTGTGTGTGTGTGTGTGTGTGTGTGTGTGTGTGTGTGTGTGTGTGTGTGTGTGTGTGTGTGTGTGTGTGTGTGTGTGTGTGTGTGTGTGTGTGTGTGTGTGTGTGTCTGTGTGTGTGTCTGTGTGTGTGTCTGTGTGTGTGAGCACAGGGGAGGGCCCTCTATTAGAACATCAGTGACCCGGAGGAAATATTTTAGGTTGCAGCAGGATGCCTGGCTCATACCAACCCCCCCACACCCACACACACACACACGCACACACATTCACATTCACACACATACACACACACACACACACACACACACACACACACACTCATACACACACACACACAAACTCCCCTTTCAATCCCCCCACCTCTCTGTGGTTGTGCAAACCTGACTCAAACATCTTCACATGCAATGGATAGACCATCTGTTGTGGGGACTGTCAAATGCTCTTTCTGTCCTCCTCACAGCACTTCTGCATTGTTCCAATTTCTCTTGGAATCTTGGAATATTTTGCCTGGAAGCTTGGATTTGCATGAATCCTTCCTGTATGTAGATTTTTAAATATATAATTTACATTTGTATTATTCTAAACAATCTACCCCCTTGAACTTGGTGCAGGTACACCTTCTTAAAACGGTTTTAATGGCCTCTTCAGAATGTCTGGGTAAATTGAACAGCCAAAACCGCCCTGTCTGCAGTTGGCCTATTAAGTTAAAAAAAAAGTACAGACTACAGAGATCATTGACACTCTCCTAGCAAACATTTTAATGGTTTGCAGAAAGCCAAAGTTCACATAATAACGTTTTGTCCACAGGCAAGTCTTCTGATACCTCATGGTCCTCTCACTACTGTGCACCACTTATACAATTACTGACATTACATCAATGATTCTTTATTTAAAAAGTTCTAGAGGTGCAACTAGAGTTTCTTTTTGAAAACAGTGGTTATTCTGAGAAATAAAGGCACACTTAAGCAGAATGTCTACTTCAAAGGCTCTAGTCCCTCACTGCCGCGCTGCACTAATACCATTACTGACACAAGTCCTGATGCACACAATGAGTGTGTCTTTGGATGAGTGCAGGTGTGAGTAACCCCTCCTGGCAGCTCCCAGTGCTCCCACACACACACACACACACACACACACACACACACACACACACACACACACACACACAAACACACACACACACACACACACACACACACACACACACACACCACACACACAAACACATACACACACGTACACGCACAAATGCACCCAAACAGACACACACACAAAAACACACACCAATGCTCACAATAAGACTGACACACACTCAAACACACACACACACACAAACACACACCAATGCTCACAATAAGACTGACACACACTCAAACACACACACACACACACACAAACACAAACACACAAAGTACACACACTCACACACACACACACAGATGCTGATTCCGGGTCCTGTGCCAGGGCTGTCCGACTGCATGTCTGCCTGCCTGCCTGTCGGTAACCGGGCGGCTCTTTTGTCAGTCATCTGCTGATCCTGACAGACAATACGGGGGTGTGCTGTCAGGTGCAGCCGAGCCCGAGTGAGTGGGATGGGGCGCCACGGCAACCTCGCTGTCCCGTCCGATTCCACTGGCGGGGATGGAGCCTGTCGTCACGGCTCTGACACCTGTCATTCATGTCTGCGGAAAAGTATGACGGACAGCTCAAGACTGGTGTCCACATGTTCACCAGGCCTTCAAACTGGTGGACGGTGTGTCATAACTATCACAAGTGCACACAGGGCCAATGGGGGCAATGCTAGGAGCAGTGCTGAATAACATCACATAAGAGTCAGTGGACTCTACAAATAGGTATGTAGAAAGTATTGCTTGGAGCCACATCAGTAGCAAAGTTTGTCACAACAAACAATGATGCTGAAAATGGAAAAGACACTAATTGGAAACATTGAAATATGAAAAATTATTTTAGATTTTGAACTCTAGGTTCAATGTATGTCTATTGGAAGATGTGTTCGGATTTAAGAACAGGGTGACACACCAAAATTATAGTATGATGTTCAACAGTTGTCTCCTGGGAATGTAGCCTTCATACTGTAAGAATGGAAATAGATGGATATTTTCTGACAGCCATTCACCAATCAGTGGCCTAATTTCACTCTATGAACGCCCTCTACACAAAAACATGCTAATGCTAAAAGTAGCTGTTTCCTTGAAAAGCCTTTTTTCATTCACGAGCCAGCTGTGGATGATAAGTTAATCAATAGCTGCACAACACTGTAAACTTGAAAAGCTGACCATTTCTAAATCAATTTGATCGACTTTAATCGAATGCCATAACAAAAAAAACAACACTGGCGTGAAATGGGTGCAAACGTTACTCTACACGTAGATTAGGATGGCTTTCTGAGGGCTCACCAACACGGTGCAGAGAGCTGCAGCCAGTGCCTTCCTCCTGGCGACAAATTTCATTAACAAACCTGATGTACACACACAGCATACACTTCATAGCTGCGCGTCTAATGACTGACATAAATTTCAGACCATGTGTGCCCGTGGTCATATTACGACTAATTATGGCAAGGGGAGCTTCACTTCCTACCCTACCAGAAAAATCTTCCACTGTTTGGATGTGCGTGCACATGTGTGTGTGTGTGTGTGTGTGTGTGTGTGTGTGTGTGTGTGTGTGTGTGTGTGGGGGTGGGTGGGTGTGTGTGTGGGTGGGTGGATGTCGTGGGGATGGGGGGGTAAAAGGAAAATATGACGCTTTATTTTTAATCAGCATAAATTACTGGCATCAATCAGAAAAAGGCTCAAATTAAAAAGCTCGTTTTGACAATGCAATGCGAGCGGCGCAAGATCCAACATGAATCAAGATGATTTAACACAATCATAGAAGCCCCCAAAGCCAACATTACCAGTCAATAGCGTCGTTCAGCTCATCCCCATTTCTTTAATATCACAAGTCATTCTGCAGAGGGGAAAAGGACACTCCTTTTTCTTAAGCCTCCAGTTTGAAGCTGATTGTCACGGATACCACCCTGAATGCTTTCATCTCCCTCTCAGGTGGTGAACCTCTCCAACTCACGAGGAGGATCTTCCCAGTGTTCATATTCCCATGACTAACTGTGTCTATGGTTTATACTAGAGTGCTGCTCAATCAACCCTTTGGTGCTTTAGGCCCATATAAAACACAGATAGCTTGTTGTTATCTACAATGCAATTCAATGCAATTCAATGCAATTTCTATGAATATGAGTGTCAAACTGAACCGGGCCGGACCTGTTATTGTCATCATTATTAAGGTATTCATATCAGCATGTTTCTGCAATGTCTGCAGTTTCCTTTCTGGACTTCCATCCATTTACCTATCCATCATCAAAGTAGAATCAACCCTGATGTCTCCAAACATCTCCAAAATTCAGCAACACTTTTAAAAAACACTTAAAAATTACTTAAGCAACAAACACTACTATAGTGAATGTCTCTGCTAACCAATCCCATCAATCCTGGCTGTAACCACTAGCCTACTGTACATATTCCATCCATCACAAAAATCCCAGTCCTACATGTTCCTGCCTGTTCTTGACAAATCATGATGTAAGCGGCCATGTCTGAGGCAGATGGCAAGGCCCCCGCCGCCAATCAGACAAACACAATCAGCAAAGGAGTCGGCATGGCTGACTTTGGATCAGAACCGGGCCGGATCTGTCTCAGATCTGGCCCAGAGCCGGCTGCTGTCTGGCATCTGCTCTCGTCAGCTGGCTAAGGTCGGTGGTGGGAGAGAAACGTCTCTGCACACAAACAGACACACTCACAGACCCACACGTACATACATGCACACACTCACACATACACACACATAAGCAAACACACACACACACAAATACATGCACACACACACAAATACATGCACACACACACACACACACACACACACACACACTCACGCGGCCCCTCTGCGTCACACAAAAAACAGGCGGCTGTGAGAATGGAACCTGACAGTCCAAACTAAAAGGAGGACTGCTCACAGTCAGCCAGCACAGACATGACACCTCCCCACATGGCCTGCTTAACTCCTGCTGCTGCGGATGCCTGACATGACCGTCTACAGCAAAGGGTGAGCTGTGCGACACAAAGTCATTTACAATGTGTTAAAGTGACAGTGTTTTTAACAGTGTATTTAAAGAGTGTTGCTGTGCATCTGTAAATGTTTATCACCTGTGGTACTTGATTATTTGGTTAGCATGGCAACCTAGCTTAATTCTATAGCTACAGTTAATGGTAACACTTTATTTGAAGGGGTCTACATAAGGGTGACATGACACTGTCATAAGAATGACATGACACATGTCATACACATTAATGACACGTTATTTTTGTTCATGACTGGTTCATGACTGTTGTCATAATGTGTCATTCGGTGTTTGTAGGGTTAGGGTTAGGGTTAGGGTTAGCTGTGTGTACAAACACCGAATGACACATTATGACAACAGTCATGAACCAGTCATGAACCAAAATAACGTGTCATTAATGTGTATGACATGTGTCATGTCATTCTTATGACAGTGTCATGTCACCCTTATGTAGACCCCTTCAAATAAAGTGTTACCCAGTTATTTTACAATGTTTTACAACCTTATAAATAACTTATAACCAGCTGAAGGTTACCAAGTATAGTTTCAATAATAATAATCTATTGTTAGTTTCAGTATACATCAAGCCCATCTAATCTTATATTGGTTTCAGCCAATGTTCCTCCAAATCAAAGTGTTTCAGACGCTTTTATTCCACTTGGACCATAAGGAAAAAGGAAATGTCATCAAGAATTAAATTAAACGGCCTCTGGATGCCCTTCAACAACACACTGTACTCTCTAAGGGTGTTTGAGCGCCAAGGCAAAGTCACGGAAGCCCTGTGTCTTTCTCTCCCCTTCCAGTTTGGGGATCTCAATTAACTTAATTGATCTAATTATTATCTGAAGTGCACATATTTAACATTTGTAAAAATGTTTGAAAGTGGATGATTGAGAGTTACCAGGAGCACCCCAATAAAAATGTGGACGGCTGGAAGGGTCCTTGGGGGTGGGGAGGGGTGAAACGGACTACAATGGAATTTATCCAATTCATCAAATAAGTGCAGCAATTAACTAAGTGAGCTATTAGGGGTGGGGGGGTGGGGGGTGCTGAGATAAAGGACAAGGGGTCTGCCCAAGAGAGTCCTCTTTATGTTGGCCACCGAACATATCTGTGCCATTCCCATGGCACAAAGAGCAGGGGGAAGAATGATGATGTCTTTTAAATTTAAAATATATAGTGTCCACTTTTTTTATCTCAGAGGGATGTGCTGGCGATGTGCTGGCGATGTGCAAGCGCATCGGTCGAGTTGAAGTGACAACGGTTTAAAAGTGAGCAGGAGACTCCTTGCTGCTTGCTCCTGCTTAAGAATCCCTTTTTCTGACTAGATGCACAGAAGACACTTGAAAACAATCATCTCTCCTGCTTGTGCTGCATAAACAATCATTCTGAGTATTTGATGAGGTTCGGTGCATGCCTGGATGCGCGTTCACACACACTACACACACTCTAAACCAGGCATTGCACAGTCGAGACTCGTGACATGTTCAAGAACTAAGATGCCCAAATCGTGAAAAACAAGCCAGGAATGGATTCGGCCACATTCATCCTGTTTAACAGATGGTGTTTCCATTTTGAACTTTTCATTGAAGCAAAAAAGAAAGAGAGGGTGAGAGAGAGGAAGAGAGAGAGAAAGTGAGGGAAAGAAAGACAAGAAAAAAAGGAGAAGAAAACTTGGAAAGTCAGGCTGCTTTTCTCACTTCGCTGACACGATCTGTGCCTGGGATGAAGGAGACGTGTGAAACGAGGCTCCCGTGCATCTCCTTCATGCTGTCAAAGGACACACACACAGAAGCCATGGCGACCAGCCGTGGAGACGCTCCATGGCGACGCGCCGTGGATACGGACCGCTGAGGGCTGAGCAGGGAGCGAAATGATTTGTCCCCATCGTCATCGCTAAAGCACGAGCCACTGGGCCCAAATCAGCCCTGTGCAATAATATAATTTGCCCAATATTAACATGCACTGATCAATATTTCAGCACATCATTGCATCAATAACGTATGCCATGAATAGCACAGTGAGGGACAAAGAATTTTCTATGTAGGTCTCTTTTTTTTTTTTGAGACATGAAATCTAAAGCAGGCAGGCACACACACACACACACACAGTGTTGAGAGTGTTGCAAAATCCACCTGGGTGTCTATGAAACCACCCACAGCTGCTGCTGGCCTATATTAGCAAGACACCATGTTCCTAATTCCCCCCCAATAACACAATGAACCTGGCTGTGCACTCGAATGCTCGCCCGACCGCAAAACCGCAACAGAGGGGGACAACTGCAGAAAGATCACAGTTCACAACCACTCAGATGGAAAATATGGAAAACAGGGCGGGGGAGCTGGCCGTCGCTCCTGCCCTCACCACCACCACCCCATACACACACACACACACAGAGACACACAAAGACACACACAAACAGACACACACACACACACACACACACACACACACACACACACACACACACACACATATTAACACAGAACCATCACCACTTTCTCCCCGTACACATAAACACACACACAACACCCCCACCCCCAAACCAGCATGCCCCCTCCCAATTCAGCAAGCTGCCGCAGTTTGACTGACAAACTGACTTTTGGAGGGGCCCGTACCCATTCCAGTCAGGGTTTATTGAAGGTGATTTTGATCTCCTCCACGAGGCCACAGCGTCGGCCGTGCCATCTGTCACCTTGATTGCATGGCGGCCTCTCTGGGGGGAGTGCTATGGCTCCTGATCGCTTACAGATTGCGCTGCTTTCGCCTCCATACGGACCACATGCACAGAGCCAGATGGTGAGCATACACGCTTATTATGAGTCTTTATCTCGGCGCAGGAAAGGAGCGCAACCATTAGGTCTCCCTCAGGAGCTTCTCTCCTCTGCTTCTTTCTCCTCTCCTCTCCTCTCCTCTCCTCTCCTCTCCTCTTCTTTCCTCTCCTCTCATCTCACGGCGGCTGCTGCTGCTGCTTCTACAAATACAGTCTTCTTCCTCAGCTGTCACTGGCCAGCCCAGCGAGGCAAGGCGTGCACAGAGGCTAATAAAAAACAAACAGTAATCCACTTAGAGCGTCTAACACAAAGGTAAACACAAATTTAAACACGCATACTGATGGCTGATGGCTTTACCGTAACAGATGCAATAAAAAGTAAGTAAGATATATTAAGATTACTTAACATTATTTAGGTTGAATAGATAGATTTGGTTAGATTTAGAATTTAAGATTTTCAAATTAGATAGACAGACAAAAATGCTGTTTTTTTTTCTTTTTTCTTTTTTGTTGTTGTTACAAGCCAGCCCTTAAATTGTCCATATTGGCCAATTCAATATGCCATCAAAAAAATCTATTTCTAGTACGTTTCACCACACAATATATGCCCACATGCCCACCCAAGCATGATGCAAACAGACTCAACCAGATCCTGCCTGCCATGGAACAGTATCAGAGCAAGCTGTCTCTGTTCTTCTTCCAGACCTATGTACAAGATGACCAGAAGGTTGAGAGGGTATGTTCAGGCGAAAACAGGACATGTGTACCGTCAATACGTGTTTTTCATGCTTTTTTAACACTGCAAGCTAATTTGCAATAGTGCATTCAGTGAAGCAAATGAGATAATTTCACAGGAAGCCATCTAATTCTTTATGAGATGGATTGTTTTCCAGGAAAAATAGATAAATAAAGACTGCATCATTTCAACATTTCCATCCAACCAAAACGATTGTATTTCACATAAACATTTGAGTGGAACAGATCTGGCGTGGCGACTGTTTGTTTAGATAACTTTTAGACTCAAATGAGAGTGATTTTGTTTTCTGTTTACAGCATTCACCTCTCTCAAGGGCGAGTACGATAACTCACTGGTATCTTTCACCAGCATGGACATAATGTTTGAAGGGAAAGCATATTGACGGGTACCACAACAATATTGTTTGATGCAGTGAAGTCTTTTTGCTGCCCTTTGCTTGGTGTGGTCTTCAAGGAAACAGATCTGGGGTCTGTCCAGAGGGGGGTGGGGCCAGGACAGCAGGGTGGAGGCGTGTGCGTGTCGTCATCGTCCTTCGCTCTTCCTGATTCCCTGTCCCGGGGCGATGTGGCGACGTGCTGCATTTTTTAGGACAACAGCCGGTTATCTCCGAGCGTGGGACGCCTCGTCAAGCTTCGCCAGAGTGCACACAGTGACACGAGCAAGTGAGAGCGAGCCTGTGGTCACAAATGTGCTCATGGCATGAGGAAAATCCATTACATCGCAGACACACATACACACACACGCACACACACACATGCAGACACACACACACACACACAGCAGGGCTATGTATGGCTCACACCTGGTTACTTCTTGAATTTGTGCCATTTGCCAGACACATATGGACAATTCTTCTAGAAAGATCCACACTTAGTGTGAGAGGCAACTCACGAACCAATGCATGACCTCACTGAAACTTTAACAAGGTCTAGTATTATAAAATAATAAGAAAACTTGCAAAGAGACTCCCAGTGATTTTGGCTGTGCACAGCACGTTAAAGAGATGGAATGACCTACTCCAGAGCTTAATCTAGCAGAAGCTAGCTAGCGTCGCTGGAACACTTATTGCCTCTTTTAACACTGATTTATCCGCTAGAGCCAACAGGCCAAGTCCAGATTTCAGTATGCGATGCGCTCCACACAAAAATAACTGTTCCTGAAAAGAAGGTCAACTGGCCCTTCAGGGCCTGCATCTCCACCTGAACCGAGACCAAGGCAGCGGTCAGCAGGAAGGCAGGGAAACCGCTCCGAGCATACTGGAGCCAGTATGGAGCAAAAGGTGTCACCCAGAAATCAGCAGCTGAATTAACCTCAGGAGGCTGCTATAACACACACCACTCGCAGCCTGCCAGACTCAGCTCCCAGCGTTGGCTGAGGAAGAGGCGTCTGCTCGCTCACACACAGGCACACACACACACACACATACTCTCACAAACACACACACACACACACACATACTCTCACAAACACACACACACACATACACACACACACACACTCACACACTCTCACACACACACACACACACACACACACACACACACACACACACACACACACACACACACACACACACACACACACACACACACACACACACACACACACACACACACACAGGGGTGACATCACCCCTTCAGAGCAGAACCACAGGTGCATCTCTCTGCCCACATGGGTCTGGCACCGCTACCCAGATTGCATCATGTTCTGTGTCAGACCCGACCCGGGCCAGAACGGATCCGTTTAAGGCAAGCTGATGTGATGTAAAGGCACAGGGCCTGATTTACATCAATGCCAAATGAGTGGAGTTTTAGTAAGGGGCCGTCGAGGTGTCCCATAATATGAAGATATTGGATGAAGCAGGAGGCATTCACGTCTTGAAGTTTCTTTCGGCAAGTCTAACATTTTCATTCAACAGGCCACCTCAAAGGCTGTTATTCTGCAGTTGCCACACATGTATGTATAGCCCACAAAGGGAACATTTGGTTCAGTCTGCTGTTGGAAATCAGATAGCGGTTTCTGGGGTATAAACCAGTAAAAACTTCAGTTACGCAGTTCTATGAAACAAATATGTTTATTCTGATACATTATTATTATCAATAATATTGATTTATTATTCATATTCTTAACCGTAACAACTGATGCTATTGGTATGTTGTCACGCTCTACCCTGCATTGTTCAGTTTTGAAACATTAATTTAGTTTCAAAGGAATTTAGCACATTAATGAATGCTATTTCTCATTTAAGCTAACACAGAACAGGTTGCATTTGATTTTCTGAAAACATGACACCCTTGATCTATCATTTATGCCATATGATGTAAATTAATTATCTCAGACCACATGATTGAGGGCCTTTTCTGAGTACTTCAATTTTCCGACTTTTCGAGTATAAAGTTCGTGAAAACTGGATTGGGTTATTGGCCATCGCCAATGCATGGGGCTCACTGATCAGCTGTTTGCTATATTTACACTCTAATCTAGTGAGCCTTCATTTGATCCTTGAGATTAGGTGGCCAAACTTCATGCTAATTGAGAGGGGCCAAAATCACCAAGGCGGCCCCTGAACGTTAGGAGAGTCTGCACAGAGAGCGAGTTACTTAAGCAAAGCCTGTGCCTATATTTGCTCTGGAATCAGGCTGGTGAAGCACACACAGACACACAGAGAGAAAGAGAGAGAGACAGATAGAGAGAGACGTGCACAAACACACACACACACAAACACAAAGACACGCAAACGCACACAGACGCAGACAGACACACACACACAGGCACACTCCACCGACTTTTTCACCCCTCTACATCAATCTGTTCCCAAGCTGTTCCCAAATTTTGGTGAATTTCCCAGGCTAATTCTTTGGCACCCGGAGAAGCAGAGAGGCTGATTACTTCGGTGTGAACCCCAGAAGTCTCTCCAAGCCCAGGGAAAAATGTGCATGTTCAAAAACAGCAATCCAGCCATTGTCCTCAGCCACTGAAATGTGTCCACTGTCTCTCAGAAAAAGGGGCCTTTTGATTTGGTAAATATGTCTGTTGGTCATGCAGAATGCAAAATGGACAATGCCCTTGCAAACAACCATCTTGGAACTATACAGAAGAATCTAATTATTTTTCATGTGATTATTATCCATAATATAAAAATTACATCTGGATATCATTTTTCAATATGGTTAGAAAACGTCCATGTTCATAGCGGAAATGTGTCATGCTGTATGAATAATCTTACATCATATTATCTAACGACATCAGGTGCATTGAACATATACGATGCAACTACATGAAAACCTGAACCATCCAATTTAAGGAATTATTAAGGAAATTACTAGATTCTCTGCCATATGATACAGTGTAGGCAAATTCAGATAATTCAGATTCAAAAAGTATAGGCTTTAATTATTTCCCAGAAATTAATCAGGGTTTGTTTCGATTTGTTTTGATGGTCCCAATATTAAATTCCAATTTTAATACCCAAACACGTCCACTTTATATAGGGTATATATTGAGAATAAAAGCCAAATTCTATACACAACGGGAAAAACCTCCTGTCCTTTACAACATCAAAGCCATAATTTCAAGATGATTGAGATTCACTGTTTTTAAGAGGTACTGTATCAATCTTTTATAAAGAGCAACCAGCAACGAATCCAAGCCTCGTTAAAGACTATGAATTCTAAATCTATTCTGGCAGCCAACCCACTGCACATTTTTCTCCTTTCCCCCCATAAATTAGAGATCTGGTGCTCTGTGCAAATATTACTGAGCTGTAAGACAGCTGTGGCCCATTAGCATATGCAATGGGAGCTGATTTCCAACAGCACATGGTCATCAGGCCAAATCTACAGCCAGCAATTAGGAAACTGAAATGTTTAATTGTGCTTTAATTTTGATAAAATTTATCTGTCACCCGTCCTGTAATCAGCCATTACGGCTCACAAATCAGTGTCAGCAGATTCGGTCGGAGGGGAGACGTTCGCCGTTGTGACAGACATGTCGGCGTGTCATATCGCTGCTCTGGCGCGCCTCACACGCAACCTAGTGAGGGAGTTCAGCAGTGGACCACTTCACTACAACTGTGACCCTCTCCTCTCTCTCTCTCTCTCTCTGTCTGTCTGTCTGTCTGTCTGTCTGTCTGTCTGTCTGTCTGTCTGTCTGTCTGTCTGTCTGTCTGTCTGTCTGTCTGTCTGTCTGTCTCTATCTCTCTATCTATCTATCTATCTATCTATCTTTCTCTATCTATCTATCTATATTTCTCTGTATCTTGCTCTATCTATCTATCTATCTCTCTTTCTCTCTGTCTTTTTCTCTCTCTTCGCCCCTCACTGAACTGACCACAGCACATGGAACCCTACGAGAAACAAACACCCACATGGACGCAAAAAAAAAAAAGAACTCAAGAATCATGAGCATCACTACCGCATCAGTTTTAATGAGCTGCTGGGAGTCAGTAAATAAGCAGAGGCTCAGGACACAGAGAGAGATCAAACATATCAAGGGAGCACAAAGCACAAAGAGATCTTTAGAGGATGTTCAAGGGTGGTGATGACAAGGATTCTCACGGGAGACGAACATGACACATCCGTCCTGTGTCCACTCTGCTGTTTCGACAGATGGATAACAGGACACAGTCAGACGCGTAGGCGAAGGTCAGCGAGATAGAGAGAGAGAGAGTGACTGTGTACGTGTGTTTATGTGTGAGAGAGAGAGAGAGGGAGAGAGAGAGAGATGAGAGAGAAAGAGAGAGAGAAAGAGAGAGAGAGAGAGAGAGAGAGAGAGAGAGAGAGAGAAAGCACAAAGCCTCTTTAGCTTCATGATGGTGTGACATCTCTAAGTGAAGAATGCAAATCTCTGCCAAGAAATGGCCCGGCCAGCCCGTGCTCCATAGCACTAACGGCAGTAACCAATGACAACACGCTTAGGGAACATCACAGAAGCCCAACCGTGAGGAGGAGAGGGAGGAGACACTCTCTCACTCTCACTGACTGCAGCCTGACCACAAAAGGCTTCCACCACTGGCATGTACATGAGTATGGATATGTATATGAGTGTATGAGTATTATCTCTCTCAAACAAGTTAAGAGAATCTTCTCATCTATGTTGATGTCAGTAATACACTGCTTCACAACTGTAAAATTGATCACACAGCTCAAGACATACAAATAAATTATCTAATTTCTCTGCCGGAAAAAACAAGGAATAGATACAAATGTATATTTAATATATATTTTTAATCATGCATCTATGCGACTCTGCAAACTATCTTTATCTTTCATTAACATAAAAAAGGTTTACTCCAAAAAAAATTAAAACGGCCTAAAATGTATGACTGAGCAGGATTTGTGATACTGTGCATATTAATAATATTCACAACACCCCTCCACCTCCACCCCCACCCCCCCGGAAAAGCAGCCCCAGACCCCATTGCATTATGGGTGATTATTGTCAGTTCCATGCTGGCAGTTTTTGGCTGTGGCGTGGCACATCAGACACATCATTACAGAGGGTAATACAGGAGAATCAGATTTGGGGAAAGGCTCCAGCAAAAGGAAGGGCTTTGTAATCACAGCGTCCAACTGTTCCCCTCTGCATTCGCCCACACAGAAGCATCTGTGAGGATTTTCAGCTAAAAGGAGAGATGGGGAGGTGGGGGGGTAAAAAAAAAGCAACCCTCTTTACACAACGGAATGGATCTGCAGTGGAATAGAGGCATT
>NC_137915.1:14896001-15246001 GCF_963457725.1 Sprattus sprattus | reverse complement strand
TTTTCTCCTTGTTACTTGGCACTGTAGGTTACAAAGCTGACAAAATAGATGTGAATTGGATTAACGAACGGCCAGCCCCTCTTAAATGTGTGAATTCAGTTGTACGAAAGTGACCCTTTTCCTCCCCCTTTGGTTGTCATGGCGTCGCAGTGCTTTCTCTCAATCACTGTAATGAGTGTGCGTCCACTCAAGGCTCTGACAGCTGAGGCCTCCCCACACTGTCAGGCACGAGTGGTGGCCACACATCAACACTGCAGGCCACATGAGGCCAATGCTCCTCAAAGATTTCACTGGGTCGCAAAAGAAACATTCAGGCCTACTTTTAGAAGATGTACAAAACGCAAATATATTTTTGTCGCTTATGGTTTAATAGAAACCGCCAAAACCCACACGGTTGTTCAAGAACAGAGAACAGTGAGGGGGACAGGACTCACCAATAATGTTGCTTCATACAGTGCTCTGAAAATATAGGGCTGAGTTGGCCATATACAGTAAACACATAGACGTGCGTTTACTAACAGATTGTGTTCGAAGTTCCTTCAGACAATCATTATTCCCACAGGCCGGCTGCAGGATACAATGACTGAAGGGGCGTATGAGATTTTCAGGGGGGCATTTTACATTTTTTTGCTTTATATTGGTCTGAGTTACAGTGATGCAGGCATGGACGGACATCATAGGGGAGGACTGGGTTGAGAGTGACACTTTTAAGTTTGTAATTTACCAAGAGATCGTATGAGACTGAAAGCCAATATTTTGTGACAAACAACCTACATCTGTCCTCTGTCAAACACAAATCCATTAACTGAGCAAATGCAAATATAATGTATAGGCCTATAATGTACTGTAGCTAGGTTGATGAAAGAATGATAATGTCCTCAAATTAGTTTAACTGTTACTGAGATGTCATCCAGAGTGGGCAACTAAACTCAACTCATAAATAGATAATGTCCAAATCGTACCCGTCTGCCATAGTGTAGACTAAGCTTTGCAACAGCATCGTGGTTAAAACTAAATTATTCTAATTTGATGCAATCGAAAGCTGCTAAACTGTCCTGCTTAGCACCCATAGATGTGAAACTCAAGAAATAAGGACGTTAGACAGAATTGGCAACTAAAGTTTAGATGGGAATAAAAATACCCTCTATGGGTTTTACACAGACACAGCATCCTGTGATGTAAAGGGCCACAGAAATGCATTGTACTGTTAGACACTACATTTCTTGCATACCATAGGCTTATGCTGCACGTTACAGCCTGCAACAAAATCATCAAAACAAGGCACTATGAGAAGAGATAAATCCTATGAATTATTTATTTGTCAACATCAACAAAACATGGTTTGGGCAAACAGAACTTCCCCAGTCAATTGAATTACCATAGCCTACTAACTAGCATTTATTGTCACATTGTAGCAAGAGTTTTTTGACTAGCATGATTATAAGTAATGCATGGTTATATCGGTTGGTGTCCATCAGCTAATGAGACAGGCACAAATAATGAAAGTTTCTGGACTTTTACCTTTATAAACTAATTGGAAAGAATGTACGTTGTAGAAGTGTCATTCTCATGTAATATTTCTTTTACATCAATGTTTCAAAAAGACTGGTAAGGTAATGGTGGGGTAGGCTACAGTGATATGTACATATTTAAAATCCATACAAAGCAATGAACACATTCCAAGACAAATGTTAACATGGTATGTCATTTGGAAAGTAATCCTCAGACAAGAAAGCAAAGAGAAGTTTTAATGTTTATGTTTAATATGGATTATTTGATGTAAACCTTGTGTGCACCGTGCACACATTGTTTTAAAAATAAGGATGTCTCTCATATGTGGTATATTAACTAACAATATGAAACATCTAGGTCCAATTAAAATAAAAACACAATTTTACGCAATTTTATTCACTTCATTTCAGAAGCATAATGGCAAATCGCTGCAGACCCCAAGTGAAGCAAAAACACTCACGACCCAGAGCTCACAATGCATCAACCTCTCCAAGCATACCCTTCCACTGTAAATATCATGCATTTCAGCTTTGCTCTGAATTAGACTCCTGTAAATAAAACCAAGGGCGGATGTCGAGCGGAAACAAATGGGTATTGGTTGTGTTTTTATGGACGTGTGAGCATGACTAGGCTCACTGAGCCGCTCTTGTTGTACGACCCTTAAATGGCACTTTGTTTACCGGAGGGAAAGAACAGGATAACTTTCATTACGGCCTTGTGAGGAGACGCTGTTCAGTCCCGCGTGAAACCCCGTGCTCCTTGCCGTTTGTGCTATGCTTTGACACTTGTGCCCTGCATGTTCCCAACCCATTATTCAAAAACAAGCTCTGTGTGGACAATAGTAATTGTTTGTCGATAGTACTTTCTTTCGTCGATAAGAAATCGTATGCTATTTCCACTCTTAACATGCACAATCTAAAACATAGCACTATCAGTCAATTCTTTGTTCTTGCAGGTAGTGCCTATATTCAAAGCTGACAACTGTGTTAATCAAATCTGATGAGGTTAGTTGCCTTAAATTTATGTATCACTACATTAAAGTTAAAAGAGACGCTTGCCCTCTCCCTGAGTCTGCTCAATCAACATTAATGGCCCTTAAGTGTGCTGTAATAACAACTAATATGGTGGAGAGCTCGTGTGTGACACTGAGAGAGGCTGACTCTAGAATGTGTCTGGTGCTGGTCTGGACCAAAGACAATGAACATGGGCCAGCACTGTCTAAGGATCATTGTTTAGATTTAGTTACATTTTCATTGTTTAGATTTAGTTACATTTTCATTGTTTAGATTTAGTTACATTTTCATTGTTTTGATTTCTTTGCACAAATAAAGAAAAAAAACATTCAGTGACTTTTGACTGGTGCTGCACAGGAGACATGCACTTGACCCTGGTCAATTCTGCCACAGGTAAAGCTGGATGTATAAGAAGCCAGAAGCCTAAACTAAAATTAGACTAGTTATTGTAAGGATCATGTACTGTATGTTTCTTAAACATTGATCAGTACCTTTTGATCAGTATCGGACACACTTTTGGATATGCATGCTTGTCATTGTCATTTTCATCTCCCTGGTCGCAGTAAGGATGGTCTATGTGTCATTAAACCACACCTTTCTACCCTCATGACATTGCCACAGTCACCCTGTCCAACCCTACCTCAGAGATATCACACTAATGGAGATGAGAGATGATCAGAGACTTCATGCATAAGAGCACAGTCTCCATCTCCATCACCAATCAGTGTGTCACGCTCAAAGGGTCGCCCTTTTTATTTCACACCCACAATCCTCCACAAGAGCAGCTGGTAAGAAAAAACAAAATCATATTTATTTCAGTAATTGCCCTCTGCGCTTAAATGGATAATGTGTTTATTGCTCTTTTTTTCTCTTTTAGTTTGATTTCACCCTCTTTTTCTCCCCCTCTCTGCCCCCTCTCGCATTATCTTTCATTTTTTTCCTCTGAAATTGTTGAGCTGGTAAAAGCAGAGCGGAGACACGTATGCACTCTGGAAAGGTAATTTAAAAGCGAGTTGAGCCATGACAAATAGGGACAGCTGACCTAATTGAATCATTTGAGCTAATACAGCTCAACTTGGTTATCCTCAGCGCGGTGCCACAGTGATATTAGTATGAGAGTCACTAGCCATGAAATCACGTCTGTGCTCGCCGGCTGCATGCTTTATGACGTGACAGCCAGCAAGGCCTGCTCTTCGTCCCTGCACACCAAACAAGGCTCTTTTATCACTAACAGGCCAGGGGGCACGATGATGCTGTACACTACGCTGAGTTCTGGGCCCCCCAGCAGAGCACTGTCTATTAGTGTGTCCACTTTACTGTGTTAAATGACACTAAATAACATCTCTGCTGTGTGTAGATCTGTGTCTTTTTTAGCAATGTTTACACACACGTTTTAATAAATGGAATAACTGTGGTGTGAAAGATATCCATTATTTTTTTTACAACAATAACTAAGGGAAATATGGTCTTTGTGTAGTCAGACTGTGTGTATTGGTGTGTGTGTATGAATGTGTGTATACATTTGACCATTTTATTTTTATTTGTAATGACTATGGTAAAAATGTTTCGATAATAACATGAAAACAGAAACTAAGATAAGGAGGGCTTTTTTGTAGACTTGTGTGTGTGTGTGTGTGTGTGTGTGTGTTTCCCCTCCATGTGTGTAAGAGTGACTGTGTGAATACAACAATTGCAATTCTGTGTTTTAGGAACTGCCACACTTGAGAGGCCATAATGAGGTGCAATTACGTCGGTTCCCGGTTCATTCCTGAGGACCGTTTGCCAGTAATGTAATAAGGGGCGCATGATGGCGTCTGCTGTGGCTGGCAGAGGGGGCGGCAGCAAGCAACGCAGCAGGGGGAGAGAGCGCCACGCCACGCCACACCGCACCACACCACACCGCCCCATGCAGTGCCACATGTTCCGAGACACCACATGCCCCCGGGCCCACACTGCCTGGTTCCTCCCAGCGGACACCATGCCATGCCAGGACCGCCACACTACACTCGGCCACATCACTGGCGCTTTCTGAGCCGTTCACGAACTTTGCTATACAGAGAATGAGTTTCTAGAGAGGGCGATGTTTGAGAAGGAAACGAGGAGATAATGTTGTCCATACCAGGCTGAACAACGTGACTGCAACTCATACTGTTCAAGATGAATACTGTTCATCAGGGTGTAGTGGGAGAGAGATTTGGCTTTAGAATAGGCAGGGCTAGACAGGCAGGGGCTAGTAAAAACCTAATATAGATTTAGTATTGATGGTCCACCATCCCACAGATGCCCCCCCCCCCCCCCCCCCCCCCCCCCCCGGGGTTTGTCCCTGAATGCCAGACAGCCCGTACACCATTGTTGTGCATGGTTATCACGGAAGACAAAATAAATGCTATTTTGAGGGTGAATGTTATGTGCTACAGTCTGACGGATGAGTGGCATAGAGTAATTTGCTTGAATCAATGTTAAGAATATTGTTTTTTTCCTTGAAATTGAAAGAAGGATTAAGACTAAACGGAAGAAGATAAATAAAGAAGGACACTTTTAGAAGCTAACGTTCTCTTGACAACGAGTAAATATCATTGAATCAAAAGACTAGGATTACTGAAGATGTACCATTAACTCACTCACACACACACACACACACACAGACGCACACGCACACGCACACCCACACACACACAGGGGCAAAGCAGAGAGAGGGATTTTTAGAGGGGACTGGAGTGGAGAGCTGACAAAGGTCATAAAGAACTAATGTTATCCGAGCATGAGCGCACGTCACGAGCGTAATCTTCACTGCCTGTCTGCGGCAGGCCAGGGTCAGACAATTTAATGTAGCCTCATGCAGGATACTGTGCAATGTTCAGGGCCATTTGCTTGCGGCACTTTCCAAAGAGCGCAGGATGAGTGACCCCAATGAGTCGCCCTGTTTTAACTGTGGTGGCAGAGAATGATGCCCCACTAAACTAAAAAAAAAAAGACAGGGGTTTGGAGACCACATCAATAAGACCCACCTAAGGAACTCTTCACTGAGGCCAAAACACACACACACACACACACACACACACACACACACACACACACACACACACACACACACACACACACACACACACACACACACACACACACACACACACACACACACACACACACACACACACACACACACACACACACACACACACACACACACACACACACACACACACACACACACACACACACACACACACACATACACACATCCCCCTGGCCCTAGCCACTCTCAGGGAAAAAAATTGACACAAGCAATTACTGAGGAGCTTAAACATGACAGGTCTATTCCAGGTCTAACTGAGAACAGATAGGAGAGGCGGGCTGACAATCGTCTGGAAAGATGGAATTACCGACGTCCTGACTAAGCGGTCTGGGCTGACTGACTGCCCCTCTAACTCAGTTTTCCTCTCTCTCTCTCTCACTCTCTCGTTCTCACTCTCTCTCTCTTCCTATCTCCCCCCCCCACTCTCTCTCTCTCCTTCTCTCCCCCGAGGGTCTTTTGCAGTGCACGCTCCCTGGTTGTTTACACATCATTAATGGGATCCTCCAGAGCATCACTTCAGAAATGTGGACACGCACATCCAGGACAGAAAACTAGACAACCCAGCTCAGGCGTGATGGAGCCGAGTAGCCTGCACTGTAACATTTGATTACTTCAAAAGAAAATGACCCATGCCATTGCGACGGTTAGACTAAGGGACAGTAAGAGGTTGGCAGGAGTGCCATTACAGGTTTGGGTCCTGCTCCTAGATGCACGCCTCTCGTCCCCAAAGACACCAGGTCACAGGGCAATTAAGGAGATGGTGCCAGGCTGGTAGATCCCTTTGAAGCCTGTCACCGGTGAGCTGTAGGACAACAAATATGAGAGATGGGAGAAATGTAGTTAAAAAGATAAAGCACTTCTACTAGATGGTGCCCATATAAATCTCATCAAAAAGAGGGAAATGTTCATTTGATAATGACAGTGGATTTCACTGCAAAATGAGTTTGTTTTTTAAATTATGTTCAAATAACTACCATGTGCGTGAGACCTACTGCTTCTTGCTTAGGAAAGGCATCCACTTCACTTCCACCTTCTGATGGTTAATTCAAATCTCCAATTGTTTTTATCTGAAAATCCTCTAATGCTGAACACAACACTTTTCCAACAGCAAACGTAAGGGAAAGGGTCTGTAAGACAAATCATCAGATTTACTTCTTTTTTTAATTTTTCACATGGCACTGTTCCAAACAGGAACCTCTCCTTACAAATGAATCGGAGGCAGGTATCTATTGTCATGTTCTCAGCTTCTTCACTTGTGAAACATCTTCTCTGTGTGGGGCAGAGGAAGTGAGAGAAAGGGGAAGTCTGGCGAGCGGCAGCCAGCGCTCAGACAACAGTGGTAATGGAGCATTGGCAGAAAGTGATAATTATTTTAATTAATGATAATGGTTTTAATGATTCAACATTTTGGCTAATTGATTATGATTGATTGCACGTTACTAAACAGGGAAAGTGAACCAGGGAGGTAATCAGCGAGATGACAGCACGGGTCAACACTGCAGCGTGACAGGACATACAGCACACATGCAAATCAGGCCCGCAGAGAGAGAAGGGGAGAGAGAGACAGGGAGAGAGGGAGAGAGGGGGAGAGGGAGGGATAGAGAGAGAGAGAGGGGCAGGGAATTAAATAGATGAGAGAGAGAAGAGAGAAGTAGACAGATGGAGAGGAAGAGAGACAGAGGGGACAGAAGGAGAGAGACTAAGAAAAGGCGAGAGGGAGGAGAATGAGACAGAAGGAGAGAGAAAGAGAGGAAGATAGAGAGACAGAGGAAAGATGCGAAGAGAAAGAGAGAGAGATTGAGATGTGAGCACATGGGCATCAAACTGCAAGCTGATCTGACTATCTTGCCTGATCAGGATTCCTCCATGGGGTCTCTGGTCGGCCCCAGCCAAAACACATCAGGTTGACATTCCTGCTTGTTTTGACTCCGATGAGTCCCTAATGTGTTCTTTATGTCTTTTGCCAATTATGCTGGTCCATTGTAGATATTGACGAGGGTATTCAACAGCTATACAGTAAGGTGTTTTGGACTACGGATTCGTTTTGGGAGGTGTTCATTGTCACGTTAGAGCAAAAATTAGAGAGAGAACCGTACACAAACAAACATGTCACTGAACTATTTCCGAGCAAATCTGATCCGTTCAGTTAGTTTTTTTCATAGACCCCATCATTTTTGGAGTACTTTTGATATTCTGAGTCTTTGTTTTTGGTATCCACAGATTCATTGCCTGCTCTTTCTGTTTATTCCTCCCTGTTAGATATGTGGCCATGCATGTGTATGAGGGGCTTTTCAATAGCCTCATGAAGTGTAATCCACCCTGAATAAGTACAGTTGTGGGCCCTCGAGGAAAATGGCGGGGGTTAGCGAAGGGTTAGTGGCCATGAATAGAGAGGGTGTAAGAGGGTCCTCTTCCTCCTGCCAGGACACACTTTTAACGACTTGGGGTCCATGTCAGCCCCCCCTTGTCAGGGACACTCCACGTTTGTTTGAGTCGCAGGGGGAGCAGTGTTGGAGTCACCCGGGCGCCTTCACCCTCCCGACACAGCCGTGCCAGGCATGTAATTGTTTTGCCCACCCCTAGTGCTGCCCTGTCCTGGTGTGTTTGTGTGTATGTGTGTGTGTGTGTGTGTGTGTGTGTGTGTGTGTGTTTGTGTGCCTCCTCTCTGAGAGGATACTTACCCAGGGAGAGAGAGAGTGAGAGAGCGCCTCGGAGGCAGGCAGACTGGCACAGCCATCAAACAGTCCAGCCCCCCAATAACGAGCACCTCACATGCAAATGGGCCTCCCTTATTTCACTTTGGAGAGACAGTGAGAGTGGAGAGCCTGGTGCCCTTTGCCCATCCACCCACTCTGTACCCCCCAACACACACACACACACACCACACACTTTCACACTTTCACACACACACACACACACACACACACACTCACACTGACACTGACACTGACTCCCCCCCCCCCCACCACATTCTGAGCTCCCACCACTCCGAGGTGGCACTCCTCTCTCTCAGTAGATTGACTGGGTTAGGCTTTAATTAATGAAATGTATGATAATGTGATTTCTTTAATAGAATGACATAGTCTAATGGTGTTGTGTGATTATGATTAATATAGTACTTTACAACACGGGAACCCCTGCCAAAGGGGCTGAGCGAGGTTCGGGTTTCTCTCTCTGAATTCTAAAAAAGCCTTGATAGATTTCAACGATGGTGCCGGCGGTGGTGGTGGTGGTGAGTGGAAGCGGGAGTTAGTGCTTGAATTGCTGCCTGATGGTGGGCTCCCGGACGCATCACACACCCCAGGAAAAGCACCTATTGATTCACACACCCGAAGAAAACGACCTATTGATTAACACACTGCAAACCCCTCTACTAAAAAAAAAATATGTAAAGTCTACAGTTCTTAGAATCTGGAATTAGCATCAGAATGTGCTCCTTTACATTGCCAAAATAAATGTCATTTGAAGGATAACAGCAAAAACAATATCTGTCTCTGTGAAAAACAGCACTTTCCTGTGCAGCAGCATTTGTCCCTCTGATACCTTGCGAATTTGATAATTAATACCGTAATTCAACTGAAGCCACTCTGTGAGAGCTATAATGAAAACTGATGTACCTACTTAGCGCACTCTGCATCACAGGTGGGCCCAAATGAATGTGCAAATAGAGCTAAATTGCATGCACTTAGTGTTTTCGTCAACGTCATTCAGTTTGGGGGGAAATATCCGTAATTAATTCTGATACAACAAAGTCATAAATTTAAGGTTAAATATCTAGCATTACTTTCAGACGATGTGACAGGAGGCCCCCTGGATCAAATAGTCCCAGATGGGACCCCAAATAGCCTTCCTCCTCTGACAGTTCTGCAGTGCTTTCTGCCTCTTTAATCTCCTATTACCCAAACAGACTTTAACTAGGTTCTTTCTTCAACACAGATGAACTGTGCTTTGTGTCGTATGTTATGTGTTGCTTTATTTCATCAGAGGCTTTTAGTCTCCCATTAGATTTCTGCACTGCAGTGGTCTTATGCTAAGCCTAAATAGGTCCAGTATTTTGCACATTGCTCACAAAGCAGACACTAACTTTTGACTTTTCACAAAAAAAAAAAATTGGAATTGCTTTCAGCCTATTTTCAGTGTTACCTGTTATTTTGGAAATGTGTAAATTAAAGAATGTTCAAAAGGAGACTTATTTTTCCATCCGTGGTGAGTTATGCATTGAAGTGTGAATCAAAATCAAAACATTTCCATTCTGTCGGAGCTTCAGTTTGTGTTGCTGCTGGCGAGAAACTAAGGAGTTCCACTTCCACTTAATGAAAATAATGTCTGAAACCGAACCCCAGACGAATCGTAGAAATAATCACACGTTTATGAATATTTAATACCATAGTCATGGCAAATAAGGCAAGTAATTAGCAGTTTCCATAAATTTGCAAATTGTTATTTTCTGTTAATGAAAGATCTTCAGTGAGACTCATGAATAATTTATGAGTCAACAAAAAAGTTGAAGTGAAGGAGACAGGGAGTGGAGTGGAGAGACAGCCTGCTCTGTCACCAGAGACAGTATGATTTAACTATCACGCGCTCTACACACACGTTGCGTGTAACCCTAACTATCATACACACATAGCGTGTATTCCCTGGGAGTCAATCATTGCCCCGGTTAAATGAAAAAAAGAAGAAAAAAACACACACACAAACAGCCTTCCTGTCAGGCACCAGATTTGTCCTACAAGGACTTTCTCCTCTAGCTGACATTTACTTGTGAAACTGAAACATTTACCTCAAAGTCAGTTCCACAATTAATGTTTGGGTATAATAATACAATAGCTATCATCACCTGAGATATGTATATGTGTACACGAGGCTGCCACTGCTCACACAGTTCTAGTTTGTGTACTAGGGCCCTCCACGTCTAGGATGGGCTAGACGTGCTTTGAAATACTACCGCACTAAACTGACATTTTTTCTAATTACCCACAGATACGCCTCAGCACAGGAGATCATTTATCTGTAAAAGCGGGACATTACCAAAAAGAGCTGGCCTCTGCCTGACAGCCCGGGGATGGGGGAGATGGGGGGGGGGGGGGGGGGAGAGATGGGGGGCAGGCTTGGTGGGCTGCCACGAGACGAGTTGCGGCACGGTGCGGCGATTCGGAGGTGCTGAAGAGGAGCTGGGAGCAAGGGTTAATGTGAGCGCGGAGGCGCGGGAGGCAGCCAGTCAGAAAACAAGAGCAAAACAAATCTGTGATCTGGAAAGTTCTTAAGCACCCACTCAGGGGGGATTAATGGGGAGTGCGCGTCTGTGAAATTACGTGCCCTTTGAGTCAGGAAAATGGTCCTAGTGGTGCATGACCTTGAAATGAGGTGAAACAAACTTCACCTGATCCACAATTAACAATGTTACATGGGTGTGAGTGAGTGTGTGTGTGTGTGTGCGTCTGTGTGCGTGTGTGTGTGTGGAGGGGGGTGGCTGTGGTGTTGTCAGTACGGAGGCAGAGAAAAATCGCAATGTCGTCTGGCAAATTAGCAGCGAAGAGAAGGAAGGAGAGATGAAGAGAGAGGGAGAGAGAGAGAGGGAAATGAGCAACCAAGTGAAAAACACAAACGACGAAGAAGGTGAAGAAGATGAAGAGGAATAGACTCGTCCTCTTTTCCTAAATACTTTGCCAGATGATGGTTCCTGCTGCACACCGTGTGGTGTAGACACAGTGTAGGCTACTGTAAGGCCACACATGATTAAAAAGCATTACGGACAAGGAGCACTTGTTTTGCGACGCCGATCTTTGTGTGCCTTTGTTGTCTGGTGGGCCGCCTTCATCTTTGTGTAATTCTCCGTCTGATGAAATGTGTTTAAAGAGATGAATTGGGATCGGAGAAGCCATCCTGACATGATTATGAAGGATTCATCGGGAGCCATCTGCCATCGTTATGAGAGGGGGTGGGGAGCAGGGGGTGGGGGGGGGTGGGGGGGGGTGAGGGAGGGTTAGCCGAAAGAGAGCAGGGAGACGGCAGACCTTCTGTTCAAGCAGCTCTGTCACTAGCACACAATAGACCAGCCCAGAGCACAGAGAATCAGCATGCTGCCTGCTCCCTCTGTCTACATCACAAAGAGATGCATTGCCGGGTCAAAACCAGACTTGTTTGGGTTATATAGAGTAACCTGATGTTTGCCCTTGAGCTTAAATTACAGTCAAGTGGGGGTTAAAAATCAGGTACCGGATTCGGGCCAGAGCTGGTCCGAATATGGGTCGGACTGGGTTGCTTGCTGGGATCACGTGGGGAATAAATTAAACGTTATACGTCATATTCACACTCCAGTTGGAGAAACGTGGGCGCCAGATGGGTCCCATTGCTCATCACAAACGTCCAGGCGCTGTCCAAAATGGACAAGGCCACTGTGTTCCCCCGGCTGCCAAAGGCTTGCATGTGGGAGAAACATTAAAGGTTGTTTACCTCCGATTCCTTTTCAATATCGTGGCAAACACTTGGAATGCATCAGAGATAAGATCCAGTTTGAACATGGATATATCCGTCTTATAAAGGAATTATTGTGTCAGAGCAAATACTGATCAGCAAGTCAGATCAAAATATATTATTGATTCATCTGACAAGATCATTGTGTAGAGAGACAAGATTTAATATTCAGAAAAACATTCATAAAAAAACAAAATGCATAAACATGTGCAGCATTACAAGGAGGAGACAAGTATTTACCACAAGAAAAATATATTGACCATGTTACTATTTCCTCCATTATTCTGTGTACCAATCCAATCTATGTCTAATCTAAAAATCTAACCCATAAGAATGCATCACACTGGGCATTTCAAGTGTAATGATATCAGGACTTGAAAGGATTATTGTTTTTCATACAGTTTATAGGTTTTCCTATCATATTAAGGGGTAGTGAGACACAATGTAAACAAGTGTGTTGCCTCACGGAAGGTGGCCACTGACTAACCATTACGGTGAGCTAGCGATGTTAGCTGTGATATACAGATGGCATGTAAGCCTTAGAACAGATTCAGGTGATCCGGATCAGGTGCTGATTTATAATTACACTCCTTTGCTATATTATCATACATTCATGGATTCTTTTCATCAGATTCAGGCCGGACTCAGGTACTGATCTGTAATATATTTGAGATCAACAGAAGAACTTTGCACCTCAGATCAATCAGGTGATCAGACTCAGGTACTGATATATATCTATATTATATACTTATATAATAAGACTCATTTTAACATTCTGGAATCAGAATGCGGTGCCGATAAACATAGATGTCTTGTAAGAAACAGTGGGCCTGTGAACCTCAGGTCACACTTAGGGGGGCAAGGGGTAGAAAAAGAAATGTTTCCTCACAGTAGAGCTCACTGAAGTAGATGTATCCTCAGTAGAGCTCACTGAAGTAGATGTATCCTCAGTAGACCTCACTGGAGTAGATGTATCCTCAGTAGAGCTCACTGGAGTAGATGTATCCTCAGTAGACCTCACTGGAGTAGATGTATCCTCAGTTGACCTCACTGGAGTAGATGTATCCTCAGTAGAGCTCACTGGAGTACATACACCCTCAGTAGAGTTGCCACGGTGATGACTAGGAGGCTTGATTGAGTGTTGTTTTTCCACAGAACTGCATCCCCATAGGAGTGTATCTACCAGTGGGGGATTGAGTGAATAAAAGGCCCAACCAAACAAGATTGGACTTTCATTTAGTGGTCTCACAGTTCTGCGACACTGCATGAATGTATTGACAGCACTCGCTGTCAACACAGAAAGGACGGGATAATGAGTTGCATCCTCCCTTGCTTATCGCCAGTCTACTGAGGTGAATGCCGTTTTATGCCATCGCATAAAATGTCAAACGATCTTCCACAATGTTATAACAAAATGGAGGGCAGTCTCAGCACTGTCTGAATGCTTTGATGACAGCCGGTTACAAAGAGAAAATATATTTCCCTCTCAGCCCAATCTCTACACACACACACGCACACACGCACACACGCACACACACACACACACACACACACACACACACACGTCCTTCTGTTCAGTACGGCACTCTCGAATCCCCTGAGTTTCACAAAGTGCCTATTTCACCACCCCTCCCCCATATTAAAATGCTGCCATCACTTCATATTACAGGTCAAAGTTATGGTGCTTAATTATATGCCGGCCGCTCTCTGCTTCTAATAACCTGTCATTTGGGGGGAATTTGAATGTCACACCATATTGTAGACTAGTAATGGTGGTCGGCAGATCCACTGATGGGACGTTTTTGGACAATTACAGTGGATATTCAAATCGCAGGTGGAGAGTGTGAGTGTAGTGTGTGTGTGTGGTGGTGGTGGTGGAGGGGCATATTGAGTGAACTGCCAGGCTTCCTGCACACACATACACACACACACACACAGCTCTTTCCCTTTCACCTGTATATTGAGACGTACAAATTACACATCTTGACCCCTTTAATCCAGCGCACTTGACACAGACAAAATGAACACCCCCACCCCACACACACACACACACACACGCACCAGCATCATCACCATCAACCACCCACACCCTCCCCCTCCCCCTCCCACCGCTGAAACAGTTTAACTGTAGCCTGATCGCTTTTATTATCCTCCTAATCCAGATATCAGCTTTTTCATCAGGCCGGAAGATATGCATATCATGAATTATTTTGACACTGAGACCTTTTAATTTTCGCTGGCAATATTTCATCCCACCAATCAGTGCCGAGCGCCAGTGCAACCGCACGGCCATGGGGGTGTCAGAGGACAGTGCACCCTCCTACACACACACACACACACACACACACACACACACACACACACACACCTCTGATGACAACTCCAAATCATCTGGGAGCCATAATGAGCTGCGGTCAGAATTATGATCAGCTCCTGTGCTCATACATTTCATCAGCACGCCATGAGAAGGGAAGGCGAGTGGGAGGAGGGGGGGGGGGGGGGGGGGGGGGGGGGGGGCTAGTGAATAGGGGAACGAGAACACAGCTGACTCTTAAGTGTTTCCGGCTCTGTTCCGGCCCAATTCTGGCTCCAGTCTGACAGCTGAGTAGGGGGGCCCAGTTACAACATAACAACACATCAAACTCAATACAATTGTGGTGATACACGTGGTGGCAACGTTACGCCCCTCTGCACCGTCTATTGGCCTTGTGTAGCGCAAATGTCCTTGGGTGGTGCGTGGGCTAAATTGGCTTAATTGTCCACACCTGTAAAGGTGTTTCAGGGGGAGGCATGCATCCCCACCATGCTTGAGTGCACCAAGCTTTCCTTTGTGCTGACTGTGACGTTCATCCCCTAGATTTTACGTTACTTTATGTTATTATGGAAATAAACCCCCCGATTTTTGTCATCTCTGTTGTCTGTCTCCATTTGATATTGTGGTCCGCGAGCTGGGGGGCCAACAGTCCAAACTGATAAACTCTCATGGTCTCTTTCAGTGTGGGATCCTCAAGGGAGAGTGTAGCAGTTACGGGGCCGGCAGTGCCACAAAGCTTTGATGGCATGCTATTGTTATATCCATGATCAGAGTCATCTCAGTCTCCATAAAGGCTCTACTCAGAAAGGTGTAGCCAGTGTGTATCTTCAAACCACAGAGTTATGCCTTCTCTGGGGCAGCAAAAGGACCAAGAGAGTTTAATATATTGGAAACTACAACCTGCAATTATTGGCGCTCCATTTGGCTGCAGCTAGCGTGCATATGGGTTAGCGCAGAGTCATTACAGTCATTGTCTCCTAGCCTCTAGAGATTGAGTGCTTTACGACACATGCTTTCATCCAGCTAGCAGGAGAGGGTGACCTTCGCTCATCGAGGGTATTGACCTCCCATCTAAAGTGAGACATTACACCACATTACACAACAACACACCAACCTATCAGCGGCCCGGAGATAAAGAAAAATGTTTCAATTAAATCGGAAGCTATAGCTTCCCCTGCCAAAGACTGATTGTATCCCCAGACCGGCGATCTGGCCACTTTCGCACCCTCAAAAGTTATTTGACATAAATTACAGGTGTCACATCATTTTCCCTGCACAGTGAATGTAATTTACGGCTGATCCCATTGACTGGGAGTTGAACCTCAAATAAAATCGTCAAACTGCCTGCTCAATGAGATGCACTTCTCTCTCCCCCTATCACCCAGCAATCAGTTTCTCCTTCCCTCACATTCAGATTAACAATGCAAATACTGACAGCGATACGGACGACACATTTATTTGCAAATATGCAACTTGGCGGATATCTCCAGGAAACAGAGAGGTGCTGAGGTATGGAATACATTATCTATGGAGATGAAAGTGGAGTACGAGGAATCATGGAGTTTATCTGGAAATTATTCAACAGATTCAAAGACTTTATTGCTGAATTAAAGCAGAGGAATAGCTGATTTGTGTGGTCTAGCCACTGGGAGGCTGTGCGTGTACTTCATGCGTATGCAGATCCGTGTAAAGATCTTCCTGTGATCTGAGGAGCACAGCCTCTGAAGGTCCCTGGATGACAGTGATTTTATGAGCAGCCATATCTTTATTCCCAACTGGTGAACTGTGTGCAGTGAATCATGACTAAAGCATGTAGACAATGCAACATGGATTTATCCACTACACTAACTTCTCAAGTCATTTAAGTTTGGCTGCGCCGCTTCTGTTGCCTCTAATGCCTCTACCGCACTTGATCCCTTCTGATGCATTGTTGGGTTGTGCATAATGCACCCTCTCTTGCCATATCTGTTAGTCAATTTAAAAAAAATGTTTGCTAGTAAAAATCAACCCAAAAATGGTAGAAAGCCTACTCTAGTGCTTCCTCTAAGGCAGTGGTTCTCAACCTTTTTTCAGTTTTGTACCCCCTGTGAAATATTTTTTCAGCCAAGTACCCCCTAACCAGCGCAAAGCATTTTTGATTGAAAAAAAAATATGTTATACACAGCTCTATGCCATCATTGTCTGATTTATTAAACTGTCAGCACTGAAGATTGAACATTGAATATTGTTGCATTGAACTGAGTGCGTTTGCAATTACATTTTAGTAAGAAACTTGTGCTTCGCTGAAAATCTTTGTCAGTCTTGGTGGCAAGGAGGCAACTGCTGTGATCAAGCTCTTCTCCGGGCACAGTCTGTTTCTCTACTTTGTTTTGATCAGTCATTGCAGAGAAGGAGGCCTAACATAAATTTGTGGAGGCAAAGGGTAGTAGCTGCTCCAAAGCTTTCTCTCCCAGGTCAGGGTGCTCCTGCTTCACACACATCCAAAACTGTGTGAGTGTGGATGTGGCAAACTTCATCTGGAGCCCACGGTCAGATGACACTTCCATGAGTGTTTCCTGATTAGTGACAGAGCTTCCACATGTTTCGGACAAGAAAAATGTGTTTTTCACCCAATCCAGCTGTGTAGATTTCTCCTCCATGTCAGGAAAGTAGGAAATTGAAAATTAAAATGTTGAATCAATTTGGTCTAATGTCCCACGATGACCAACTGGACTGGAGCTCTGTCCACATCCTCACTAGAGAGAAAATCATCCATCTGAGGAAAGCAGGTGAAATCCCCCTGTGCAGAGGCTCTTCTCCACAGCTCTGCTTTCTTCGGGAAGCCTCCCACCTTGTCATACAGGTTTAAAAAGCTGGTGTCCTTTCCCTGCAGACATATTCAGTTCGTTCAGTTTGCTGAATATATCTGCCAGATAGCACATATGTGCAAGCCAGTCTGTGTGGCATTGGGGGATCTGTGCTCAATCAGAAAGGTCTGTACTTCAGATCGTAATTTTAACAGCCGTTTGAGTATTCTCCCTCGAGAGAGCCAACGCACTTCTGTGTGCAGCAGCAGTTGTGTGTGTTCAGCTCCCATGTTTTCGCGAAAAAAAACGCGCTTATTATGCAGTTACTTGCCAAAACGATAGAAGACATTACTCCAGGATACCTCTTTTGAATGAGTTTGTTGCCATTTCGTGATTTCCGCTAAGAAAAAAATAGTTCTGAACGCAAATGCTGAGCAATCCACCTTCTGACTTCAAGTTTCAATGACCTTCCGTTACGTTAACTAACCGGACTACTTGCGGAATGATATGCAATGTGAATTAGAAGCAAAAAACCCGTTGCCATGCAATGACAGCGGTGATAAACTTTACGAAGCAGTGAATATCAAGGAATTACAAACCTGCGAACAGAGACATTTAACCCACATATGGCCCATACAAATCAACGTGCATTTTGGAACATTCTGAAGAGCCGTATAATAAGTATTTTTAAATGATTTTTGGATGGAGGCTTATTTTAAATATATATTTTTTGTAATCTCACGTACCCCCTGGACTACCTTCACGTACCCCCAGGGGTACGCGTACCCCCGGTTGAGAACCACTGCTCTAAGGATCTGCATAATTCTCTCTCTCACCTAGTGCCTGCATATGGATAGAGAGTAGACATGCATATATACGTAGATATCTATTTATTAGGTATTATTATCACAAAACCAAATAAAACAACAATTCTGTTTAAATATATGTAAATATAACCCCAACCTGTGCTCTAGATTACATTTTTCCCACGTTGTGGCCATACATTTTCCAGATATTCTGAACGTCTCCCTGGAAAAGAGCAGTGACTGACAGAACAGAACAGATTATATAGCTAAGAATGTATATACATGTCTTACCTTCTCTCATCTGCTATTAGGCCTAAACAATTCTGCTGTTGGTGGCAGTGAACGTCCGGACACTGCGTACATCCTGACTGACAGAAAAAAATCTTAAAATGTTTAGTTAAAGGACATAAAGGATAACCAGCAATGAAAGAGACAAACAAACAAACACACGTACATTAAACTGCATCATGTAGATAGGGATGCTAAGACAGTGTCACTCAGCATCAAGAGTAAATAAATCACCATGTTTACAGACACCCACAAAAATGTCTTTGACAAGAACTGAACAGGGAAGAGGCACAGAGGCAGAGACTAGTGGAGCGTTATCAAATCTAACAGTAGCTTTCACAACTCATCCCTCAGGTTTGAACATTTTAAGTCTCCTAAAACCTCCAGTAAGCCTAAACTTTTACACAAAGATAAAAATAACTAATTGCGCAATAATACAGCTTTGCTACACTTCAGTCATTTACATGTCACACCAATTAGGACGCCGGCTTTTAAAGACAGCACTCGACCCAAAGTCCATACACAAGGCTCCTTCCTGAAAAGCACATTGTATTAGTGAGAAGTGTGTTATGTTAGGTCATAAGCTGACTCTGTGTGCTTGGATATTGGCTGAATACTTTGTCATGGCTGACTCACACCCCCTAGAGGGGAACTGAAGAAAATAGTTAAGTCAAATGGCAAGATTGCATGGGGTTGGTGTTATGTTAGCTAGACCAGGTCAGAGCCATAGAAAACACCAGGTATAATAGACCCCAATGCAAGAATACATATTTGCTTTATATGGGGTTTGAGTTCAGGGACTTTGGATGGATTTCCAGAGCAACAGATTATGTTTGCTGTTTGCTTTTAGATGATGATAAATTTAACATAATTACAGCAACTTAAAACAATGCATTAATCTAGCTGTGGATAGTATATGTAGAATATTACAGTACAGAGCCCAAGTCAAGGCAAGTAAATAAGAACTCATGCAAACTATGAATACCAGCAGATTTGTATTAAGTGGGCCTATGAAAATGTGGGCAGGTATCATCTCTTATATGCTTTTCTTTCTAGGCCAGGGAGAGCGATCTGGGCATAATCAGTACCTGTGAGTAGATAACATGCACTGTAAAAAAGGATTTGTTGTTTTAACTTAAAAAAGTAAGTAACCTGGTTGCCTTAAAATTTTGAGTTAATTGAAACTCATATATTAAGTTAGCACAACGTGGTAATCAAGTTGCTTCAACTAAAGATAGCTTGTTGATCTGACTAAAATTCTAAATCAGACAGTGTTCTATTAACTCAAGAATCTTTGTTAACACAACATTATCTTTAGTTAATGTGACTTGAAATTATACATCATATCAACTCATTTGAGCATGGGATGCATTGAGTCAACTCCTCAGTTTACGTTAACTCAACTTTTATGTTTAATTTGTCTTGACTAGGATCTTACTCAGGTTAACCTAATATACCTTGCTGTAATAACATTTCAAGAAATTGACTTGGTTGCCTTAAAAATCTAAGTTCTCTCAACTCAATATACCTTGCTGTAATAACATTTCAAGAAATTGACTTGGTTGCCTTAAAAATCTAAGTTCTCTCAACTCAATATACCTTGCTGTAATAAAATTTTTTAAGAAATTGACTTGGTTGCCTTAAAAATCTAAGTTCTCTTAACTCATTGCTTAAGTTAACATGACAAAAGCCCTTTTCTATGCTCTACCAGCTATTCTGACAAAACTGATAACATACATAAATAAGCAAACAACTTAATGTACAAGAATACATAACATTTATATTTATTTCAGATCAAAATAATGACCATCTTTTACAAGTTACATGTAATATGAGAGTGTTTTGAGTCGAATACGAGAACATTGTGTGTGTGTGTGTGTGTGTGTGTGTGTGTGTGTGTGTGTGTGTAATATTACTAACAAAGTTTAGATGAGTCTATGAATAACAGTATAGAAGTGATGCACTTCATATAAATGACGCACATTTAACAGTATGTAACAGTATAGAAGTGATGCACATTTAACAGTATGTAAAAGTATATACTGTACTCTTAGAGAGGTTTACACAGGAGTTTGTTCCGTAGTCCGTGAACTCTCACAGAGCAGGTGTCTCCACCAATGTTCATCACAACTTTTTGGATGACCTCGCAGATGTACCGTAACTCCTTGGGATAACCAATGTTTAGGGCATATAGAAGACCAAAAAGAATAGCAAAGGCGTACGGCACATCCTTCAGGTCAAGAAGAACGATTTATCCCTTCGACCATCTTATCTTCTTTGTGAGTTGGCTAATCAGGGAAGAAAGAAAGAAATTACAATAGGACACAAAACACAGCCTTCAACGGCATTTGTTGGTTAACAATGTATTTCATCAGTGAAAAGTCGAATAACGGTAACTTAACAGCTGTTTCAAGAACTCAAAGGACCAAAAATAGTTTAGTTAGTATCTCTTTAAAGTGAACGCTTTCACACTTTATAAGAAACACTTGGGCCAGAAACAAAATGAACTAATTACCCACATGTAAATGACTTATAGATTATCCAACAGTTAAGAAGGTAAGTACAGGAACTTAGGTAGGTATTCTTGGTTATAGGTTATCCATAAGGTACGTAACGTAGGCAAATAAGCAGGGCAGGAATCCGGGAGCATAAGGCAGACATGGAAACAGTGAGCAGGCGGGGCCAATCCCAAAATAATTGTCAATGCATGTGGCAGGTGGCTGGGCTAGTTGTGTACCTGTTGTGCTCTGGTTGGCGGGAATTATATGAACATTGCTCCTCCCTTCCTTTCGTTATAAACTTCATCAATCAACTTAAATTCATCACATTATTCGGAATTAATGTATTATTTCAAATGGATCCAACACCCATCTAACTTATTTGGAATTCCAGCCCAATAGGTTTACCTCGTACATACTCGAGATGTCCCTATTAAACTGCTAATTCTTCGTTTAAACTGTAACCTCTCAAATTTAACAACAAAGAGATGTTCACATACCTCACATATCTTGAAGAACTTAGAGGGCTGCTCTCTCAGGAAGTAAGGAAGGCCAAGAAGGACAAAGCTCTCCTACGTTGGTTCGAGTTCTGCAATAGGGCACACTGAATATTCCGAACAGAATCTCTGATCATCTAGTCGCATAAGTGTCGCATGAGAATATGATTTCTAACAGACATGAAACACTGTGAAGGAAATTTTGGTTTAATTTTAGAAAAACAAATACTCACATCATCATCAAGAGACTGGACAAGGCTCTTGAGCTCTTCAATGCCATCTCTCGTCTTGTACAAACGCAAGAATCTTGGCACATACTCATCAAGTCAATCAAAAAAGGTCTTCTTGAGGTCTATGGACACTATACGTCTGAATTCTGCCGGAATCTAATCAAATGCAAGGCACACAATGGGAATATATTATACAACAAAACAGAAACACGTGGTCAGATTTTATGTTTTGAGACTAGGCTAAGTGGATCAACTATCTTTATCATTTATGTTTCAATGCAATTCTATTTTTAAGAAAGTAACCCCCGCTTCAAGAAAGGATACTAACCTGTTTCGCTGTAAACAAAGCAGGCCATCTGCTCTTCACATCCTTAACCAAAGGCTCGTCCTCGATCACTTCCTTTCGCCTTAAAGAAAATGTGCTGTCCATAAGGGCATCAACTTCTTTCCAGTCCACAGTCCTTTTCTTCATCTCACACTCTAAACTCTTCATCTTCACTCTCACACTCTTACAGCCAGTAATGCGCAGCTTCTTCCTGAAGTTCCCCATTTTAAATTTCAGGCTGAACTTCCAAGCAAACCATCCACATGTAGATCAAGGCTATACACACACACAACCAAACATTCGGGGTTAAAGATAAAACAAACACTGAAATGTTCCATGGTATGTCAACATATGATTTTCACAAACTACTATACAATGAAATACTAGTGCTGTACCTCGGTGGAGCAGAAAAGCCTTTGGAGAGATGAGATGCCCTCCTCGAATGGTGTATAGTGAGAGTGGAGGGTAGTCATTTAGATCCTGAGGGTCTATGATGGTGATGTCAAAGGCCTGGCTCTTGCACAGTTCAAAGCATCGGAGGTGCTCCACAGACCATGCTGCTAAAGGTTCAACAATGAATTCAGTTTTTTGAGGAACAATAAGCACTTTTACTATCTTCTTCTTCTGAAGGTACAGTGACAGTCTATGTATATACAGGGCAAAGGGCAAGAGCTTCCATAATGTCCATGCTTACATTTATAATATTTGAAATCATGAATGCGTTGATTAGCCAGTCTACCTGGTCCAGTACAACCATATATTTCTGTTGAAAAGAAAATATAGTGTTAGCATATCTAAAGGGCAAAAAATACCAGAATTTAATGTAAAAGATAGCCATACACATACTTTCAATTAAAAGATGATAAAGATTAAAAGACCATTACAAGCATTGAGATATCACCTAGAGAGGCCAATGCATTTTTCTGCACTTCAATACTGTCTTTTGAAAATAACAATACAATATTTAATCAATGGATTGTCATAAAGAGCCACATTGGTTCTTGCAGGCAAATCCGTGCCATACAATACTTTTTATGAAGCTATGTGTTCCCAATAAAGTATTGATAAAAAGAAATTAAATTATTCAGTTATCAATAAATGATCCATCATTCATTTAATGTTATTGTTAAATTGAATCATTTTGGAGCTTTTTTGGTGCTTGAGCCAAATGACGGCATGGTGCTCTCTCACATGCACATGATCATGAGTAGCTTAGCTAGCTAACTTAACCACAACTTCTGCCTTATGAGCCAGAATTAAAACACTGCATTAAAACTGCCCTCAAACGACCAAAACTGCCCTCAAAAGCCACAATTCAAGCATAACAGGCTTAACATGAGCTAGCAATGTACTTGGCTAACCAGTCCTTCTTGCAACCAGCTAGCTAGCATTAATGGTTACAAAGGAATGTAATATAGCCTAATGCTAAGACTTTGCCGTTAATTATTTATTTATTTAAGCGTTTATTTGAAAAGGGACAGTGTACATTGATAAACATTTCCCAGAAAATTACCGTTTGTCCTTTAAGTGAACAAATATATGTTTCAACCCAATTTTAAGATAATGTGATCTAGTCGACGTTTTCTTGCAGCTGGTCCTGCATAATGCAAACCGTCTATCTAGCTAGCTACTGTATGATAGCCAGCTAATCTTCAATACAATTTCGGTTATCAAGTGCTTAGCTTGTGAGTTTGCACTGTCAGTTTACCACGGATTTAACCATCATCTATTTTCTGTTTCTATTCCACCCTACAAACAAAACTCAAATCATAAAGAAATAAAAACGAATTCTTAAAGCGAACTTTACTCACCATAAAACCACGTTGGTTGAGCCTACAACATTTCCATCCAAGCACAAAATGTCGAACTTCTGTTCTTGTTCTTCTTATTTTTTGTGGCTGTTGGCGGCGGTTGGCTCAGCATAAAGAAAATCAAAGGAATTCACGCGGGGTATATCTGCGCATGCGTGCGAAAGGTGACGCAGAGCCAGAGGCAAGTGAACTAATGACGGTTGTTGAACCAACAAGAAATATTAATTTGTATCAACTCATTGCAATTGTGTCATTAGTTTACACGACAAAAACACAGATTATTAAGTTATCTGAACACCACTGGTGAATAAAGGTCAATTTGACAAAAAAGTTTAAGTTAAGATAACAAAAAGGCCAAATCATTTTTTACAGTGTGGAAGTTCAGCTATTGATTTACCTACTGCAACACAATACTGTAAATTAGTCAGGTACCCAGGTAGATAAAACAGAGCTAAATTAAATATTCACTTAATCCTCTACTCCCACATTCTCATGACACTGTGACAGAGATGCTGTCTGCAATGATAAGCATACCATTTCTGCACCTCCTGAAACGAGGTCAATTATGAGCAAGCCCATCTTGGCTGACCTGTGCGAGAACAACACTGTTCTAATCCCATCTCAATTGTGCTTACTCTTGTTTTCTCTTCTCCTCTCCCCTCACGTCTTCTTCAGCAACATGTCACGCACAGGCCACGCAGTCATCACACCGAACCAGGCACTGTAATGTGACGAGTGGCGAGGCCGGGTGCTGTGGCGTGCGTACGGACGGTGGTGACAGGGGCTGCTGTCGCTGGCAGACTTGCCAGCAGATGCCCCAGCGATCGGCCACGGCTGTTACCACTGCTGCTGCTACTCTGGCTCCTGGCTCTCGGCTCTAGGCTCCGCAGCTGGCCTCCTGTGCATCGCAGCTTTCCCACAAGACCAAGATCCAGCACTGGAGGCAAGGCGGAGGGTGGAGAGGAGAGGGGTGGAGTGGGGTGGGGTGAGAGGAGGCACCCTAGGGGTGTAAATACTTTCTGTCGTAAGGAAAACAGATTCTCTCCCTCTGTCACTCACACTCACACACACACACACACAAACACACACACAAAATCACTCTCTCTTTCTTTTAACTCTATGGGTTGCCATGGTGCTAGGTGGCAGATGCCAGCGTCCCAGAGCCAAGCCTTTGGGTCCTGATGTGGCAGCGTGGCAGAGCAGAGGGAGGAAGCCGGCTGCCTGGTGCCACCCAGCCGTCAGAACCAGTCAGCAGCAGCACCAGAGCCAAGCAGGCCAGACATAAACAACCCAGTCCAGGAAAGCTGAGTCTCTACAGTCACCATAGGATTTGAGTTCTCAAGTACTTATACACGCGGCACCTGGTAAGGCTTCATTCATCTATACCGGGTGTACTGAAGAGGGATATACTTTGGATACTTGTCTACGGATAAAAGACTCCTGCTGTAATATTTGATGAAAATATTACATCTATTCAAGTTCAGCTTAGTTTAATAAGTGTATAATGTAGTAAGTAGTGCACCGAATACACATAAAAAAAAAAAAACATTGAAATAAATTACATCATACAGTTTCTTTCAATTTATTTGTATTTTAATAACTTGTCATTATTGTGAACAGGCAACAGTTGTTTGTGACCTGAAATACTTCACATAGCAGATTTACACTGTACATGAGAAGCTAGTTTACTATTTGGAGTTTTTGCTACCCTTTCTTGTTCTGCCTTCCTACTGAACTGTGAGAAATGAACGTGTTAATTAAAAAGAAAAGGAAAAAAAAAAAAGAAATCAAATCAAGAGGAAATGTTCAAGTAAGGATGACAACAGAACACACGTGGTGTAACAAACAAAACAAAAAATCAACTGTACATTATTTAAGTTAAGAAGTGATCTGAATCCTCTAGTTAAACATAATACTGAAGGATTACTGTTTTAATGATGTTGATCGCAGGCAACATTTTGGAAGGATGGTGTGCAAAATTGGCCTCAGTCAGATTTTTACAATTCATCAGTCCACATAATATGGCATTGCAATCCGTTTCATTCAAATCTGCATGAAACTGGATTGGTCTGCCATGCATTAAAATGCGCTTAATTCCCAACCTCTCTTTAAAAAATTAGAAAATGGAGAGAAGAGAGGATAAATCTTCATGATCAGTCTCAGAATCCGCTCTAGCTTCAAACTCCTTTAGGGGTAGCACGTTTGTACAGGGGGTAGCCATTCCAGTTACTAGAGGGTTCTCTAGGGGGAATTGTGAGGGGCAAATAATCGATAAAATGTCATCATAAGTCTGATGAGAGGTGCGTAACAGTGGCTCGACCTTCGACCTTCGACCTTCTACCTTTAACACTTGTGTACACTACAAGCGTGCTAATACAAGCACCCGTGATTTTGTTTGCTTGTTTGTGTCCTGCAAATAAGTAGCTCAGATATGCACGTGTGGTCTCTCGGTGGGCAAAAACCAATAAGGACACTGCTGGTCAGGAAAGAGCCAATGCAAAAGGATGTGGGGGCAGGACTGGCCAGCTGCAGAGAGAATGGTGATCAGGCACCAGGCAGAGCAGATTTTGGCAAAGCAAGTGTTCTCAATCTTGCTGGAAGGCTCTGCATTATGACTAGTTTGGTTTGATCTACTTTGTCTTGTGGGGTAAAGGTGACTAAGAAAGAGGACGTTAGTGTGTATTTCTCATCATTACTACAGGGTTTAAGCAATCTCAGCAGTGTCTAGCATTCTCACCCATTTGATTAAGTAGTGTTGAGGCTATTCATTTATATATATATATATATATATATATATATATATAGATATATATATATATCTTCAGGTTTTGCATAAAGTACTTCTCCCTCTACTGCTTGGCACATGGCATAACAGTAGACTGTGATGTGTTGCCTAGTCCCTCAGCCTAGCCCCTCACGATTTCCCTTTTCTGAGCGAAGCTAGCGAGGTATTTAGTGTCTGCTCCACAACAAACCAGGTAGTCGCCTCTGCTGGTGTTCACAGAGCTCCTGGTATGGAAGGAACCTGGTAAGATTAAGAGGCTTATGAACAAGGACAAGTGGATTCCGTGAAGTCAAAGCTAAAAAATGACGATCAAAGAAGATGCGCATTTGTTTGAGTGTGTGTGTGTGTGTAGGGGGGGGGGGGGTTCTTTTCTTCAGAAGGCTTCAAAAGTGTCAGTGAAAAAAAAATAATAATCTTAAAAACAAAAGGATATAAATGAAGGAGTAGCAAAAAAAACACAACCACTCACACACCCATTAAATGATAAATATTGTGAAGGAGGGAAAAAGTCATAAAAAAAATTACAGCATGCTTTGAAGAGGCTTTAACGGTAGAGGAAAGAAGCAAATTTTTATGATCAAATACTCTCCATAAGAAGGAGGAAGTTTCAGGCTAACAGTAAAGGATGAGGGGGGTGGAGAAGAGAACTCTTGTGTTTAGAAAGAGAGAAACAAACCATCATCTGTCCATGCCAGGACAAACCTGCAGTCAGCCCAACCCAAGCCAAGTCACAAGAACACACTAGGAGATGCCATGGGTAACCCCGATTTGGTATCAGAAAGATGGACCCATAAAAGAGAGAGCAAGGGGGAACATTTTTAAAAATGAACCGTTAAAAACTGACTGAAAAAAAAAAAAAAGAAGAAGAAGTGATAAGGGCTAAGATGAGAAGCCCATTCTGAGCGAGGCGTCTGTCCCCTGTATGGCTTTAGTGGTGAGTTGGCCAGGTGAGCAGCACTAGCGGGGTCATCTGGAGGGCTACTTGGAGGGACACTATCGTACACAGCCCGCTGCGGCTTCTGTTGTTGTTATTGTTATTGTTGCTGCTGTTGTTGTTGTTTGGAGCTCTTCTATACACAGTTATGGTTATTGCAAAAATAAAATTGCACTTGGCAGTCCGGCACCCCCTGGAGGGCAGGTGTGGGTATACGGGGCAAGAGGAGGAAGGGGTGGGGGCTGGGGAGGGCTTCAGAACGCAGGTCACCAGTAGAAGGAGCGTGTCAGGAAGTTGGCGGCCGTGTTCAACCAGCCTGCCCCGTCTTGCATGGAGCCCAGGCGTGACATGGCCTTGTGAGGCTCCTGGGATGGGCTCTCATCCTCGGGCAAGTAGTCCGGCAGCTCAGTGTTCTCCTCCACCACCACGTCCGAGCCCTCCTGAAGAGGCAGCATCACCTGGGCGGAGGAGAGAGGGAACAGGGCAGGAGATGAGCTCACATGGATGGCGTGAAGTAATCCTCACACAAAAGCCAGGCAAATTCTGAAGCTAAAGGCATTTGCATGGTTATCCAATTCACCTCGTACGACTTCACGAGAGACACGCCCTTTCTAATCTGATGATTGTACGACTCACCTCTACCTGCATGGTTCTACGAGGGGATGTGGAGATTACCAACGGTTTATTATGATGTTACAAGGCCATTACATCATCAACAACAAACTATAAAATAAGAAATCGTTTGTTTTTATCCCGTGTATTTTCAGTTAATGATCAGAGGCTGTTGTTGTGAAATGAATTACTAACGACAATGACCAAGCTCGCGGTTATTGCTGAATATTTTCTATTATTATACCACACAAACAGTTCTGCTTTTTTACGTCTACAATTCAGGTTATTTTACAATGTAATCATTTACACTGCATGCTCTGCTAACTCAAACACAAAGAGGCTGTTCGAAAACCAAGAAATGTTTTTATTATTGCTGTAATTAGACGACGTCTCCCTATGCTTTATATGCGGCGAGAGCCACGATAGAGCAAGGAAGAAGGGAGATGTCGGTTTTCCTCCTGCATCGCCGCTGGTGCCCTTCATAGTTTTTTTCATTTTTACAAACTTGTCCCTGATCTTCCTCCAACTCCTAATGCACTCCTGGACCTCCAGCCCCAGGTTCCCAGCGATCTCTCAGCGATTTTTTTAAAACGGATGTGCTGTCATATAGGGAACGAAACAGGAAACGTCATTTTAACCAGGGGTGTCGGACAGCTCGGTCGGATAGTTAGAAAATTCAAGCGGTGCTCCAGAGGCCATCCGACCCCCTCGGATGGCTCTCCGAGGTGCTCAAAGGTGTGGTCCCACTTCAAGGAGGGCGTTTAAGGGCGTGCCTCGTGAGATCGGAGAGCCCGATCGGATAAGCATGTGGGCGCCTTAAGCCAACAAAACCAAAACGCTCAAGCCTTCATAGTTATTTTCCAAAGAGGGTTATTTTCATTTAGATATGCAGATTACCTTGCACATATAGTACAGTCAACCTTTTTTCACTTAAGATATTTTTAAACCTAGTTCAAGGGACAATCAACTGTTACATTTCTGATGACCTGATTGATGGTAAGAAGGGGACGTATGATATTCACGATCTGTGTGTGAGAAGGGTCCTACATTAGACAGTGAGGCTTTGGGACACTTCATCCCTACACTCACAAATGTGACCTGTCCAGACAGCCATTTTTAACTAAAATATGCTAAACAAAGGATACAAACCTGCATCTGTATCATGTTATTCTATAGCCTATAGTTATAAACCACACAGCCACTGAAAGCTGAACCGTTACAGAAAAACTAAAACCACCATCACCAACTTCTGAGCAAGATGGCCAATACAGTGCTGTATAATTCTTTGACAATTCCAATAATAAAAAAAAATATTAAAAAAAAGGTGGCAAATACAGTCCATTCAAGCTCAGAAAACATGCCATAAAAGACAATCAACTCTGCCATCTGCTGGTGAAAGGAGGAACTACATCAACTGACAGAAGGGGGTACTGATGAATAGCTACTGTTGTCCATTTCAGGCCAGAGCTTTACACCTTGAGGTAGCAAATGCCCTTCAAGCCCCACCAGGGAAGACAGGCCTCATAATTACCAAACTGGCTCTTCTTACCAATGTTTGTGATTGTGTGTGTGTGTGTGTGTGTATGTATGTATGTGTGTGTGTGTGTGTGGGTGTGTGTGTGTGTGTGTGGGTGTGTGTGTGTGTGTGTGGGTGGGTGGGTGTGTGTGTGGGTGGGTGTGTGTGTGGGTGTGTGTGTGGGTGTGTGTGTGTGTGCGCGCAGAACTAAGTCTTGGCGGTGGTGGATGCTGATCCACTGCTCCAGGGTCAGAGGAGAAGAGGATCATGGGGGTGGTCATATGACTGGGTGAGTGAGTGAGAGACCCAGTGAGTAACTTGTGTGAAGGGGTAAGCCAGTCTTGTAGTGTGTGTGTGTGTGTGTGTATGTGTGTGTGTCACCAAGTGTGTGTGTGTGTGAGCCTGTGTTGAGAGTTTGTGTGTTTGTGTGTGTGTGTGTCTGCGTGCGAATGTGTGTGTATGTGCGGGAGCTGGTATTAAGAGTTCATGTGAGTGTGTCAGTCAGTGAGTCAGGGCGCGTGCGTGCGTGCGTGTGTGTGTGTGTGTGTGTGTGATGAGTGAGTGTGTGTGTGTGTGTGTGTGTGTGTTGGGAAGCCAGTCGCAGTTCCTGGGGCAGACAGGCATCACCAGCCCCCACACGTCAGGCCGCATCACCCTCGCCCCACTTTAAGCCCCCCACTGCCAGACACCACCGCCAGCACTGAGGCCTGGCCTCTCCACACTGCCTCACGACAGCAGGAGATCCACTGCTCTCCCACACATCCAGGAGGGGCCCACATAAGGACCCAACATGAGGAGCATTACTGAACTCATTAAACTCACTGTCTGAACACATTTTTCACCTAGTGTTATATCCTCTGGAAGCTTAGGGGAGAGGTAATTTGTGCGCCGTCTTTCAGACTAAATTCTAACTGTCTGGTAATGATGCAAAAAAGCATCACACTGCTCCCCACATCCACATTTTATGTGCAGCAACATTGCATTTATAATCTGAGGTCACATGCATGTATGTTTCCATGCATAATTTTTCCAAAGCTCTAACAGTGCCAACCCATGACAGTGACGCGATATGCTTCCATCGCTTTGAGTGGGCGTGGTGTAGCATGTGGAAATAGCATAACAACAGACTGGACTAGTGAGCAGGCTATCTAGTCACTTGTCTTTATATCAAACCTGTCATTGTGTTCAAATAAGCCCAGGATTAAATATATAACATACCAGAAGCAACAACAAGCCCTTACAAGGCCATCCGAGCCTTTCTTTTTAGCAAATTAAACGACCAAACGATGCCACAGTCCTACAATTTTCAAACCGTCAGAGACGACACCAAAGAATCTCATCGGCCGTTGCCGGGAAAAATCGCTCCTCATTTGCATAGGATTCAACATGTTCCAACTTTTATCGGTCGCGTTGCCCAAAACGGTGGTCTACGTCACAATGGATTGGCTCCCGTTGAAATGCATGGGGTTTAGAAATCGGTCGCTCATAACGGTGTCATGGGTTTGCACCGTAAGTGGGCCGCTAGCTAGCAACGTCTCACGGATTTATAACACTGTAGCCCAGGAAAGAATATGAACGTAGAGCACGTTATGTTACAAGTGGTCCACCTTAATCCATCCTCACTCCAATATTAAACCAGTACCCTCAAGACTCCATCATAGCCTCCTTAACCAGAGTAACATTTTGGCTTTGGGTTACTGGTCCAGAGGGTTCACGTTTGGCAATGGGCTACTGGTCCAGTGGGTGCACGTTTGGCAATGGGTTACTGGTCCAGAGGGTTCACGTTTGGCAATGGGCTGCTGGTCCAGTGGGTTCATGGTCTGAGTGCTCAGAACATTTGACTCACCTCAGCTCCATCCTCCTTCTTCACCACCTGGTGGGCCTTCATCACTTTGGTTGAGTTTATGGCTGTTCCTAGGGCCTGTAGAGAAGGAGAAGAACGAGGCGTGGTTAGGACATTACTCCAAACTCACTGCAGTCTCACTTGTGTCTGCTAAGGTTTCACTAATCTCCTACAGCCTTCATACATCACAGAACACAGCATCGGCACAGTTCATTAGACAATAAAAGCAGTTCAGGTCACTATCAAAGAGGTTCTTGATACTATGAAGGCAGTCCCACTCCGGGGGACAGGTGTTCGAGCATTAGCTTCAGTCAGTGAGCATCGACTAGTTTGGTGCCAACTCCTTGGTTTCCCAAAGGCTGTTTGAAATCATGCACAAGCGTGGCCAATCAGCTTAGGGGTATGGGTTACTGTGCTCATCAGTAATGTGGCTTTTGCAGCTCAGGTGCTTGGCTCTTCAAGTGTTGGTGCCAAAACTGAGAACCAATGTGGTGCTCATTCTCCTGGTCTTGAGTAGCTAGCGTAGCACTGGCCATTGACATGCGAGTGGTAATCGGTGTCTCATCTCCCTGAGTTTCCTTCAGTGTAGTTTGTGTCCTTCCACGCTAACTAGACTTCTATGCAATGTGAGATGTAAAAGAGTGTCACCTCAGCCTTCAGGTCGGAGCGGATCCGCACCACGCATCTCTTGACAGCCATCTGGAAGGTGAAGCTGATGACCCCTTTGATCTTCAGAAGAGCCTCCTCACACAGGCTGCGCCGGGCCTGAGAGACATTATTACAACACACACAGGACCAAAGGTCAGAAAGACCGACAGACATACAGACAGCCAACGGGCCAAAAGACAAACACACACACAGTTTATGATAGCACACTTATTATGAGAGTCCATTTTGTCTAAAAAAAGTCTCACTCGACCACGACCACACACAAACACCGGTATTGGTAGACAGTTATGTTGACATTACCTTTGTACACATTACAACCAACAGCGACCCCCCCCCCCCCCCATTCTCTCAAACAGAGTGAATCTGAGACAGATGCAGCTGTAATGTCACCTGGCTAGGTGCTGCTGCCCTGTGGCGCATGGCTCAGGTTACATCTGCACCCCATGTTGTTTGATTCGTGGTATTTACACCTCTTCCCCCGCCCCACCCCACACATATACACACACACACACACACGCACACACACACACACACACACGCACACACGCACACACAGCATGCTCTAGGCCGTGTTAAACAGAAGGTCAACCTCATGGACGACATGCCATCCAAGCTGTAGACACACCTAACAGCTTAGTTCATGGATTCAGTTAGACAGGAATCAGCACTTATAAGGGATGACCCTTTGTATAACGTGACTAAGCCATCATACATAACGTGCAATGAACTATACGATTATCTACAGAGAGCATCATCAAAGAATTACTTAAAACAGATATAGAGAGAGACATTGCCAAAGTCATGGGCTACATGCCAGCTCAGCTGTAGACCAATATGCTAACAACGCTTAGCTAACGTGTTCAGTTACACAGGATGCCTTTATTTGAAAGGAGTACATAGTACGTTGTATAAAAAAATGTCATAGTGCATAACATGTGATGAACATATCATTGGATTTTATGTACACTGCTAAGTAAACAGAGTATCATCACAGACACCACATCCACCAAATATTATCTGAACAGCTGCGTCCCTCTTTATCTTCAGGAATCTCTTACCATCTTGTCTCGTCAACTTATTTACACACACCGGGGAAGCTGTGTAAGAGGGGAAACGAAGGGAGAAACTTACCGAGTCGTCTAGGCCGTCGATCTGCAGGACCACGGTTTTGGCCCGTTTGTTGGTGCCCCCGAGGAAGAACTGAGCCTTACGCCTGCAGGAGGCAGCGGCCTCTGCCTCCTCGGCCTCCGACTTGCTGGCGTTCTGAAGGATTTCGTAGATCTCAGATGCCAGCAGCTTTGTCTCCCCTGGCGTCGTGCCTCTGAACACAAACAACAACTAGCCTTTAGCCCACATGCCCTTCATGAGATTGTGTTTGTGGATCCATTTGTGGATATTTAGTTTACCATTTACAACCAAAAGCAAATATTATGTTGTGTGAGGGATTTGTCACCTCAGAGACATGGATGATACAGTTATTCATTCATGTTATTCAGAATTTTGCATATTAATTTACATTTGAAAGAACTTGCTTTTTTTCCCTTCTAAATGATGGAATGAAATCACACGTGAAACCATGACAACCACAAGTAATTCGTCACAAGTAATTCAACCTGCATTCTTTTCATGTTTCCAAAAAAATTTCCCTCATGCTCACTCAGGCGTGTCTGTGCTGTATCTCTGCTCATCACGACTGATCTTTCAAAAGGTCATCTCTGCAGCAGACACCAGGGGACAATAAAACTACATTGTATGTGTGCGTGTGAGTGTGCGTGTGTGTGTGTGTGTGGCCTAGGACTGCCCAGTATGGGGGCATAGATAGAGCTAGCCAGCCAGACAGCGCTGTCTCCTGCTAACCTTTGCAGTGTAAAAATAAAACCACCATGTACATCTCCGGACATTTCACATGCTTCACCTAGTTTCCACATGGCTTTCACATATCAGCCATTTTTTAATTCATAGCTACGTGTCAATCAACCCTCAACATTAATACTACATGTCAACGCCAGAGCATCTATCTAAAAATAAGAGACCAGGAACTAATTAGGGATGGTGAGAGGAAAAGAGAGAGGGGGGAAGGGGGGCTTAGAAGCTCCCAGCATGAGGTTGCTGTCTCTGGTCGAGTGACCCTTTTGTTCCGAGGGGGTTAGGAGACTCAGCACCTCTTTGCCATCACCATACGAGGTCACTTTTGACACGGGGACCCTGCGTGGGCCCTCGTATATGGGCCACGTCAGACGGCCATCACTCAGACGGCGCTACAGGAGTTGACATCTGCTCTCTGGTATTGCCCGGCCTCCTGCCCCCTCACAGCCCGCCAGCCAGCCAGGCATGAGGGACTCCTGCCCGTGCAGAAGACCCCGGGGCACCCTGCAGGGCACGCCTACTGTATTGCATATTTACATGCCACCCCTGCCATACAGAAGCAGTATAGCTGCCAGTTCTTTTTTTTCCTCTACACTCAGAAGCGGATTGGAGCCTCATTCAAGGTTACAGTTACAGTTGTCTTTTAATACTTCTTTTCCACTTGCCTATTTACTGAAAGATATCATTGGGCTGGGTGAAAATGCTAAACAGATTTCCCGTAAAAACACCACTGTTATACTTTAATATAATATGTTTAAGCACTAAACATACACACTCACTAAGAGTTATGAATTCACAAAAAGTATAGTACTGCACAGTCCAGAAGAGTAAAGTTAAAACACCTGAGGGTCACAGGGATGTTATAGTTGTGGATTAAAAAAGACAAAAAGTGAAAAAGTGAAAATGGAGCTTCTTGGAGTCTTAATCTGAAGCCTCAAATGACCTCTACTCAAAGTCAGAGTGTCTGGAGTCGAAACACAGAGAGCGTGAGAGACTCCAGGGCACTTCTTTGACAGGCGTCACAGTAACCAAAATGACTGGCAGTTCCAGGGGCCACTAGAGGAGGAGGAGGAGGCTGGCAGGAGGAGGAGGAGGGGGGAAATCATGGCGCATTCTGCCCACCTCTGGCAGTTTTCTGCGTGATCTCTCATGATAAACAGCAGTCACTTACTGTCAAAGTGCCCTGGGACCCTAACACTCGACATAGCCCCCAAACACCCTCCTGTGGACCTCACACCCCTAAATTAAACAAACCTTGTGGAGAAGCCTCAGAATTAGACAACAGTGTGTTTTGAGCTGCTATAATCACTTAAACCAACTTTATCTGATGAAAATGGACGAGCACGCTCTTGACAATAGCAACCATTCTTGGGTTGTTATACAGTTCAAATCTGCCACAACGTTAAATGTTTTTAAGATACGGGTGAAAATCTGAGCCAATGCAAAAACTGACAACAGTATCGAATGAACCAGTTCCAGTATGTTGCCTTCACATAAAGCTCAGGTGGTTTATCAGACCCCTGGTGTGCTGAAGAATTAGTCAGGTTTAAGACAACATAAGTTTGAACTTTCTTTTTACATGTTGGAACAGCTCAGTTAATTTCCATCTAAGGTGGCCCATTTCACGTTAATCTCACAAAATCCAAAGACTGAACGAGGGGCTGTCCTATCCTTAATTACACTATTTGCCTGGCAAAGTATGCAAATCTCACACATTAAATCAAACAGCTCAGCAGACCTCTGCATGACAGCCACGTGAAGCAAAAAATGCACATTTCTGCATGCACTAGCAAGCTGCCCGTTATTGTCACAATACATCTTGCAAAAACAGCACATTTTACATTATCAGCCCCATTCAAATTCACAATGAATCAACTCTGTTGTGACAGCACAGCCACAGTCAGCCCCTTAACCACTGAAGATATGTGCCTACAACACACAATCCAGAAGACGAAAGTAAGGAGGATTGGTGCTTGGGTTATTTTCCCCCTCTCCCACCCTGAAAAAAAATAAAAAAATATGCCACGCATGCGGTTGTGCCGTGTCGGTTCTGAGTCGGGCGAACTCACTTCTGCATGACGTTCTGCAGGCTCAGCATCATCCCCAGCTCCCCCTTCATCTTCTCTCGGTTGGCCCGACATTCTGCCAGGTAGCGCACCGCCTGCAAGGACAAGGACACAGGCGGACATTATGGCTCTTCAGTCAGACAAACAAACACAAACACGTCCAGCTGCAGCCAGAGCTGTGTTTACACAGCTAAGACCAAGTGTACAGAGACCAGCCCTATGGGAATGTATGTTCAAGGACTCTAGACTAAAAGGAAGGACAAAGATAAAGGACCTTTTATGTCTCTGTAGTGAACGACTAATGGGGTTGAGGATAGTAATTCATAACTAACAGAAAAGCTCAATAGGATTGCATCACACATCAGAGTAACAAGTCTGTCCTTCTGTGATAATGTTGGTTAAGAGGGGAGGGAAGATAAGTGCTTACAAGCCTAAGGGAATGTAAAATCCAGGCCTACAGCAGAAAAACGAAATGAATAGGTATTTCTAGTTCTACAGAAACTGAGGACACTAGGATACTGTTCACACAACACAGGCCTACAAGGAGGGATTTGATGGGATTTTTCATTCTCCCCAGCTGCTTTAAAAGAACAGGGCAGACGACAGATGTCTCCACTTTGTCTCGTTCCTCCGAGACTGCTGGGGGAAAAGCCACAGTGTTAATGTCTATGCGACATGCGCAGTGGGGAGCATGGTACACTGGACGTTACTATAAGCCATTCTGACAGCAATAGACAGTGGGGGTGCCAAATCACATCTGGGTCTGCCACTAACGAGGAAGCTGACAAATTTTCTATCTATAAAGTTTTTCATTCAGAGAAATGATTTACCTGAGCCCTTCAACAGCAATGTGTTGGAGCAGCCCAAGGAAGATACGAATGGATAACATGTCAGACTTCACACTTTAGTGTAGTAAGGAATAGTACAGTTCAGTAGTATAATAATTTTATATAAAGTAGGAAGTGGGGGAAAAGTCTTCTTCAATTATTTTCCTTACTAAATAATCGTAATTATCTAAAGGGTAGGAAATGCTAGTGGTTTCATTGGGTCAACTCTTTGTACACCTGCACAGTTGGGACATGGAAATGGCTAGTATGCATATAACAGGAGTTCAAAGACAAAGCACTGACAGAAGTGGTATAAATGAAAGCATGAACAGAATAACTAGAGATACAACTGCATAAAATTGTAGCTTGATTGTTCTCTCCCTTGTACGTCGCTTTGGACAAAGGCGTCAGCTAAATTACTAAATGTAAATGTAAAAGAAATGAACAGATATGTCTCGTCATTGTTTTCCTGATCTAGGGTTAGACCAAAAAATTACTTACTAATAACGCTGAGTAGACCACTTGTGGGTTGGGGTGGTCCATAAACAAAATAAGACCGGGAAGGCATCCTTGATCCTCTACGATTGCACGCCTGTTCATAGGGTCAGCTGCCAGGTCCCGTAACTGGTTGACCACAGCCAACGCGCTTGGCTCCCCACTCATGGTGACGCCACACCGAGGGCCATGCACCAAAGACTGCAGATCTTACACTAGGAAGACAGATAAGAGTTCATGAATTTAGCAAGATTTCAAGTACAAAAGTATAGCAGCACTCTCACAGCATAAAAGGTATGAGATATTAATTAATGGGGTATAACAATAAGGTTGATTAAAAGCAGCAATACAGAGTTCTGTTCCAAAACTAGTAAGCTAACTTCCTTAAAGGCATGCAAAAACCTTGCAAACACCACAACAGCCCAGCTGACACTGATATAAGCTTGCCAACACACTAACTGGTGTCTTTTGGCAGTATAGCTGGCAATGTCATGCGTGTGAAAGCTTTTCTTCCATTTTTGCAGGGTTCCAGCATAGGACATATCTTGGATGGCTAGTGGGGAAGACACAGGTGTTTATCTGTCCTTCACATGACCAATTGCTTAATTTTGAGGATGGTACCAAAACTAGTTGCCTATAAAGCCACACCTCAAAAAGTGTCAAATTGTTGCATAGTGTTACTTTAAAGTACATTTCTATTGTAGAAGGTTGTTCAGGAGTATGACAAATGACAGAAGAGTTAGGAAGTGTCGTTCGCAAAATGATCAAGAGACTTCCACTGATAAAGCTATACATTTTCTACGGGACAAAACATTTCATTGATTTGATACAATATTGATGAGACAACAAACGTTATCCTATGATTTCCAAGTTCCAGTTTACGTGGCATTTGTCGAACCCGAATAGCCGGCTTCTTGACATAACGAGCAAAACGGTAGAACCATGAACACAATCATATCACTTTATGACAGCTTTCTCCTTCTACAAGTCATGAATAACCCAGAAACATTGGTTAATATCACAAAGTGCACTTGAAGTCCGCCTCTGTGGTGTAACACAGGGGACAGAACGAAAGAAAGGCCAAAGTGGATCTGTGGGCCTTGTTAGCCAGCTATCATAGCTAAATAACGTTAGCTAGCTGACCAGCTAACAGTTGCCACCTCTCTATAGCTATTAACTTTAGAAAAGCCTTTCAATGTAGCTCAAGACAATATCATCAGACACTAAACGAATGCAGGAGTGGTCCTTACGTAGGATGGCAAGTTGTCGTTTGTTGTTAAAAAAAAATAGAGAGAAAGAAAGATGCATGTTAGCCTACTGGCCTCTGAGGTATAGCTAAATCCTCAGTACTGATGTCATTGTCAACACAACCATCATGGACCAATCCCGTTTCATTGAAATAAAAATAAATTAATCCACTGTACAAATGAATTATACAACTGCCAGTTACAACTGCAAATAAATTCATGACCGAGTTAACAGGTCATGGTGGCCTACTTGACAAATCACCTTGTGTCCAGAATGTAATGGCATTTAGCAACCCACACATAACCTTTAACACGCCCAGGACAGACAGACAACACACTGCTTACAGGAATGAGCTAGCAGATAGCTAAAGCTAACGTTAGCTAACGTTTACCTCTCTTTAAATGTCTCTCCCTTCTTCCAGAAGTCCAGTGTCAATTTCAATATGAAATAGCTTTGACTCTTGAGACTCAAACAAATCAAGGTGTTCCCTGGCAAACAAACATTAACACCAAATACATAAAGACGATTTTGGAGCTATGCTGTTTGACTTGTATTTTACCCTCATGAAGCTCACAGCCAGTAAAGGGCTCACCCTGTTTCGCTAGCCTAGCTGTGCTGTGTTTGGTTATTTGCTACCCCTTAACTTCAAAGACACTGATTGGTCGAATTCATTCACAGCGACATTCTAAAGGCCATTGGGGAGGATTGTTACTAAAAGGCTAATATACGGGGTGCGGGTAGCTTTTGGACATTCGTTTTGCAGCTGGTGAAAAAGTGTTTTGCAATACCTTGACTTAGCTAGTATGATGATGTGTTCTTATGGACTATGACTATAACTATAAGTATATTGCTAAGATGCTTAATGTCTACACAAAGAAAAGCCTAAAGCGCATGATATGCCAACGAAGCACCAGTAAGGATGAAATAAGGCTGGTGCTAAGACGAAACAAACTCCTTTCAGGTTTGAATGTAAAGTTTAAAGTATTTGGCAGACGCTTTTGTCCTTAATCAAAAAGCGTCTCAAATCTAAACATGAAACATTTTTAGTAATTTACATAAATCAATGTTTCAGTACAATCTAAATTCCAAATTATGGCAATGTGTTTAAATCGTTGTATCTTAGTTTGAGTTGAAGCAGAATACAACTGATCTGTAATATTTGCATGCACTTGACATGAATATTTGTGTTTAACTCAGACTGATTTGCTCAACACAACCCACCGTCCTGTGGGTGGCAGTAATGTGAGTCAGGGAGCTAGCCGTCATCTTACATGAAATTCAACAAAGAAGATCCGAAAGTTGAGCAAGGAGTAAACGTATGGAGGAACCCGAAAACAGCGGTTGGGAATCCTTAGCTAGCTAAATATGTTGACCTTACACCCAAGACTATCCAAAGTAAGTACGGTTTTATTTATTTTTTGGTTTAGAATCGACGAAGAACGCTTTTATCCTTGATAGGTAGACATATCTTTCTAATACATAGAAGTATCATGTCATTAGTTAGTTATCAACAGGTGAGGTAACGTTCACTATCGTTAGCTGCTGTGAAATATCACAGAAGGACTTGGGTAGCACTGCCATCTCAAAAGCGGATAGCTTCATGCTAATATTAGATAGCCATGTTCAGTGAACTGTATGGACTTTTGCTAGCTAGCAAGCTACGTTAGCTTGGGTTTTTCTTACGCAGCTATCGTTAGCTAGCAAGCCAGAAACTTCACTCCCTCACCTCCGAGTTAATGTATTTGTAACGTTAGACACCCATCAGATGAGTATGTACACCGTACCCGCGAATTTGTTATGGTAAAGTTAGGTGACGTTAAATGTTTTTTCGTTTTTATGTTTTGTAACATTATATGTTAAGTTGTGTAGGATATGTTACCAAGAGCTCGGATACTAATCATTGCTCACATTGCTCACTTTAGCTAACTATTATTTCGCCAGATGTCCCAAACGAAGTTGTTTAATAATCTGAATAACGCTGTCAGTAAATGCTATCTGTGATTTGATTATATTAATGTGATGGGTATCCTAACATTTGATGACCGTTCCAACCTCTAACGTTACATCAGTACTCCCACTGTTTTGAGTCCTATGAGTAACGTGAAGTTGGTTTATGAGTAAAGTTATGATAAATAAGACGGGTGGCGGGTACTAGCTAATTTCGCACACAATTCCATACGTGACGTTATTTGTATGGTAACTAAACTAAATGACCAGGTAATGTTGATGATACCTTGCTAGATAAGTCAGCTCAGGACTGAGACTAATTATCGTGACAGGATTTGGGAACAACGGGACTGTTGTATCTTTAGCTTTCCAAGCTAGCTAAGTTCACAAACTCGATAACTAGCTGAATTAGGAGACCTGTCGTGTTCCCTTTAAATAGCCTTTGGCCCTGGCAATTTTATCAAGGGCTCACTGGACTTATTTGTAGGTAAACTTTGGCCTTGAACGTCCCTTCGCTAACTTTATTCTCTTCAGATTGTAATTGTGGCCATACGTAATTATTTCGTCTCTTTGCAGGTGATGAAACCATGTGGATGATAGAAGCACCCCGTGCAAACCAAAGATAAAATGAATAAAAGCCTTACAAATATTGAGATGGACCTGGTATGTGACAGATTTTATTATGTATTTATTTTTGCAACATAATGCATTTCTCCTTTGACTGATTCCGTAAATGACTTAACATAATTTCTGCATGTGAAGGCTTTTGGATCAGCAAGGACTTTTGGATCAGCAAGGACTTTTGGATCAGCAAGGAGTATAGTCAGGAGGATTGGGTCTACGCTCCCTCTTGCTCCCTGCCCTCGAATCCACTTTCAGGTATGGAGAAGATGTGTGTGTTTGTTGGCAGATGTCCACCTTAAGTAGTGTTGTTTGTGGTGGTGGAAAATAAGTGATATGTTGTGTTTATAAATATTAGAATGTGGTGATTGGCAGTACAGATATGTATAACACAAAAAATTGGGTGTTCATACTATCACTGTTCTTACCACTATGGACAATGGCAGTAAACATGCTGTCTGTTTCTGACATGTTTTTGTCTGTAATACCATGTAATGTTTGTTTCCATCCACTATGCCCTGTGGTTAAGACCGGCAGAGTTCTCTTAAAAGCCTGTCTGTACATGCATGGCTGAAACTCTTTTTCATGTGCAATTACATTTATTCATACGGCATATCACATGGCTTCTTATTACAGTTCTTTTTCTGCCTTATTGCTGTTTTACATGCATGTTAAAGAACCTGTTCTTTTCTTCTTAGCTTGCATTATACTGTCTTGGGGCACTTCCTGGCATTGTTTACCTATTATTTTATTTTTTTAATAAATGTTCAGCATTCTCACTCTTTCCTTCAAGCCCGCATCAAAACACTATACATGGCTTCTTTCCCATGTTGATACCCTAGCATTTGTCCACACCACAAACATCAAATGACATGACCCTGAAACAAATGCACGGTCGACATCAAAGCTATTATTGCCAATGTTGTGTCTATCTGAAGTAATGTGGCTTATGTAATGGCTTAGTTTTATTTAAAGGCTAATTATCCCTGTTTCTGTCAACAGTATATCTTTCTTGTCTCTCTTTTTTCCCCCTCTTCTTTCTTCCCAGCTGTCCTTTGTGAGGAATGCAGCTTGTCTGCTTTAGGTCAGTTCCCTGGTTACCTGAAATATTAGCTTGTGCTGACAGAGGGTAGTTAATGTTCTGCCCACAAGCATCGGAAAAGCCTTCCGATGCTTGTCTATAGGAAAGCATTCTGAAGATAAGATGAGGTTAGGCTATGTAGCTTGCACATAAATTAAATTTCTCTTTCCTCTCTTGCTCTTTTGCTTCACACTTTCAAGAAATGCTTTCAGAGTGGACTGACAGTGTAAACATTCCACATGTTTGCTCTTTCGACACTGTTTAAAATAATCTTTGTTCTTACAATTCCTGGTTACGTGAAATGTTTGGCCAGCGTAGCTACTTATCCACCTTAAAGACTGTCATTAACAGTAATCTATGTGTTTAACGTTTGTGAAGTTACTAATCAAATAAGAATCATTCCATTAATGCTCCAAACAGGATTTAGGTGTAAATACGGTCCTAATGTTTACTCAGCAGAGCCTTCCTTGGCATGTGAACTGAAGTGTCATGCTGAGCGAATGATTGTTGTCTGTGTCTGATCGTGTCTCACGCCTCCGTCTCCTCCTGTAGCTGTCCCCTTATGCTGCCAGCGCAGCTGCCCTTCACCCTCCTGGCACACCCAGTGGGCTGGTGCCCTCCCTAGCCGACGTCGCCTTGATCTACAAAGAAGAAAATGACTTCACTGACAGATCCAGGTGTGCTTAATCAACTCCTACAAAGCAGACCCTAGACAACCCATAAACATTTAGTTTTTTTTACCCTTATACCATTTTATTACCCCCTTATCCTTGGAGACAACAAAAGGTTGGACGAATAAAACAAGCGAGGATTGTTTAAGTTATAATGAGCAGTCACTTGTCTCACAGAAAGGGCCGATAACTTATCCGAGCCATCAGGAAAACTTGAACAACACTCAGTAAACATTCACCAGACCATCAACCTGAATGTGATTATGTCCAGTTTTAGGTGCGGGGCATTGTGTTAATTGGTTGACTGACTGATCGTTTCCCCTGCATTGGTTGGTTGGTTTTAGGTCGGAGGCTCCGTCAGGCCTGGTGTTCCGCACGCAGCAGCGGCAGCAGCCACTCAGGCGCCAGCGCTCGCTTCCCAGCCTGAACCAGGCCGAGCCCTCGCCGCAGGGGCCGACGGCCACCAACGATGTGGCCATCCAGAAGATCAGCGCCCTGGAGAACGAGCTGGCCACCCTTAGGGCTCAGATTGCACAGATCGTTCTGGCGCAGGAGCGCAGCGCAAACACAGCTGGTGAGAGAGTGGGAGGGGGGAGAGGAAAGGTTTTGGAGGGGGGCGGGGGCAGGAGAGAGGGAGAGAGAACTCGACCTCAGAGCAGGTGGGGAAGGTCACAATCTCTGTTATTGTTTCCCATTTTGCAAGGAAATACTGTTTAATTCTAATAATAGACAGGTTTGTCTATATAGCCCATTTAATTAGCTACAGGAAACATACTTGCACTTACATATATGCCTGCTTATATTGGGGCACTTGTTTTCTGTCATGGTGTTTGTCGACATGTTAACATGCATGCACATGTCCTTCCATACATGTTTACTATTCCGCTTGTAATCTTGCTTCACTTGATTTCTTGATGCACACAGCACCTGCTCCAGGTGCGCCCCCTCCTCCCCCTGGTCCCAACATGCCCCCTCCGCCCCCTCCCCCACCACCACCACCGCCTCCGCCCCCACCCCCACCGGGTCCCGGCATGCAGAGGAGCTTCTCGGCCATTGACCTCATCAGAGAGCGCCGGGGCAAGAAGGGTGACCAGCAGTCAGCACTGGACTCCAGACAGACTGAGACACCCAGCATGCTGGACGTGCTCAAGGACATGGGCAAAGTCAAGCTGCGCTCCGTCAAACGGTGAGACGTGTGTGTGTGTGTGTGTGTGTGTGTGTGTGTGTGTGTGTGTGTGTGTGTGTGTGTGTGTGTTTTTGTAAACTAGAACTAGATTAGCCTAAAGTTGAAAGTGTTTAACCTCTGGCAGGTGGCCTAGACATACTGAATGGCCTAGAGGTCTTTTGAGTCGAATATTTAGACTAAGTTATCATACGTCCCACGTTATCCTTTCTGATTTGGACATTAAAGTGCTGAACTTTGAACAGCCAGTATGGATTGCTGTTAAGAAACATTAAATCAACATAATAATTAAGTCTGTACCACTCATTTTGACAAAGTGCTAAAATGCCATAAACATGCTTGACCATGGCTTGTGTATTTTCAATCAACTAGTCTCTTCACTGATGAAAAAGTAATTAATGAGTGTGTGTGTGTCATGTGTGCGTATGTGTCCGTCCAGTGGGCCAGAGGAAGGCCACACCAAACCAAAGCTCACTGACCCGACAGACGCTGCTTCCCTCATCGCTGAGGCCCTGAAGCGCAAGTTCGCCCACCGCCACCGTGAGGACCGTGAGGACGACTTCTACCTCCCTGTCCCTGAGCAGAAGCCCTGCACAGACACGCCTCTGGTGAGGGAGACCCTCCTCCTTTCAGTCAGCCATGTGATCCAATCCTATACTACAGAAACGTACATTTCTTATGTGTTATTTGTCCTGCTGGCTACTGAGGCTGTAGGTCCAAAGGAAACATGTCAACATTTTAACTTCAACAAAGTTATTTACCATTCAGAATACCTCTTTGTACAAGTACTCGAACCTCAAATAGAAACAAATGTAGTAAAATGTGAACAAAAAAGATGTAGGAAAATACCAAGTTAAAAGGCTGTTTCCCAAACCGCTGCCAATAGATGACCATAGGACCATAAAATCATCTAAGCATGTATCAGTGTCTTAAATCCCAATTTGTCAAATCAACAAAGTCAAGCCTATTAGGCAGTCATTCTGTTGGCCAATAAGCAAAGCCATCTAATAGACAATCATTCTGTTGTCAATGCAGCATGGACCCACACCATCAAAGCTTCATGTGAAGTTTGGATACATTAGTGATATTTGATGTCCTTCTACTATCTCCACCGTTTGCCTGAAAAGTAGATTGATCGTGATATAAAATGGTCAGATCGCCCACCTCTAGTCCAAGGGAATGTGTGTTGGTTTAAAGCCCCAACATACTGTATTTTAAAAGTGAAAGCATACGTTCACCATCCACCTTTGTACTACTGACCCCGTCACAATCGCTGTGTCTTAGTTCGGCCACAGAAGTGAAAGTGACTCGGTGTGAATGGTCATTTTTATCATGTGCATCTCCCCATGGGTATGATTTGATCTCTGTATTCTGTCTTTTGTCTATGTTTTGTGTGTGTGTGTCCTGCAGTTTGGACAGCACATGCTGAAGTCGACAGGAAAGAAGAAGGTGTTGTGATGGCGGAGACGCTGGCGGTGCACATGGCTGTCTAGGGTACTGTTGGTGCCCCTCCATGTTTTCGTAAGACACATCAGGAGTCACGTTCACACATTCGAGACATGTACTTTTACTATTAGACATGCTTTGGGGGAGATCTGCTGTCTGCCTGCAGTGTTGCATCGCCTAGACCATGCCAGTGATTCTCAGCACTTTCGAACAAATATGGTTGTGCATTGCCAAGTGGATTTTATGTATTTTTAAGTCAGGTATGTTTTTGTAAACGCATGTTTGGTATTTCTGCACAGACTCTTGGTTGGAGTCCAATATGTTGTCTGTTTTTGTGGATGTTTTCATTTGGATAACTGACATTTTCATTTAATAACTAACACTACAGTACAATAGACAACCCCATTCCCACCTCCAGACTCTCATTCGGAGGTTCCAGGAAAGAGCGATCAAGGGTAACAAAGTTATAGCCAAATGCTTAAATGTGCCTTAACTTGTCTGAACATGTATACTGAAGTTATGGGTTAAAACGATGATTTTTTTTTTTTGGAAAAGAAATGCCACATTCCTTGGTTCTGTTTTCATGGATTAGTTTTAGTATTTTTTTTTTAACAATTTGTATGTTTAATTTATGATTCTGGGAAACTTATTTATGTGTAGAGTGTAGGTTCTTCGGTTAACACTATCACCAGAAATAGCTTATGTCCCTTGAATTATGTACTAGCTTGATGTGCTTAATTTAAGCATGTTGGTAACAAATGTGGGTTTTAAGCTTGCTTTCAGAGTTTATATATAAAGTACCTCAGCTTGTGCCCAAACACATAAGAGGAGTCAAAGTTGACTGCATTTCTCTTAAAAATAGCATACAAAACACTTCATGTTCACGTTCATTTTCCAGTCCAGTTTAAAATTATTCATGTGCCAATGAATCAACACTATCCATCTGTCAAACATCAAGTGTAATTTCCTCCATTTCCATGGTGGACGACCAAATGCTTGAAGAGGAACATTAGTGCTGCTCAGAGGCTGAAGCAAATTGGCTACCTTTTTTCATTCCATGTCTTCCATTTTTTTTTTTCATTGCCCTGGAAAAAGTGTAAATGATGTTCTACTATCGTCTGTGTGGGGTGTTGTCAAATGTTTCTCGCTGGTACCTTCTGGCCCGAGCCGGTACTGAGGTTGGCAGAAGTCTGAGGCCTCAAGCCAGCATTGGCTGTGGAGAGCTTCAACACAACCTTAAGGGCCCAGCCCTCTTGATGTTTGGTGGTGACAGTATTTGGGCTGTGGGAAAATGTGCTTTGTCTATCTGCTTGTAAATTGAAGCCATTACCTAAAACAAAGAAATGTTGATGGACCAAATGACCTACAGGACTGAAGGGAATATCAGTTCAGTATATCTGACTGCTTTTAGAAAAGGAAACAATTTTGCTGACACTACGTTTGATTCAACTACACTGTTAAATAACTGGGGGAAAAAGTACAAATAAAAGTCTAAACTATGTGATAACCTGACAACTGCCTGATTTTTCTTTGAAGATGAAACATAAGTTCCTCACATAAGCCTGTAGGGTCAGGATCTGCACAACTGATTTTCACTCCTTTCCTCCTCTAGTGTAATACTTTACTGGAAAATATTGAATTATAATAAAAGTAAACCAGACAAGCCAAGATCAGGAGGCATGGAATCAGACAAGCCATGATAAAGAGCATCACAAAGGCAAAAATCTGTCCCTGGACTTCAAACTTCAGTTATTTCTCTTGAAGTCTTTCTTTCTGAACACTAGAGGGCAGTATCAAGCAACAATAGATAAACTTCACAGTATCGTGGTTGAACCCTCAGGAAAACGCATCAAACCCTGAGACAATTCAGCCCTGATCTAATAGCGCAGAAGGTGTCATCGGATGCAGATTTTCTGAATGAAAGCCTTTTTTTAATATCAACATGTTTTATTCATCAAAATTGAACTGCAACAAGCAATGTATCAAAAAGCCTATACGGCAAAGCCTTTACAAAATGGCTTGATACTTAAGTCTTCTCCCCAAAATGGCTGTTACAACAAATTGTAAACAGTTTTTTTTCTCTCAACAGTCTTACAGCACTTGACAACAAAAATAACAAATCCGCTAAAATAAGAAAAGCACCTGTTAATCATTCAAAATGTCAAGAAACACAAAAAACACAACTGTGCCGTATGTACAGATTAAAAAATAATAATTAACCAGAAAAAGATGGAATGTTTCATGTCTTAAAAAAACAAAAAACTTTTCCTCCAAATAATATTTTTTTTTCCATTTTCCTCACAACAAAGGCATAGGGACTGACAATGCATTAAAAGAGCACAACACATGATGCACTTTGAGAATAGTAGCTGGTTTGGTCACTTAGCTTTTGTGCATAGTTTTAAGGCATCCAATGCAGTGTCTGGGGTTGCAGTGTGATTTTGTGTCGAGACATTCTGAAAGGGCCGACTGCTCCTTCACTCATCCGTGTTGTGCCTCTCCTTGCGTTGAAACGCGGCTCTGGATTGGGCTCAGTAAGTCGGGTAGTTGGTAGGCGAAAAGGGGTAGTTGGAAGGGATAAAAAAAGGGGGACAGGAGTGGAGGTGGGGGGGTTGGGGTGCGAGAGGAGCTACCTGTGAAAGGCACCATGAAGCCTCCCCTGCTCCCTAAAAACACCGACAACTTGGCAAAACCGAGAGAGATTCGTCAGAGGATCAAAGTCAGCTACGAGTCCAATACAAATGGGTCAGGCTGCGAAGTTCAGTGTCTGAGAAGGCGGTGTGGTGTGTGTGGTGGGGTGAGGGGTGTTGGTTGGCTGTCTGCCACTCTGCCAGCACTAGTTGGGCAGTGAAATCCCTTCCGAACAGAACACTGTCCCATAAAGCAACAGGGTGGTGAGGAGAAGAGTAACAAGAAAAGTCCGTCCCCTTTTCTTTAAGGAGCAGAAGCTGCATGTCCTAAAAAAAACAGTGGAGTGCAAGAGGAGAAAGAAAGAAAGAAAGAAAAAAACAAAACCCAACAAAGCACAAATGGCTTCACTATGGCATCGGGTGCATCTGACTGCCAATGGCAATCCAATGGAGTTTTCTTTTAGTTTTTTTTTGTCTTTTCCTGTTCGTTTTTGTTCAGCAGTAGGACAATGGTTCAAATGTGAATTTGAGTGGTTCTTCACATCTGTGCATAAAAAAATATATACAAAACACACACCAAAAAAATTATAAAATCACAAAAAACTGACAGAATTAATTTCATATCAAGATAAGACATTTTGTAAACAGTCTTCATAGAGGCAGCAAAACGACTGGGCTCTTCACATTTTGTTGTTTTTGTTTTTTGTTTTTTACTTAAGGAGGAAGATTTCATTGCAAATGCACTGACACACACACACACACACACACACACACACACACACACACACACACACACACACGTGCATACACACAGTCTCTCTGTGCAGTCTCGGAAAACCTCTCTTACCAATACTCCAGGTGTTCCAAATCACTTTCCAGAGCAACTCAAATGGCACTTTGAAACCCAGTGAAGGGGAATCCTTCTTATATTGTACTCTTGAAGTCTCTTATCAAAAACACAAAGTGTACAATGCGTCACACCCCAGAAACAGAGGAAACAGGATAAATAAATAAAAGGAGACCATTTTTTTTCTAAAAAAAAGGGGAAAACAAAACTTACAGCAGTTGCCAAATGAGGTATCTATGTATTGCTCTATGTCAAGACAAAATAAAATAAACAAAAAGATTAAAAATTAAATAAATTAAATTTTAAAAAGATTCATCAGTGGTTGAGTTTGGGTTGGGATGGGAGGCAAGCAACAAGCAACAAAATGTGACTTCAGGGTGTTGGACTGGGGTGTGAGTGTATACCAGTGGGCCTCTCTATCACACACACACACACACACACACACACACACACACACACACACACACACACACACACACACACACACACACACACACACACACACACACACACACACACACACACACACACACACACACACACACACACACACACACACACACACACACAGAGACAGAGAGGCAGGCAGCACCACAACACACACTCTGTGCAGCCTTTGCCCAGGGTCTGGTTTGGGGGTGGGTAATCAAAACTCCTGGCTTCCCTGAGCTAAGGTTCTGGGGGTGGGTTCTTCTGTGGCTGGGGCTCCTGGGCCAGGCCTGGTGCTGGGGGTGGCGGTGGGTCCGGGTCGGGTTCTGGCTCTGGCTCTGGCTCATCCAGGCTCCCCTCTGCCCGAAGCCCGCTCCAGCTGGCCTTGTTCAGACCCAGGTGACCCAGCATGGTCTGGGACAGGCGCGTGTCCGAGAACCGGGCCCATTCGGCAAACAGAGGCTCCACTACGTATGTCATGAAGCCTGAAACACACACACAAAGGTATAAAATGTGCACACATGTGCATACACACACACACACACACATATATACACACACATATATATATATAAACATGCATACACGTGCACAGACATGCGTACACAAACACAAGCACCCACACACACATATGGCACTCAGAGATTATTTTGAATGAAGAGTGCGTTACAAATAAAATGCATTATTATTATTATTATAAAACACGCATACATGTGCACTGCGTACGGTGCCTTTCTGTACAGATCAGCACAGCGTTCCCAGACTCCTACAGGCATAAGAACGTAAGGAGCTGTATGCTTACCGATCTGAATGTCCCCTACTGTGTTGGACTGACTGTCACACAGCAGGCTGACTTCCAGCTTGTGCCTCTTCTCAATGTTACCTGTTGAGAAGCCAACGGCATATCACAACAGTTATTCCAAACCACTCGCCCAACTGATTAGAAAAACAACACGTTGAATTCACTATTTATATTGAGCTCATTTATATTGAATTTCACTATTGATAAGCCATCCAACTGTGAGAGGACTGGAGATGGATGCACACACACACACACACACACACACACACAACACACAGACACACACACACGAGGAGAGAAAAAACCTACATCATTTTACACACATTTCCACTGTCAGGAATTCTTGGATTTACAAACTGTATGAATACATACACTCCAATAATTATTTAGTCCAACAAAGCTTGTGTGAGATCTGTACGTGTCTTTTGTAGTTTGAAAGCAGTGAAAGTTTGTGTGCAGTCACTAGTACACCGTCAGGGCACCATGTTTGTGTGCAGTCACTACTACACCGTCAGGGCACTATGTTTGTGTGCAGTCACTAGTACACCGTCAGGGCACCATGTTTGTGTGCAGTCACTAGTACACGTCAGGGCACCATGTTTGTGTGCAGTCACTAGTACACAGTCAGGGCACCATGTTTGTGTGCAGTCACTAGTACACCGTCAAGGCACCATGTTTGTGTGCAGTCACTAGTACACCGTCAGGGCACCATGTTTGTGTGCAGTCACAATTACAGTGTCAGGTCACCATGTTTGTGTGCAGTCACTAGTACATCGTCAGGGCACCATGTTTGTGTGCAGTCACTAGTACATCGTCAGGGCACCATGTTTGTGTGCAGTCACTAGTACATCGTCAGGGCACCATGTTTGTGTGCAGTCACAATTACAGTGTCAGGTCACCATGTTTGTGTGCAGTCACTAGTACATCGTCAGGGCACCATGTTTGTGTGCAGTCACTAGTACATTGTCAGGGCACCATGTTTGTGTGCAGTCACAATTACAGTGTCAGGTCACCATGTTTGTGTGCAGTCACTAGTACACCGTCAGGGCACCATGTTTGTGTGCAGTCACTAGTACACCGTCAGGGCACCATGTTTGTGTGCAGTCACAATTACAGTGTCAGGTCACCATGTTTGTGTGCAGTCACTAGTACATCGTCAGGGCACCATGTTTGTGTGCAGTCACTAGTACACCGTCAGGGCACCATGTTTGTGTGCAGTCACTAGTACACCGTCAGGGCACCATGTTTGTGTGCAGTCACTAGTACATCGTCAGGGCACCATGTTTGTGTGCAGTCACTAGTACATCGTCAGGGCACCATGTTTGTGTGCAGTCACTAGTACATCGTCAGGGCACCATGTTTGTGTGCAGTCACAAATACAGTGTCAGGTCACCTTGCTCAAAAAACTCCTCTGTCACTTTCTCACTCCACTGTTTGCTCAACTCCCAGGGCCGGCAGGGGTTACAGATATCAGCACACTTCAGGGCCATCTGCACAAACACACACACACACAAAACACACGACACACATATACACACAGACAACGTCCACCACACACACACACACACACACACACACACACACACACGTAAATGTATCAGTTACACACTATGCACACAGAGAGTATAAGAGACACAGTTTGGCCTAACCCCAAGCCATAACAGAACAGTTGATCAATCAGTCACTGAAATGCATACAGCTAAACTACTTATTTTAGAAAAATTCATACAAAAGCCTATTTCATTGTCATAATAATAACAATGTTGATGTGCTCTAGAATGTACCAGAAAACTATGCATCCAATTACAAGATCATTGGATAACTGTTTAAGCACTGCTGAAATGTTTATACCTTCAGCCTTCCATTTCTCCTTTCAGTGCAAAATACAGACTACATTTCCCATAAGACAATTCACCTGGAGGATGAAGTGGCGATGTGAGGCGTTGCTCAAGCACAAGTCATCCTGGTCCAGGTGCCTCCTGAACTTGGACAGGTACTCATTCTGTCTGCTGATGTCAGTGGCAAGGATCAAAGACCCCAGCTGTCTTTCCATGTTTAATCTGGGAGACACACACACACACACACACACACACACACACACACACACACACAGAGTTCTTCTCAATGTCACATTGATCTAAATATCTTCAAGGTTATTGTTACTAAATATATAAATACATACAGATATAGTAACTTCAAAGCTGGATTTACACCAAAGGCACAACAGATCGCTCAGTATCTTACACTCCTGTGTTATAAAAAGTGATTGGCCTGTTGTACTTTTAGAGTTGCTTTAGTTTGGAAACAAACGAGTGTTTTGCATTGTTTCCACACAGAAGCATGAGCATCAAACACAACATCCCACACACTGTATCAACAGGGTTTAAGATAATACAAGGTGTTTGTGTGTGTGTGTGTGTGTTTAAGAGAAAGATGTGTGTGACTGACCCATCCTTTGCAGGTAAGTGGGAGAGTTAATATGAGCGGTCGGTCTGTCTGTGTGTGTGTGTGTGTGAGAGAGAGAGATGTGTATGACTGACCCATCCTCTGCAGGTAAGTGGGAAAAAAGTCCTGTCTCTCGCAGGAGCCCAACAGCTGATCTCCAGTGATGATTCTCCAGAACTGAGGTATTCTTTCAGAAAGAAAAACACAAACATGTCTGTTAACATCATGGAAGGCACTGGATGCTCATGGGGGATTCTGGAGTGTTTTCCACATGTGAGACAATAAACTGAGGACTGAGTTCTAGAAGGCTTGTGCTTCCCTTCTTTTGTGCAAAGCTGCTTGGTAACGCCTGGTAGTAACTAATAAGTAAGGGATAACGGCCGACGAGCTGTGCAGTTCTACGAAGTTAATGGACGCTGCGGGGCAAAGAACACCACGACACGGAGCGGAGTGGTGTTGGTCCGCGAAGTCCATTAACTTTGTAGAACTGCACAGCTCGGAGGCCGTTATCCCGCTTATCTCCCGTTTACAACATCCAAAAATGTTTTTATTATTATTATCATTATTTAGAATTTCCTTTATCTTTAGGAAATTTAATATGCATAATAACCTGATGAATTCTTGATTTGAAGCCTAGTGCTCCCGTTAGAGAAAGTAGTGCCTGGAACCGGCTGTTTTTCAAAAAAAAAAACGTTACGTTGGTTGTCAATGGTAACCATTCAAGAGCATTGATATGGAACGGCGATTTAACTTTTCTACTGGGACTACGTCCAAGGTGTGCGGTTCCACGAACTTAATGTACACCCCATTAGCCAATCAGAAAACAGTATTTCGTTCCAGAGGGTGATAATAATAATAATAATAACCACTGACTAGTACTAACATATAGGTCTGTGCTTCTTCTGGTCCAGTTTTGTGCAAAGCTGCTTGGTAACGCCTGGTAGTAACTAATAATAATAATAATAATAATAATAAACCACTGACTAGTACTAACATATAGGTCTGTGCTTCTTCTGGTCCAGTTCAAAGCTGGTAGGTAATGGTTTGCCGTTTCTTGTTCCCCCTAACATTTACATGTGTACATCTAGCTGACACTTGCACTCAAAACAGCATGTACCACATAACAGCTGTACAGACATATATCAGAGTATGTGCTCCGTGGGCATTGAACACATGACCTTAGTGTTGTCAGCACTCTTACCCTGTACAAAGCTGCTAGGTAATGGTTGGTTTTGATGAGGAAGGGCTGGTTGACCCCTGGGTGGTCAAGGTCATGGGTGGCCGCGGCTAGCAGGCCCAGGAGGATGTCACAGGACGTCAGCGACTTGGCGAGCTGCACAGGTACACACGTACACAGAGCCTTAGCACAAAGATCAAAACTGCTGTGCATACACCTCTCTGCCCTATTCCTCTAGGAACTGCTTAGACACCACATTTCACACTGATCGTAAAACACATATCTGACCACGTAGACGAGAGGAACGATAAGAAAAAAAGAGGAGGATGAGAAAGAGGAGTCCCACCTTGGGCTCTTTCAGGTAACAGTACATGGCCTGGGTCACGTCTGCAGCATGGACTGCATTGTGATAAGGGTTCTGGCGGTGGTAGTCTTCTTGGACCATGACTGAAACATGAAATGTTTACCAAAAAGATAAAAATATGTAAAAATATACTCAATACTGTTTATTTGTAAAACATTAGGATACCACTTGTTTTTATTAAATGCAATTACGAGACACCATTCAGGGAAGAACAAAAGAGAAAGGAGCTAAAAGACATACCTATAAATTGACGAAGTTTCACCATGTCTAACTGGAAGAGCTCAATTAATCCATACTGGTTTAACAGGTGGAACGTCAGGGTGACGAGGCTGTTTCCTAGCAATGAAGACAACAATGGGGGCATGAGTGTACCTTCAGAATACCTAAACAAAACACCATCCCAACCAATCAGCTTCTAGCACACCACAGCAGAGAATATCTACGACCAGCAGGGGGCACTGTTGCCCAGCAGAGCGCTGGCATGCCAGGACTCGTGAGAGGGAAATAGTGTGGGGACTCTTGGGAATAGAAATTGATTCAGCGGAGCGTGCTGGGGGATCATCCAGGCACCTCTCCAGAGACACACACATTTGGAGTGAAATAATATGTACCATTTGTTAATCTGTCGAAGAGGAAAATGTCAAAATTCCAGCTTCCAACCTTTGCCAGCATACACTGCAACACAAAAGAGGGAATATACTAGATAAGGTGATGGCAAAACAAATGTCAATGGAAAAAAATCCAACAGATTTCAAAGATGGTAAAACAATAATACAAGAAAAAGAAGACTAACCACAAAGCATTAAGCAAATCGTATTTGTGATCATTTCCCTAGGAGGAAAACGAATCGTACTAGAAGAGCTCTGTTTTATTGTTAAGGACCAAAAAATAGTTTTAAAAGCTCTAAACTATACAGACTGTCATACAGAGTTCTCCTTTAAGGCTCAATATAAAACCAATGCGAGACGTCACAGCACCATAAGAGTTTCCGAGTACAAGCAATTCTGTTTGGAATATGAACCAGAGTTACTAGGGGGAAGTGACATCACAGTGGTTCTCTTTTCTTACTTCCCTCCTCCTTTGGGCATCTGCACATTCGGGAAGTAGACGTTTGATATCTCATTCCTCTGGGGGTTTGATATAGCCTATTCTTCACTGTACAGTCAGTGCGTGCTGACACTGGGTGGGGGTGGGGGACTGGGGGGGATGAGTGGGGGTGGAGGGTGAAGCAGACCTTGGCCTGGCCCAGGTAGTCTTCGTCCAGGATGTGCAGAGGGTTGTAGGGCCAGGTGGTGGCACTGTGGAGCCGGCGTGAGGAGTGCAGGTGGCGCTGGAAGCTGAAGAGCCTGTGAACCCGCCGGCCGGGCACTGGCCTTGCATTCTCACTCCGGGCTGTGGAGAAACAAACGGAACACTCGGAACCAGAACCAAGAGAACCAGAGCCGCAGACAACCAGAACCAACACGACAGACAACCAGAACCAATACTACAGACAACTAGAGCTTTTTCTGTCGGAGACACACACAGAAGTGACAGTACAGACTCTGAAAAGCTTTAAGACAAATGGACCATTTGTAAACATGAAAAACTAACTATATAGGGATTCCTCAAAGCTAAAAGCTGTTCCGAAGTGGATGGCTCAAGAACTAGCAGTGACTTTGTACAAATAAGCGATAGAAAAGAGGGCTCTTATTTGGAACTTTAACCAGTTCTACGACAGAAACCATTTGAAAGTCGCAAATTAATACATTTAACCTGTAAGTGAAATTAAAAACTGTAATTAAGGACAAAATACCTACTCAGTCCATAAAACACACACTAACCAATCTATTGTTTGGTTGGGGACATCACTAATGAGCAGTGGGAAAATTCGGTCCTTTGTCCCTGAGCATTTCAGACAACAGTAGCGAGCGAACACAGTGAACACAGGGGTACCAGTGGACACAGAGACCTGTTACTCCACTCACTGCCACAGTGGTAGGAAGGGATAGAGAGGAGGAGAAGAAAGAAGAACTAACAAACACAACACACCACAAAACACCACACACACCATACAACCCAATACCACACCACTCAGCACAGCGCACAACACCACACAGCATACAACAAATTATTAACAGCATGTGTGTGTGTGTGTGTGTGTGTGTGTGTGTGTGTGTGTGTGTGTACTGGCATGCCAGAGGGCACGGGGACATACTGCTGACGCAGCGTGCCGCTCTAAAGCCGGCTGCCAGGGCACAAAAGTCAGCGGCCCGCTCACTGCTCCCTCTATGCCCTCATTGGGCACGCCTGAGCGGGCACACCGGGCACCCACAGAGCCACGGCCTCTCAGCCCCAGTTAAAGAGACTATACACACACGCGCACACACACACACACACGGGGGCGTGTGTGTGTGTGTGTGTGTGTGTGTGTGTGTGTGTGTGTGTTTGTGTGTGTGTGTGTGTGTGAGTTACTGTGAGCATTCAGTTGCATGTTTCCCTTTCAATGTGCATACTTACAGTGCAAGGTTCGGAAATCGACACACAGGTAGGGGTGCGAGCCTCGTCGTTCCGGTTCAAATCCTACCTGGCTTCTCACTCTCACGTCTCCTGAAGAGCAGCATAAACACAACAGGTCCTCAAGACACTCGCCAAGGCAAACAACAACAACAACAACACTCACAAAACAACAACAAATGCACTAATGCCACCTCTAATGCCATCCACACACCAGGAGCAAAGGGACTAACCTGGGGAAAGACACAAACACAGCAAACACAGCCAGAGGAGAGGAGAGGAGAGGAGAGGAGGAACATATAAACATGCACTACCATGCCAGCGAGGACTTCAAACATTAGTATTCAGGCTGCCGTGAGCAAAAGAGGGGAGGCAGGGACTAAAAGACAAGCTTGTGCTTCAAGACTCAAAAGACAGGATGAGGATCAGGAAGAGGAGGAGGAGAAGGAGGAAGAGGAGGAGAAGAGTGAAGGGAATAGATAAATAAAGAAATAAACAAACAAATAAAACTCAGACTTCAATGAGGCAAGCCAAGACCTTCCAGTCACATGTGTTAATAGGCATTCAGTAGGGCTATAAGCTCACTGGGGGGGGGGGGGGTCTCGGGAGTGGGCCGGGTAAGTTGCACAAGAGTCTTTCTACACAAAGATATGGCAGCCTCCAGTTCATCAGTCACTACTGTTTGGTGTTTGTTTGCAATTAAATGTCCAAAATCAAAAACTGGAAATGAAGAGAATGAAAAGGCACCCTCCCACCACTGCTGTACTTACTTGAAAACAGCTGTTTGAATATTACACAAGCCCCTATCAACATACCGAAACTGGGAATTACTATCCAGTAAAACCAAACAAAAACTAAACAAACAAGAGGTGTATAACAAAAGGCATTCACAGATTTGACAGGGAATGTACAAAAAGTGTGTAGCACAAACATGTCGCATGCAACCAAAGTACCAGACAAAACAAGCCCTAAAAGAACCACTACATTTAAAAAAAGAAATAATCAACAGAAGCTTCTGGATCATGCGTTAGAAATGAAGCTGCTTCAACTTCAACTTTTTTTTCTAATATGTTGAAACATTAGTGTAGTCCCCCAGTGTTTTAGCAGCAGCCAAAGTCATCCCAGGCCAATGGTGACTGTACTGCCTATCTGCCGCAGGTCCGGAGTCAGCTGCTCCCTACGGTCACTCTAGTTTTGAGTCACGTCACTAAGAGCATGGCCTGACCTCTGCCGCCCTGCTGATGCCTCACTGTCTCTGTCTGTCCGTCCGCGCCCAAGGCTTTTTTTTAACACAACCATTAAGTTACCCCATGTGACAAATCCCACTGAGGGTGACCCTGACAGAGGCATCCTTACAGTGATGCACAGGCCTGATGTGAACTAACCATGACTCTCCCAACACACACACACACACACACACACACACACACACTTTAGTGAGTGGAAATGCAGGCGTGTGTGAATGTTACTGTGCAAATGAACGCAGCCCCTGTAGAGTGGCTCTGAGGTTGAGGCCATAAGCATATGGCAGCAAGCTGCATAACTGGCCTTGACATCCACCCGTATGTATGTACGTACACACACACACACACACACACACACACACACACACACACACACACACACGCCTTGCCTTGCACAACCAGTAGCCCAGGTTTCACATACTCAACTCGCCTTCCTGCTACCAAGACAGAGGGAGATAGTGTGAGAGTGTGTAAATGGGAGAGTGTGAGAGATATTTTCTGCACTGAGCCTCTGCTGGGTGATGACGATGACACAGTGGCTACGCGCTAACCTCCGGGCAGACCATAACTTCCGTAGAGATAGAAGCTGGCACCGTTAGGCTTAAAAGCTGGGGTAGGGGGCAGGATATGGAGCAGAATTAGATCTTTATTCACTACGAGAGGATGAGAAATGTACAGAATGGCTAAACACTTTCCCTGTGACACACACACACACACACGCTGGAGATGAGTGACTTAAGGCCCAGAGGTCTGAGATTGACAGGGGGGTCTCTCTCTCTCTCTAGCTGTTGCGTAATGTGGTGTGTGATCAACAACTGTACTACCCCAGCCCCCCCCCACCCCCAAAACAAAACAAAAACGGGTGTCATGAGACAGTATTTTGTATTTTTGGTTTGTACGTGTGTGTGTGAGCGAGAGATAAAAGTGTATTTGTGTGTAAGAAATAAGGAAGAGGGTGTGGTGCGGTGTGGTGTGGTGGCAGTGCCGCCCCTTACCTAGCATACGAATGTACAACGCAGTCTGATCAGAGCTGTCATAGGAGATCGCTCCACGTCTCTGTGGAAAAGGGCAAACACACACACACCGTAGGTCATCCGTCACGCCTGGTCATGATCTACTGTGACACACACACTCAAACTTTACAACACACTTTAAGTAACATGGAACAAATGAAGCATCAACAGTTGAAATTTTCAAACTGAAATGAATGTTATGCAGAGAAAAAGATCTATCTAATTACTGATCTTATATAGATCAATATATTCTCTTCAAGTTTGAGTTTAAAGGTTATTGGGGGTGTGGGGGGAGTGGGGTGGGGTGGCAAACCCGTGACGAGGGCAGTGAAACTCGAGAGGGATTAAGGCTGAATGCTTTCCACTGGCATCTCCCATAAGGTGTCCAGCCCAAGACTACTTCATCCATCCATCCACACCTTCAACACCCCCCTCCCCCCTCTCCTAGGCCCCCCCCCCCCCCCCCCCCACACACACACACACACACACACACACACACACACACACACACACACACACACCCCAGGGGTGGAAAACTAACAGGTGGCAATTCATGACACTCTATTTACACCTCTCATCTCTCCAGTACCTCACAAAAACACAAAGACACACAAAGCGGCTGTGTTGACACTGATAATGTCACTTCCACAAAATATATATTGTGTCATCAAATTGCCCTCATTCAGGGTTCCACCAAGACTGAATACGACACTGCCATCACACTACACTCTTACCCTTCATGGAAAAGCTATACATTCTCCTATACAACGTCCTCCAACAACTACTACAGACCGGAGTCCCTGTATGTACAAATTTGGCCAACGCAACTCAATCACTGATTTCAATTCTAAATAAAAAAAAATGTTTAAAAAGTCCAGAAACAGGCTAATCATTCTTTCACACGGTCTCAACACTCTGCATTTTGGGTAGCAGTCTTCCTCAGAGTGTCAGTGTTGCCTTCTGAAACACTCAAAGCTGCACATGGATTCCATGGCATTTCAACTTTCTTAAAAAAAAAAATCAAATAAAAAACCCTGATGCCTTGTGAAGCAATTCATGAGAGACTAACACTACTCTCCATCATAACTGGCTACACATGGCCCACCGTATTCAAAATGATTAAGCCACAGCTCTTTTACAGTTCCTCTACCATTTCTCTAACCAACAATTTGTCTCCTGGCCAGGGATTACACAACTAGTCCTGGCCTTCAATCCGGGTTTGCAGCAGGAGGATCTCATTCAGAGTGCAATCTAGTCCCAGGTCCGAGGCTTAATCTCTGGACAGAAAAGCAGTGAAGCTAAGCCAGGTGCTGATTAATGCAAGAACTAAGAAGGACACTGGTGCTTCACAAGCTTAAGTGGCACGCAAGGAACTCACAGTAGGTGAGCAGAGAGAGAGAGAGAGAGAGAGAGAGAGAGAGTAGGAGAGAGACAGCGCAGAGAGACAGCAGAGAAAGAAAGAAAAAAGAACAAAGAGAGAGAGAGAGAGAGAGAGAGGCCATGACAAGAGACAGAAAGAAAGAGATACATACACAGATACAGTACATAGACAGAGAGAGAGAAGGGGAAGGAGAGAGAGGGGAGGATTGAATGGGGAATGTATGATAGGTTGGTATGTATGCAACAGTGTGTGTGTGTGTGTGAGGGTGTGTGTGTGTGTGTGTGAGGGTGCTATCTAAACCGTTCATCAGGAAAAGAGCATCATGACAGATAGCAGTGCTTTGGGAGGCTGGAGGAAATGGTGGTGGATATGCCTGCCTCAATGCATTAGCATCGCTTTGGAATGTGAAGAAATAAAGTCATCTGCAGCTTACACACACACACTTTACCACCTTCACACACATATGTACACACACACACCCACACACACACACAGAACCATTGGGAACACTATGGGATCTCCCTGGGTCATGTTTTCAAAGGACAACCTCCTGCCAGTGTTTGTTTTCGTGTGTGTGTCTGTTGTGTGTGTGTAGACAGGGTTAGTCGCAGATGGGACAGGACCAGGCTTGCCTTACGCTGGCTTACCTCTCCATCCACCCTTCACACACACACACACACACACACACACACACACACACACACACACACACACTCACACACTCACTCACACACTCACACACTCTCTCTCCTTCTCTCTCTTTCTCTCTCTGGCTCCTCTCCAGTGCTGCATTCAAAAATCACTGGCTAGGGTGTCCCCTGGTGCCGTCCAATTCAGACGATGACGTCAATGGACTGAACCAATTTGCATAGTTGATTTTAATCCATTATAAATCCACGGCTCCCCCCGGGCTTCTCTCGAAAATAAAAAAGCAAGAGGAACACTTTGTAGCAATACGCTTCCTTTTGAGTGCCAGAAGCCCAGGAAGACAAGCGCTCCCAGACAACCAGGAAGGGCTTTATGACAGGAATAAACCTCCTAACTACACAGGGTTTACGATCTTGGCGCGCCAGTTGAAAGAAATACAGAAGAAGAAAAAAAAAAAACGAAACAAAAAGACGTGCGCAGATTTCTATCACCAAAGTGTGGTGATGGCCTGCCAGACCTGCCAGCCTTCTGACGATGGCCAGTCACAGCCACGCCATTTTGTTTTTGGAAAGGACAGGATTACTATAGTGTGTCATAGGGCTAGGTATTGGCACACATGGTCCAATTTGATTTGATTCCCATTCACAAGCTTACGATTTGATTAAATCCTGTTAGATTCAAATTTAAAAGTGATAGAAATGACGAAATACTATAAAGCAGCTTTTCATAAATAGACAGATGTTTAAAAAGATCAAAAGAAATCCCCCTGTTTTTTCAAATGGTATATGTGTAATATTAGATATACATGTTTTGAAAAAAGGGATGCAATAGGACGGGTTATTATATCAAACCGTTCGGCACGCCCCCTAACTGTTCAATACACACAGACGTGAACTGTGGTATTGAGATATAGCCGTGATTTCCTTTCCTTTAAAAAAATTGCTTGCTGCAATGCAGACCACACGCACGTTGTGCTTTCAGATCCACAAAACATCTCTGGAGTCCGTGGGAATGGAGACTCTGGAGCCTATCAACACTCTTGATACAAACAGATGCTGAGAAGGAGAAGGGAAACTAAAAAAGAAATGATCTCAGCTCCAACTTCTCGATGGCAAACACTAGCTAGACAGAACGAAGCTAGGAGAGGCGCCGAAGTCTTTCAAAACCAATGTGTGGGAACATTTTGGATTCAGTGTTCAGTAAGACAACTATAAACAAACAAAGAACAGTCTGGAAGCATTGCTTTGACACTGACCAAAAACAAAAACGAAAGCAGTGGTAGTATTTACAGCTAAAGATTTGCAGCCCTATTCAGTGGTTTCACACTCGGGATTATGTCATCTGATGGGGGGGAAAACATGAACCGTATTATAATGCCATTCACAAACCCATTTCATCAGCATAGCTCTATGAAACACCACAGAGAAAAACTGAAAATGAATTGACTCAGACACACCATCTAACTTTCTCTACTGATAGTTGGACATCCAGAGCAAGTGAGACAGAAACCTGGCCTCATTAGACAGGCAGACATTTTTCTTAATAGAATGTTGTATTGAGTTGAATGTGATTGTTGTTGTTGTTAAATAGGGTGATTTAATTTTTTTATTTAATATAAAGATACCGAAACCAGTACCGTTAGGTGGGCCAAAAATGTTACACACACCATTCCGTGGGCCAACTGTACCATTACATCACCTACCCCCCAACTCTGGTAGGTGTACACCCCCGCACAGTACCTTGTGTCTTCATCATCGGTAAATGATGTTACCATGAGTAAATTGTGGTCTCATAACCCTTGTCTCATTGCGTTTAGCCCGTTAGGATAGAGGAAACGAGGGACAAAACATAAATGTCTTTATCAGAAAAAGTCATGGACTGTCATAGGGAAAACGGGATGTCTAGCCACCATACTCTAAATGGAACACAAATTTACAAATGCAGTCACTGGAAACAATTTGTGCATTTTCCTTTATGCATTTGCAGTGTTCACAAGTGGAACGAGAGAGTGGCATTTAATGGGGAGAACTGGTAATAATTGGATTTTCTATAATATGAATGTTAGGCTATGTCTAACCATTGCGGAAATGAAAAAAAATAACCAGAAAAAATGTATAGCAGCCTTAAAGTTCAAACCAGAAATTTTACAGATCGATATCTGTATTTAAAAAAAGCGAACAATCGATAAAACGATATTTTTGCACACCCCTAGTGTGTCATTATTGCTTATTGGCAATGCTACGTTCAGATGGGATACTGCCTAATACAGCTGACACTCAAAATAGTCTCCATCTATCCACATTTTATACAATTCTCTGTCTGTCGATTCAATGTCGTTTGTGTAAAACTAGTTGTCTTGGACACGCTTTACAGACATCAGAAAAACTAGTTCACTGCTTTCAAAAAAGGTTTGAGTTAAGCCAATGTTTTTTCAAAGATACTGAGCTATCCACTGCTTGTGAACAGTCTCTCAGCTTCTTGAGCTGACTGCATGCCCAGCCGGCGTGGTGTTTGTTTGGAATCTGATGACCCATCATCATGCCGGTTTGTCCAAGTTAAATACCAGGGTGTGCCCACTGCTGACCTAGACCTTAACCGTCTGGGTCTCGCCCCATAAAAGCCTGATGACATATACGGCATCACTGGTACTCCCTTCCAACCACTTATTATCACCATCACCACCATCTGACAACCATCTGACCGCCAGCACCCAACCAGCCATTTCTAAAGCGATCAGCCAACTCCAGTGGTCTGACTCAGGCAGCAACTGGCATGGTGATATTTTAGCATCAACAACCACACTGTTTACACACAGCACTGCTCTTTAGCGTATGAGTAATTCCTAATGTGTGTGATGCGTGTCTGTGGGGGGTGAAAATGATTTGTGGCACACAGGCAGGCTTCTGTGTTCCTTGTTGAAGGACTAAAACGATAGCCATGCCCACGCCATGATAAATGCTAAAAGATTCCTTCTGCATCGTTTCCCTGGAATCTTTGGCCTCTTCGACAACTAACATGTCACTTTTCACTCTAAGGCACAGTAACACAATACATCTTGTGCATGTTGGAACCAACACCTTGATCTGTTTCATACTATTTTTCAATTCACAGTGAAGGACTGGGGTTAAGGCCAGATGGCTCTAAGCTGGAAACAACCCGCCTGTCTACACGCTCACCGGTGGGATGGCAAGAGACGAAGAAGACAGCCATTACGTGGACTGTTCAAGTGCTTCACAAGCTCATTGAACAAAGAGCTCATTGCACAGACTCCAGCATGTGCCGTACCATGAAACTACGGCATTGTTCTGCACTACAAAGGTGAAAACACACTTGCACCTGTGACTTTTCGGCATAGCCACTCACGATTGGCAGTCTCCCACCACCGGCTGCTGCAGGCACAAAACTGTCTGACATCAGCAGATACAGACCGATGAGTCTAAACCAGTCCTGATCATCTCCATGCATGTGTTGGGCCATATCAGGGTCACATCAGGGCTAGACTAGGGCCACATCAGGGTCAGGGCCTAGAGTTGGTGCCTCTTTGAATGTGAGATAAAGAGCCTGAGCTAGAGCTGATCAGAGTTATGACTCAATCACTGTCTACCAGCCAACTAGTTTCAAAGTTGCAGAAGAAATGTAAAACATCTATTAAAAAAAACTCTGTCATAGCATAGGGTACACCACACACAACAGCCTCTATGATGGCATAGGGTACACCACACACAACAGCCTCTATGATGGCATAGGGTACACCACACACACAACAGCCTCTATGATAGCATAGGGTTCACCATACAAAACAATGGCCTCTCAACAAAGAACACATAACGGCTGATTAAAAGAGTTATATGTAGCTTTTGTTGTAAAAAAAGGGCGTAATTTACATCCAAGGTATTTCTCTGCATTTTATTTCATTCCCCAGTATAAAACACGTGTAACAAAGAACGAAGTTAAATAGAGTACACACAAGCACTGTTTTCCCAGCACTGTTTTCCAACCAATCCTTCTGAACTTCTTCGTTATGGTACATTTAGAACCATTTTAGTTTTTGAACAGTAGAACTACAAAGTGCACCTTTAACTCTCCAGACTCTTATGTCAATATTCTTGGCTATTGAAGCACATATAATCAGTAGTCCTAAAGGTTACTGATAACTTGCGATCTTCATTAAACAGGAGAGCATTTTTGACTGCATGCTCTGCTGTCATTGTTCCGACATTCACTACAATACGCAATCGGAATGGTGTGCTGTAAGCCTAGAACTGCCGAAAGGTCTTGTTCTCGAAGTCTAACATCTGCCTAAAGCAAAGCAGCGATTTGATGACAACAATAAAACCTTGTTACAAAATGACTGTGCTTAGTAGCACCCCTTCACTCATTGCTTCAGATACATGAGGAATCCTAGCTATGCTCTGAGGTCCGTTTGCACAGGGTCGCCATCGTCCACTAGACATGCCCCATGCAAACATAGTGGAGCTGTGTAAAACACCAGGAGAAAGGCCAGGAGAGGGAGAGTACACACACACTGCCCACGACATGGAAACAGCCAACATTACTCAGAAACAAAATAAACCCTGATCATATGATGATTCCCCATTAGAAGGAGTTTAATTTAGGCTAATCTAAAATGTTATCATTGGTGCCGTTGACTATTGAGCTAATAACTTGGATAGACTCAGTGTTGCATCACACCAGCCTCCCAATGACACACAAAACCATCTGATTAATAGGAAGCACAATGAATGTTTAATTTTGGTGTGAATAGACACACGCAGCAAACCATGGCCAACTTTGACATCTAAGGGGAAAAAGAAATGAGTTGGCATCTTATCACTGCCATAAAAACGATCACACCCTCACACACACAAAGCACACACACCAAAGTGACCTTACACTCACTACCAAATAAAAAAAAAACAGAGCATACAGATAGCCAGTGTTGGCGTATTTAAAAGCTGAACATGTGCTACACCTACAGCCTTGGTTGGGCCACACGAACACACTACCTACCTTTAAGAACATCCATCTGACCAGAATCACCACTAAAGACCAAATCAAAGCAATTCCCATTGGATCTCCCCTACGCTGAAGATCATAGTTTCTCTGTGTGTGCATGCGTATACGTGCGTGCGTGTCTGTGTGTGTGCGTGTGCGACTCTGGAAAAATATTGTGTGCGGAGACTAAGCTTTAGCGTGAGCAGCCTGAGTGAGCAGTGTATCAGGGGGGGTGTGTGTGTGTGCGTCTATGTGCGTGTTTCCTCTCTGGCATAGATAAGTGGCAGCTCACAGATGGAGCCGGACTCGAAGCCCAGACAGAGAACGTTCACGCTGGGGCTTAGTGCAGCTGTCTTAGCCATGCTGCCGTCACCTGACCATACAATCATGGGACAGCCGCCACGGTAACACACACACACACACACACACACACACACACACACACACACACGCAAGCAAGCAGGGGCTGCCTGTGTCCTCTGTGAGCGACACACTGCACCCCTGCCCTCCCTCCAGCCCTCTCCTCTGTGGCCCCCCTCCCCCACAGGCTCCTAGCGACAGCCAACCAGGCGTGTGGCGACACTGACGCACGTACGGGGAGGGGCCAGGCAGAGAAAGCACAGCAGAAGCCGTCTTATCAACAGGCCCTGAGTGCACACTGTACACTTTGTTTACTAAATTATAAAAACGCACGCACGCATAAACACACACACCCACTCAAACTCACACACACACAGCTTACACCAACCGGACCGGCATGGGCTTTGTAATGGGTACATGCAGCGTATTTATTTTTAATTTGCACTTTCATGTTGCAGATTATGTCCCCCTTCCACCAGAGCGGCACAGCCTCCCCACCTCACACAAGCAGACAGCGTGTGCATGTGTTTGGGTGCGTGTGTGTGTGTGACAGTGTGTGAGCACACATGCACACAGAGAGAAAGAGAGTAAAGAGAGAGTAAAGCTGCAGTCAGACGTGTACAGTAAGCTACAGACTTTCTCTGGCTTATCGCTGCGTCAGTCTGGGCGAGACCAGGGCTATGCCAGCTCTCGCTCACACACACATAGAGGGAGAGAGAGAGAGAGAGACTCCGACATGTTAGCAAAGCTGCGTCAGTCGGGGTGAAACCAGGGCTATGCCAGCACACGCACACACACACACACACACACACACACACACACACACACACACACAGAGAGAGAAGGAGAGAGAGAGGGAGAGAGACTCCGACATGTTAGTAAAGCTGCGTCTGTCTGGTTGAGACCAGGGCTATGCCAACACTCTCTCTTGGGCTGTGGCAGCGGTTGGCCTTGAGGACAGGCGGGTTTGAAAAACAGGTGTGAGACACTCTCTCACTCTCTCTCACCCTATCTGTCCCTCCATCTCTCTCTCTCTCTCTCTAACCACCCCCTCCCTCCCATTCTTTAAGATTTGAAATATATTGGTTTTAACTGGTAATTAAAGAAACCTTCAAAGTCAAAAGTCTCTCTCTCTCGCTCTACATTCTTCCTCAACCCATGATGATGGCATCACAGAAACACCCCTAGGCTGGTAGGGTTGTGAATGCTTCCAGTGCTTGGTAGGGCGAGAGCACCTTCTCTCCAACTGGGTCAAAGGTAGAGGCTCATCTAACCAGTGCTTAATGCTCATTTCCCATTGATTTCCTCTGTAAAAGGAGAGCTTTGCCACGGCACCACAGCTACGTCACAGACTAAATAAACTAAAGATGTGAGCTTGGGTCAGACACACACATCGTGTGTGTGTGTGTGTGTGTGTGTGTGTGTGTGTGTGTGTGTGTGTGTGTGTGAGAGAGAGTGTGGGAGGGCAGGGGGGGGGGGGGGGGGGGGGGGGGGGGGGGGTCGATGAGGGGGATCCTGTTCAGACTCGGAGTGATGGCAAGGCCTGGCCCCGGGCACATGTGGTTTGAATTCACCGTGCCTTGAAAGACGAGACCAACAGATGCGCATTTCTCCTTTTTTTACCTCCTTTAAAGAAAAGCTAGAAAACACAAGATTCACAAGATTGCTGGAGCAAGAAACCCAAATCCTCCAGAGGCTCCTGTTCCACAGCGGAATCCCCTGATCTACGCTGGCCTTCACTGGCCTGGAGTCCCCCCCCCCCCCCCACCCAACTGGAGTCTCAGCATGACAACCGCCAGCTTTCAGTACAAGATGGAGAGTAGCAATGAGCGTGAGTGAGAGAGTGAGAGAGAGAGAGAGTAGCAGTCACGGCTTCATGGCCTTGGTCAAGATGCCAATGTCAACAACAACAACGTCATACTGCCGATTTCCTTTCCTAATTGGCACCTCAAAGTTCTTTAACCACTGAACCACTCACTAGTTTGCCCATCGGAATGCTTCAATCAGAGAGATTTAGAGATGATATGCATGTTAAGCTTGGCACCTGGCCATGGTCCTGGGATGCCTACAGTGGAGATCGACCCCCCCTATGGATGACAGGGGAGCTTAGAGCTATCAGTGAAATGGAAGAGGGATGCTTTGAAACACGGAGAATGTGGTTTATTGGACAGGAATAAATCTTCTAGAATGCGGAAGTGGGGTGAGAGCAGCTGTCAATCATCCCTTTGGGCTCCCTTTGTTTACAAAAACATTGTCAAACATCATCAGCCTGGAACACCACAGAAGCCCTTGGAACAAGCTGCAAAAAAAACGTAAACAAGTTATGACCTGGAAGTAAAAATCTCTACTAACATTGTGAACCAGCTAAGTGTCAGCCATGTTGGCAAACTCTCTGGTGTTATTTATTTGCACTATGCAGAGTTTAAAAGACATACAAGTTAGGTCCCAAGCTGGCTTGATAGCTGCATGGGCATTGAGATGTGTCCGAAAAATTGTGAAATTGCGTCATCACAACATATCACAACCCAAAGTGACAGCTCATTAGCACTTTGATTCCTCTTGATTGACGGTCTTAATCGAGAGCAGTGTAGGGGTCGAGGCTAACCAAGCTAGGAGTAAAAGAGGAAGCCAGACGAGGCCAGGCCACCATTAAGTCTTATCCGCGGCGCATCCCAAAACTCACAGATCTTAAACCCCCGGTGTTCGGCACAGCCTCGTAAATTGAGAGCTTCCTCATGGGCTACCGCACCAGACAGAAAGATCTGTGTGACGGGACTGTGCACTCCTGTAAGTGCGGGGCAATAAACACTGGCTATTACAGCAAGGTGCGCGCGGACACACACACACACACACACACACACACACACACACAGCCTGTGGACTGAGTTTACCTGTGCACTCAACTTTTTATGTGGCGACACTTGAACTTCGATGAGCTATTAGTGGCCTTGTACAGTCATTATGGTCTCAAGAGGATGCGATGTACGTCAGCAGGTTTTAGTGCACAAGCGGGAAACCATGTTGGACGGCGGTGACGTATCAAGTTTGAGTTGTCCACCAAATTGCACTTCATGGAAATGTTGTTCAGCCCCCATCAATCCAATGACATTCAACAGCATTGCAATGCGTGTCCAAGGAAAACACTCAAGGAGTATAAAAGGTGAGTAACACACTGGATCATATGGTGGATCAACACTGTAAACAAGACCCTACAACTGGAGAACATTTTTTTTATTAATTTCACTGCAATGTATCAGAATTCCCGCAGCAAATTCAGTCAGTTTTAGCCACAACAAATACAACAAACCCCTGCAAGATCCTGAGAGACACCATATTACCCCCATGGTTAAAAACAGTAATAAAAACTATGGTAAAACAATTTAACAGTCGAAAGGTCTGTTGCAACGTGTTTTCTCTTCGCACGTAGTCTACATGATAAAAGACTGCCGACTTGCACATCCGAGAAGGTTCAAAATACCAACAGAACTACTACTTGTAATTAGTGACACAATCAGAATTCTAGAACATGCATGACTTCTCCAGACTGATTGTCCCACTGACTTGTGACCAAACCTGTTCCTCTCAAAAGCAGAGGATACCGTTGTTACTCTTGCAAGTAACCTGGAAACTGTTACTGTTATAAAGCTTAAAACACATACACAAAAACAAAAAACAAATAATAATTTGTCTTGCTCCCAAAAGTTATATAGTATAAATGAAATGTAATACCATTTCCACTAGTTTTTAAACATATCTGGCCCTTTTGCAGTCCTCAGTCATGCATGGGTAACATGCTAGAACGAGTTGTGAAACCCAACCCTATGCACAGCTCCTTCTTGCCACATCCTGAAACTACGTCAATCCAGCAGTCCTGCATGAAAAACCTTATCGCCTCTGCGAAGATAAACAAACTATGTAAAAAAAAAAAACCTGTCGTAGAAGTCGGCTGGTGATAAGCCTACGAAGGAACAGCTCGAAGCTCTCCACTCCTTTACTTTACTCTCTCTCTGGAATTCAGATTGACGTCACAGCTGCCTTCATCTGACAGCGTAACCACAAGATGACAGGACAGCAACTTGGCCCTGGCCTGAGGCCGCGGCGTTTCCTACGTGTTTTTTGGGCGTCGGTAGATACTTGAAATGTCAAAAAAAAACGTGGCAAACTGTGGGCGGGTGAGGTCGGGCTGCTTGTCATCACCAAAAGCCAAGGCTCAGATGCTCGCACACGGGCTGCAGAGCCAATCCGGGCCGCACGCTTTGTAGTTCCACATGCTTCTGAGCGGGCCTGGGAGCAGAGGCCTGCAGCCATCCACATGAAAACCCAAAAAGGAGACATGGTGGTGGACTATAAGTGCATTAGCCTGGAAATGAAACAGTCATGCTTAGCATGTTTTCAACGCAAGTCTTCTCAGGACATTTGGGTGGGCTGGGTTTTTATGAATACTGAGTGTAGTATGCTGCATATACTGAGTGTAGTATGCTGAATGTGCAGTGTCGTATGCTGCATGTGCTGAGTGTAGTATGCTGCGTGAAGTATGCTGTGTGTGCGGAGTGTAGTATGCTGCGTGTGCATGAAGTATGCTGAGTGTGCAGAGTGTCGTATGTTGCGTGTGCCGAGTGTCGTATGCTGCGTGTGCTGAGTGTAGTATGCTGCGTGAAATATGCTGCTTGTGCGGAGTGTAGTATGCTGAGTGTGCGGAGTGTAGTATGCTGCGTGTGCCGAGTGTAGTATGTTGCGTGTGCCGAGTGTAGTATGCTTCGTGTGCCGAGTGTAGTATGCTGCGTGTGCCGAGTGTAGTTTGCTGCGTGTGCTGCGTGTGCTGCGTGTAGTATGCTGCGTGTGCTGCGTGTAGTATGCTGCGTGTGCTGCGTGTAGTATGCTGCACATCAGACTGCTACTGCAACTGGTTTGGTGATATTACCATTACTGAAATTTTCCTTTGACCTGAAACTGTGATTGTGAAGGTTGGTTCATTAGTCTGAAAGTGGAGCACATATTTCTGAAAACAGGGTGACAAATAAAGGACACTTTTCTGCCCTTCGTGTGCAAGTGTCATCTAGAGATCGTGTTTACTGGTGACTGGAAATAATGCAGTGTCTGATACAAGCTTCTAAAACTAGACTTCTGTTCCAAATCCTCTGAGGTGGTTCTAAATACTCTGTTTTCCACCACTGGGGCTGATAACTCGTCACTGCAAAGGTCTTCAGAAACATAAATCACAATTTCTGAAAAAACATGAATAGAAAGGAAAGACAGAACCAGAAAACAGAAAGAACAAGAGAGTAAGACAGACAAAAAGAGAGAGATTGAGTAAGAAAGAAAGAATCAGAGAGAGATAGAGAGAGAGAAAGTGAGTGAGAAAGAAGGAAAGAAAGAAAGAGAGATAAAGACAGACAGTGAGTGAGTGAGAGAAAGAAAAGACTAGCCATCTGCGATGCTGGCACCAGGCCAAACCACTGCCCCCAGAGCCCAAGCACATGTTTTACTGCTTCCCTCTGCAACGGTAGCCTGCCTAAGCTCCCACAAGCACAGCAGCATGGAGACACCACACCACACACACACACACACACACACACACGCACTGCAGCTCAGGCTCACTCACTCGCTAACACTGGCAACAGATACAGAGGGGAAAATACAGTGTTGACAAAAGGCAAACAGAAGCCCCCCCAAAAAAACGAAGCACAGTCTTTACTTCCAACTTTCTTCTCGTTCCCCTCTCTCTGTAGTTACTCTAGTCAGGATACAAGCACAATCTCTGTAGTTACTCTAGTCAGGATACAAGCACAATCCTGACCTCCAACTTCTCTTTCACACACACACACACACACACACACACACACACACACACACACACACACACACACACTCGTGGCAATGTGAGTATTCCATGAGACTGCTACTGGAGGCTTGAAAGGCAAAATCTGCCTCACTGCACCACCTCCCATTGAGTCCACAACAAAACACCAGGGGGGGAAACACGACAGGCAAACGTGACCCCACCGCTGAGGAATTTACCAATTTGCTCTCTCCTGCTCCACCGGGCCCATCTGATCTAATGGGTCAGCAGAGAGCAAGAGAGAGAGAGAGAGAGAGAGAGATAGAGAGAGACGGGGCCTTTCAGAGCCAGCCCGCCTAAGTGCAGCTCTCTGAGGCCCCCCTGGTCACAGTGCACAGTTTGCGAAACAGGGCCATTCATGGTGCGGTGGGTGTGTGTGTTGGGGGGGGGGGGGGCTGACGGGGACACACTGACAACAGACCCCCCTCCACTAGATCAGCATTCTCCCTGCAGGCATCATTTCCATGTGGAGGGAGCACAAAGGGGGGAGAGAGAGGGGACAAGTCAGAGAATGCACTGAAGACAGAGAGGGCAGAAAAGATGGGAAGATGCATGGGCCTAGTCCTGTGATGACATGCCATTCAGGAGGCCTGGGGATGCCTGGGAGGACATCCCTATTGCAGTTAGGCCACTGATACTAAAGACCCACAACTAAAATTCCATTGTATTTTCCTGTGGAATGGATATATATGTGTCTGTAATGGTGAACCAATAGACGAAAAAGGTGTTGGGAGACGGTACTTAATGGAAAAGATACTATACAGGCCACATTATGCAAAACTGAGGGCTCTGAGTCAACATTCCTTGAGTAATTTAACATAAACAAAAACACTGTAATTTAACACTTACACAAGTGAAGTTAAACCAGAATGGAGGGGTTCTATGTTATGATTCTGTTCGCTGGTACACTTCACAATACTTCACTGCAATACACAGATCTTGCATACACCTTAATATGAACTTTCCCTTGTGTAAATATTGTTTGCATACATTTCGACCAATTCAGAAGTTTAGATGTCTCTGAAACAATTATATTTTGAAACATGAGGCTGAAACTTGATTTCATGTTCTCTTTTGAGTCTTGAGTAATAACTGGTGGACAAACAGACCAAGTCATCTGCAGCGTGTGTCAATACAAGTTGCTCGGTGACCAAGGCCCAGCCCTTATTTTGGAGTTGATAGCACACTGTAGATCAAAACAGCCACACAGAGCGGTAAAGCAAATGATCAATCTCTCACTTTGAGTGGATCAATTATCAAAATCCTGAAAAGGTGTCTTTTCAACATCGGCAAGGAGTTCACAATGTGTTCACCCAAACTTTCTTAAAGCCTGGTTTACTAGAAATAGTATGCAAGAGGGCGTTACGTTCACATACACATCAATACTGGGCCTAAATCAATTAACACAAATGTAGCCTTTTAAACACAAACACTGGAATATTGGAACACAAGTCAAAACACTAAACCCTAAACACTAAGAACACATGTGTCTCAATACAACAGTTGGATTAATGTTTTATGGACTAATTATGTATAGATAATTGGTAAAGACTAAATGCACGACTTGAAACAAGGATATCATGCTGTCTGCAAATGATACAATGTCACAAGCTGCAGGGGAGAAAAAGCAATACCTAAGATGTTCTTAGGCATGCATTCGCTCTACCTAATGTCGATGTTAGGTCGACTCACAAACAGTGGATTTTGCTCCTGTTTATACATCAAACACATTTTCTGGTAAACCTCCGAAGAAGAAGTAGCTGCAAATACAACATGTTTGAAGGGGGGGTTCCCGTGTATCACCTGCTTGTTCCTCCTCAGAATATACCACAGGTTACAGTAAACAGACATTATCGTCGACTAATCGTAAAGGCAATGTCTGAATGTAAATGTAAAAGCTATGTCAATGAAAGCAAAATACCTGTGACAGCTGTCGTGGATCGGGGGCCCCGAACAGCGAGGAGCTGGAGCTGAAACTGATGGCTCCCCTCCGGCTGAGAACATGCTTGGGAACCGGCCTGTCTAGAGGCAAAACCGGCAACTGATAACATACTTCCATTGAACAATGTCAACGCTGGTTCCAGATCAAAAATTAAAATAAAAAACGATAATTGTTCCAAATCCTGGAGGAGGAATTTCATGGATTAGGTACCGTTGTCAGCAAAGCCTCTCCAACAGAAATCTTCCTCGTGAAATACATATAAAAATAGAGAACAATAATGTCAATTTCACGTTTAGCATACGGAGTACTTCATTTTGTTCGGATAGACTTCAAACTTGCACAAATCGCCGTCTTAGATACATTGTCTATGTTTCTGCGTCCGCGTGTCTCGTATTCCATTTCACTCGATTTTATTCATCTGGCTCCATGGACCCCTTTCCCCCTTTTTAACAAGATCTGGGCCTGTAGATGATGAGGCCTCTATCTTTTTAGTATCTTTTAAAAAATGCTTCCTCATTTTTTAAACTCCGTTCAGTCGTGCTTCATCGTGAAATGGCTCCGCAGTATGCCTCTAAATCAAAACAAAAGGCAAGACCACTTACTAGAACGATATCGATGCTTGGAAAAAATGGCAAAAGTGGGGGGGAAAACCTGCGGTTAAATGTGCAGGAACTTGCCTTTAGAGAGGTTCGACGGTTTTCATTCAAGGTCTTGGTGCTTGCAGAGAAACTATCAGCCTTTATTCAGTCCTTTTTTCTCAATGCAGTCATAGATAGCACCCGTAATCCACTACGCATCGGGATCACTCAGCGCACTGAATATACAAGAGAAAGTGGCTTGAAGAAACCAAACCACACTCAATACTAGTGCAGAACATGTATTGGCACATACTGTGAAATTCGTATAAAAAAAGTAAAAGAAAACGTGAAACAAATTACGTTGATAATCTATGACTACCTAGCTATCTTCCTAAACATTGCAAGCTATTTCCGAACATGCACCACCTGCCAGAGATGGGGCTGTTGAAGCGCATACAAAACGTTCATTTTCTTTGAACCAATAGCTGCGCAACTACCAGTATTACGCCTTGTTCGATTGGATGATGGCACAGACCGTGCTTAGTACGGTCATTTCAATTGGAGGGACCGTCAGGGGCGATTCCAAGACTGATTTATGCAGTCGTTCACGGACCTCAACAAGGGTATTCCACCACAACGGGGTTTGCCCTGCAGCCGGTCTACATTATTTCTAGTGATTACCTTTCTTGCATGAGTCATCCAGTTGTACATGTGCACTCAGCCTCAGTTAACTGTTCTTGATGTCAAGGAGACCACCGTGTAGAGTATCCGTCTGAGCAAATATTTATTTGAATGATGAATTCACCATGTCATTCAAAATATTTTGTTCATGCAACCACATTGCATGGTTAAGAAAAGCACACGCCACCTTAAAGCAACACTATGTAACAATTTACCACTTTCTGAGGTATGTTTTCTAAAGGCAACTTGTTTTGGTATCATCTTTAAATTCATTTTAGTGGCATATGAAGGACAGATAAACACACCTGTTATTCCCACTAGCCATCAAGGCTGTCATTCTGTGGTCTAGGACAGCACAACATTGCCAATTATATTGCCAAAAGACAGCATGTTAGCAAGCTTTTATCGTTGGTGGTGTCTGCAAGGTTTTTGCATGCCTTTTAGATAGTTAGCTCGCTAGTTTTAGACTGTAAGCTCCTGAGTTTAGATGCAAGTTCAGAGATGCTGCATAGTATTCCACCAGCAAGGAGAGTCTGACTTTTATCACGAATGCATAATAGGCCCAGACTGCCTTGTCATTCCATATGTCTGTGCATGTCTAAGACGTACAGTTGTATGCAACATTTCTGACACCTACCGCCCTAACAGCTTGTGTGAGCCAGTCATCTAATACACATTTGTGTAGACTAAGAGTTTGGAAGGTTAAGTAAAGAGTTAAATAAGGGGTAGTGGCAATAATCCAGCATGATTTTATCTGGGCTGGATTTAGTCCAGGGTTGATAGATGATTTTAAGAAATAATATTTTCCCCCCTGAATGTATGGAGTATAAACTACCCAGTATATCAGGTGTGTTTTCTTAAGGGAGTTTCTCCATGCTCTGGCCCAATCCTATGGAGTGGATTTCGCGCCTCTTTGAAATGCAAACACGACTTTGGAATGAGATGAAAAGTTGCCACAACATATTGTTTTACAATGTGCAGGGCACAGAAACCGTGCCATGTGGAAATGCAATGCTCAACAGGCATTGCTTTTTACTGTGTGACTTGAATAAACAATCATGATTCAATTGATTTGCATCTTGTTCATCAACCGTCATCCAGAAACACAATGAGAAGGAATTGCATTGGACACAGTTTCAAGATGGAATTGTGCCATACCACACCGACATGGAGTATGGGTCATGCTTCTCGCCAAACGTTCAGTTGACTCTTTTTTCTTTTTCGAAAAGCACATGCAAAAATGGTGCCACCAGGAAGGCTAATCACTGTCCAATCACAGCTAAATTGCAAACAGCAAATAGGGGTGGGGTTGAGGTCGCCAAGCATGTACCCATGGAGGAAAACTAAATCTGGACACTTTAACGGTAATCCAGGCACTTACATTGATTTACCCCTCTTGCTTTGAGTTTGTGATTCTTAAGTCCTTTGTTGTCTTTTTGGTACAGACAATTATCCAAATAAACGTTAAAAAAAAAGTCAATGTAAGTGCAAGGATTATTGATACTGAGGTGAGCCCAGATCCCCTACGCGTTTGGCAACCTCGACCATGCCCGGTATTGGCTAGAAGACTGAAAAAGTGATCGGAATAACAGTTCTATGAAGGGTTAGTAAAGTTGCTTTTATTAGTGCTTTTGACTTCAGACAATTGATTTTTTATTTGTATCTATAACATAATAAGCCTTGCTATAAAAATCAACTGTTACTCTCTATCATGAGTGGGTATTCCACTGTTCCATCCATTTTGGGCCTAACGTTTGATCTGTTAATCTAACACAAAATAGACGTGCATAAGTCACTATTCATGTTTGCCAGGAATGGAGAAAATAATTGTATTGTATTAATGTATCTATGATAGCGAGAATTTCATTTCCATCTTCAAGAACCTCTACGATTGACTTGGATTTATATCAGGTTGAAAAGAACTGGAGAAGCCAGTTTGGAAGAATAACGGTTTTTTTTTTAACTTGTTACATACGCTAGCTCAAATAATGAAACTGAGATAAAGTGACCCCGCCACTGGATAGATCTGGTGGAGGAGAAAAGGGGGCATTGTCTTCAACCACTAAACCATCCACTGGGATACAGAAAACAATCCAGAATAAGTAAAAATAACCCAAGGAAATGATCAATAGCCTCGACCCAACATTTGGGTTAAAACAACAGAGCATTTTTAGAGTGTGTTCTTACAAACAACAAGTTACTAATCCAACTAATTTTGCCAAAGTTTCACAGAACAAAGTCTAGCTCTTGTAACTGGCTGGTTATCAGTGTTCAGGTAAAGGGGAGTGGAGTGAATTTAGGCCAGGCAGTGAAGTTTGGGCACAACAATTAAAAGAACATCTCGGTTCCCTTCATTCACACCAAAGAGCCATCGAAAAGAATCAGATTGTTTGCAAATGTAGCATCACTACTGCGATTGGACAGTGATTAGAATTCCTGGTGGCATGATTTCAACATGTACTTTTCCAAAAAATAAAATGAGCTGATAGAAAGTTAGGAGAGAAGCAAAGACGTCTATTCCATTTTGGTGTGGTATGGCAGGATTTGATCATTCATTTGTGTGTAATGTAATCTCTACTCGTTGGGTTTTGTTTTTTTCATTGTGGCACGTTCTCTTTGTCTCACAGAGTAAAAAGCAATGCCTCTCGTGCATTGTATGTCCACATGGAACGGTTTCTGCGTACTGCACATTGTAAAACAATATGTTGTGGTGATTTTTTCCCCACATCCCAAAGACGTGTTTGCATTTGAAGGAAGCACGAAATCTGCTCCATAAAATCCAAGGACACAGCACAGAATACCAATTACCTTGGGAAAGAGGAGTCCCAGGAAACAGCACAGAATACCAATTACCTTGGGAAAGAGGTAGATTGTATGTTTGTATGCTCTAATTTAACTCATTAGAGAGGCATTGGTCTCTGTTGTTTCTGAGAGGGGTATGACCTACTTCTGGTGTCGTTTTATCTGAGTAGCCATTCCAGAGCAAGTGAAAACACATACCACAAACTGACCCTAATAGTCTTAGGCCCGTAAGATAATTTGGACTAGAAGTAGATCATACAAACAGTATGGCTTCTTAAAGCAAACAACATAACAGGGTTGGAATTTTTTGATGTGCTGGTCAGATTCACCATTATGAACTGGATTATGAAGAGACCATCTGTATATCTAATCAGGGAATTCCATGGGAACTTTTTCAATCAGTGTATGGCAATACGGAATATGAAATGCTGCATCTATGTCTTCAAAATTATCTTTTCACCTTTTTTTCAGTGGCACACAACCAGAGACAATCATGTTTTGTTCACTTTCACCTAACGTCAGAAAGCAAAGAAAAATGATTGCTAATTATTTGCATTTTATGAGATGCTCTTCCGAAAAATTAGGTTGTAAATTTGGCATGCCCCGGGTGTTAAACACTTAACGTTAAATATGACAAAAGTTGCTGGCTGGTTAGCAGATAAGGGCCTAACCATGTGATTTGACTTTTCATGTCTACTAACCTTCCACACCAACCCACACTGAATTAGTCACAGTTCATGAACTATTCCCCCCAGCCCCAATCGCAATGGAAAAGATTGAAAAAAAAAAATGCTTCCTAGACTAATCAACAGTGGTCACAGAACGTGGTCTACAGTGCATTGTCTAAGTGAAGTTTGTCTATGATAGAGTCCCCACAACAACAGTCAACCTGGTGTTGCAGCATTTCAAATAAAAGCCTGTCATCTTTGTCATCACCAAGTTGCTGACAGTTAGTTACAAATCTCTGGACTACACAGCCCCTGGTGCTGCATGTCCACACTCCAACAGTGGAGAAAAGAGTTGGCACATATAGTCTGGTAGTGTATTACCAGTGCTGTAGCCTTTTGAAGAAAGCTCGCAACTATCCCAACCTTTCTCCTGCTACAGTGTTTAGAAGGGCAGTATGGGGACTGCATCACACAATACTGTTTTTTGAAATGTGCTTTTAACTTAGTATATCTTTTTTTTCGTGAGCAACCTTTGGGACAATAGTGAACTGTGCCATGGCAACGACCAGGCTGTGTGCCAGTAAAGGGCATAATCAGTGCCTCCCTCCCTCCCTCCCTCCTTCCCATAGCTTTGAATACAATTAAACAGAGAGTCAAGCCCCCTGCTAAGCTCTTCTATGTCTTTTCCAGGCAACTAAGCAAAATTGTGTCCAATCACTCAGCCAGGCCGGGTCTTTCCCCCTAACCCAGGGAGACCAAATTCTTGGTATTTGCACAACACTGGTAGGGGTACAGGGTAGCTTTACATTGCCATGGTTCAGATTCAATTGGCCAGAACATTTGATAGCCTTGGGCACATGCCAACATTGTAGGGTTCCTTTTTTTTTGCTACATGTTGAATCCCCCAACAGGATCAGTATAACACTTGATTCAAATTATTATTATTATAGTAATAATTGAATACTATAAAATTATACCTAATTTTGTTTGCATTATGCTTATTGCTTAATTTTTTCATTGCCTGGGTGATGTCTGCTGCATGCTATGAACTTTTGATATTATGCTATCCAATACGTTTCACTGAATTTTCTAATATCAAATGAATGTATTCTTAAGAATGGTTGCTGACGGCACCACAGCAGCTGACTGCATTATCACATAGTGTATGTGTGTTCATTTCCACACCTTTTCCTTCTGAGGGAATACTGTTAGGCACACTGCCACGTCTCCTGTGGGGACACCCCCTGCGTTTACTGACGGCGAGGAAACCATTTCATTAATGCCTTTGTTTTTGGCACTCTCCCCTCCCTTGACACACATGCTTAATAAGAGGGGGGGGGTCAGATGGCACAGAGACTGGATATGACGGGGGCAGGTGAGGAGTGCACCTGCTAATTCCCCAGGAGAGTTGGAGTATCCAGTTACAAAGGCTCCCCCGAGGGCCACTGCCAAATGAGCAGGAACACACTCTTCCACCTTTACCTCAACAGTGACGTGTTAGGAATAGATGCTTTTATTGGGGCCCTATCAACAATCAGGGCTTTGGACAGTTGGCCTTTATAATTTTTTATGACCCACTTACTTCCTCATTTACACTCATTTATTTATTATTTAATATTTATATTTTATCTTTATTATGTTTGTAATAGTATGAGCTCCTGCAAGTTTACTCAGAGGTTGACGTTTAGATTTAAAGGTAGTGACAGTTATTATTAAGAAAATAGATTGAGCCAAAACCTTCATTTCATTCATACATTACCAAGTATACTCAGAAGTATTTGGCCATACTACCAGTGCATGACATGTTCGAGTGAGTATGCATCTTCAGATTATATAATTCGTGCTACAACAATCCTATCTGCTATTTATTGACTGGTGATATGAACAACTGGCTACATTAACTTATGCAATTGTTTTATAGGAAAAGTATTTTATTTAGAAGAAAACTGAGGAAAGTGTCTTAGGAAAAGTGTCAAGCTGGTCAAGCACAATTCTCCTCTCCCACTCAGCAGTGACTCTCAGTCCATCCGTAGATACACCTCCAAATCTGTACATTTGGCGGAAACCCTGCCCGGATGTAATTTGCATCGTGATGAATTAAATTTACAGACTAGCAGCAAAAACCCACATAGTTGACAAGCATGCAAATAGAACAGGCCCTGCCTTTCTGTCTTCAGCCTCATATAGTTGCTTGTCAATAACTGCACTCATAATACGAAAACAGACTCTTCCCTACATATGTGCATTTAACAGTAGTGTCAAATGAGTAAAAATGAAGCAACACCATTGACACGTATTTCTCAACTACTCAGCTATTGTATTTCAACGCCATCTTGTGGCAAACCATACTATCTCAATACAAAGACCAATACGTTTAAACTGATGACTGTTCAAACCAGAAGTGTACAGTACATCAATTATGGTAAATATGTGTTTGCAATGATTTATTTAATATTTGAGAAATCCAGTCGACAAAGTACCACATAACAAAATATACACATAATGAAATAAGCAAATGAAAAGGGTGGAGAGAATTACATGATAATGTATAATACTCAACTTTCTCTCCCCCATACATTTATTATTCTTGTATACTCTAAATTACTATATTCAATTTAATCTGCTTAATATTCAATCTGCTTGCATTTGATCACGTGGTCATCTGTTAGTGCATATGTACTTCATTCATCCACCAGATGGCGCTTTAGTTCCAGATCAAACCAAAAGTCTATGAAACTACCCCAATTCTACTTCAAGACCATGGTTTGCCTTGTGGGAGGTCAGCAAGATCTTCTGTTACTGAACACTCTCCTCATTTTCAGATATATACACTTCTAAACCCTCCAATGACAATCCATAGGTTAAATTCAATAGAGGTTAATCTACCTCTGACGCCTACCATTCCAAAGCATTGTGTTGTGTGAGGCCTGAAGATTGTCAGTGTTGAAACCCAATCAAGCCTGCGGGCAACCATGGTAGGATAGCCTAAGACACCTGAGCTCCAGGCCCATCCAATGTTTTATTCATCTCACTACTAGTCGACTAGCCGACGGAGAAGCAACACGACTCCATTGACCTGTCCGCTGTGCTTTGGTGAGGACTGAGTCTTGGGGTCTCTTGTGTGGAGCAGGTAGGAGACCGTTGGTAATCTATGGGCTAATGATTAACACTCTGCCACTACACAGCAGTGTTGTTGTTGTGTGACGCTGTTATGGAGTGCGTTTCAGATAGTTTTGGAGTATGCAAACTTTGTTGTTTCTTCCTTGATGAAATATTTAATGATTTGGTCTTCATTCAAACCAAAGGAATTATTTAAAAGAAGGTATGCTTTTCAGAATGACTGAAGGAATTGTTGGAGCTAATTCAGCAATTTAGTATAAAAGGTTGCTGATCGACTTCAAAACAAGAATTATTTGTCTTTTTTCTATGTGTGTATGAAAATATACAATTGTACAAACAACACAACACAAAGTTACTTGACGATACTGCAACCTGTAGCTATTCATGAGCTTCATGATGATGCATAACAAATATTGTAATGAAACGATGGCTGTGTGAACACAGGTAATGGTCAAGGAAGATGAGTGAACAAAGGCAACGCGCCCTCTCCACTTCAGGGGAGGCTCTCTACCTGGTGCTGGCCCTGGACAAGAACAGCACACATGATGACATCAAGAAGTCCTACAGGTGAGATCAAAAGTTCACCTTTTCCTCACAGGACCTTCGAAACAGAGGTGGGAAGAGGACCAATGTAGCTCACCTATGAGCATTTCATGCCCCGAGTCCTGTGTATGGTCATCTCTATAGTCATTGTGGGGCTCACTTTGTGTAACAGCAATTTAATACGCACCATTGTGCATTTTTTTTGTAGAGCGTGTGGTTAGTAATAGAAGAGCACCACAAGAAACAATAAAAGTGTCCTTTATAACAGGCTTTTATTGTTGCTGAAAAGTGGTATGAATATAATATGGCTTCCGCATAGCTGAAATATTCATAACTCTCAGAACATGCCCCTGAGTCTTATGTGAATAAGGGTTAAAGAAGGCACGTGTGAGTGTGTGTGTGTGTGTGTGTGTGTGTGTGTGTGTGTGTGTGTGTGTGTGTGTGTGTGTTTGTGTGTGTGTGTGTTTGCCAGTGCCGTAGATAATCTGGCCCTAGACACTAAAGGCATAAACCTATAGTAGTATAACTGCAGTCCTCTTTCTCTGAGTACAAAACAACTAAGTTTGCAATCTACTAACAAAACAATCTACAACAGAACCACAGGCCGAATACTAACAAGGAGAGAGGCAATGAATGCCGATATACCTTCCTTCTGATATACAGACGTGACAATACGTAAGCGTATGAGGACTTTAGTTTACAGTGCAACAGTCATTTCTCATTCCACCCACAGGTGCTCACAGGTTTCTCCATCACAGAGTCTTTTTCTGATGATTAACTCGTTTGCCTTGTTGTATAGACACGTGATTCAGGCTCCATGTTGCCTTTTATTGTTTCAAAACCATTCCAGATCTGTCCACAGTTTCCCCTGTCGATTTTACTTACTTTTACTTTACTTACTTTACTTATTTACTCCAAACATTTATTTACGAATGTTTGGAGATGTAAAAAAAAAAAAAAAAAAAAAGTACAGAAGTGTAGTGTAGGAAATGAAAATATCCAATGTTTATCTGCAGCAAGTGCATGCACATCTCTTAAATTGTTAAAAGCAAACCAACTTTCAGGAAGCCATCTAAATTGTTTGGGTCTTAACAACCCTCATGTGTGTTAATGAATATGTAATCATAGCAGCTTTTTCAGAGGCTGTTGGATTAATTAAACATTAATGAGCATGCGTGCTTGGTGCATCATAAAATGTTGATGTGAAATTACAGCACAACTTAGCAAAAATAAAGAAATAAAGAAACAAAGAGGCAAATGATGTTTAGCTGGAAATTATTTTTAAATGCTTTCTTGAAAGTCGTGGGGCTTTAATAGGTGTTACCACTAAGGGCAGGGACCATAAATGCTCCTCACTTAGGTAAGCGGAAAGAGGCTCAAGTTTCAGTCAGACAACTCCTGCCCACAGCGGTGCTTGAAACTACCTAGCCCTAACCCTAACCCTAACTCCATGGTCTAAATCTAAAAGAACACATACTACCTGACCTGCTGCCCCTGTCATGCCTAAGAGAGGAAGAAAGGGCCCCTGTCTGGCTTTAGAGAGTTAGCTTCAGGCAGCTAGCATACGCTTTTTTTGGTGCCAAGTAGTGCGTTTCCCATAGGCCGATGCCAATCATACACAAGTCTGGCCAATCAGCAGAGGGTTTTGGTTACTGTGGTAACCAGTCATGTGACATTTGCAGCGCAGGCAATTGGCTTGTCGTAGTTTTGGTGCCAAGACTGAGCACCATGAAGCAAGACGTCAGCGTTCAGTTTCATGCTTCCTGGGCTGCAGTAGCTAGCATAGCAGTGTGCATTGAAATGAATGGGAGTGGTAGTAATCCATTACTATCTCCTGGTCCTATAACACCTCCATGACCCAGCACTGGGCCCCCTGAGCCTGCCAACCCCCCCCCCCCCCCCGGCTCTCCCTGGCCAAGACCTGCCCTTTACCTGCCTGTCTGCTTACCCTCCCCCACATACTGAGGCGCTGGCTCCCTCTGAGTGTAATGGTGGAAGGTCAACAGATGGTCGTCCTTATAGGTGTAAACCAATGAATGGAAAAAGCATGGAAAGCACTGCCTCCTGCCCTTCCGTTACATAGAAATAGAGCCAAAATCTCTCAAAATGAGTGGTGCCATGTGTCCAAATGCGAGGGAGAGTCTGCGTAGTAAACAGAATATCAGTCCGATCCGGCCATAAATGGCCCCATATTTAATAAAATATCCTCAATACTGTAGTTCCTTCTGGCTGCTTCACTTTTGAAATGATCTTACAGGTGCCAATGCTTTTTAGAGTCACTGGTGGTGTAAAGGCGTCTGGATGAAGGGAGACAGCTGTCCGAGGCTGCCCAGGGCCGAGCTATACTCGGGGTGCAAACATGCTCTCCTTTCCCACCACGCAGCATATTAATAAACTATTTCACACTGACCATGTGTGTGAAAAAGGGGAAAAGAACTGTCTGTACAAGAGGTTATATTGGTGCTTGATGGAAATTTTTTTTTTTTTTTTTTTTTTGCAAAATTGTTGACATTTAAGTCTGTAAGTAAAAATGGTCATACGGTCATAATGGTGTTTGATCCAACTTTATTCACTGAGACATGGTAATATCTTTCATCTTTCCCCTGAAACGATTTTTTTTTACATTATGTTTGATCAGTGTGGAAATGGGCTTTCTCGCCATTCAGAAAAAGCATTACCTATGACAAAGCTTTTTTTTTTTTTTACCTCTATCCCGAGCCATGATGTTTCCAGTGTCTCTACATCTATCTATAAATCAAGAAATCTCTGTGTGTCTGTCTGTCTGTCTAGGGCGTATCTCCCTGACGGAGGTTACATTAGCTATGAGATTTCGCATGTAGCTTACGCATGTCATGAACCTGTGCATCCTTGATTTTGAAGATTTCTGAATTCATAGTTCGCGAGATATTTGTATTTTATCGTTTGCCGTAGGCACTATGGGTAGTGAGGCACTATGGGTAGTGTAGTAATTCAGAGAAAGAGGGGCGGACCCGTGCAACGTGAATGATGTCATAGTCATAGAACAGTCGTCGTCATATACAGCCGCGGAAAAAATTAAGAGACCACTTCAAAATTATCAGTTTCTCTGGTTTTACTATTTATTGGTATGTGTTAAAGTAAAATGTACATTTTAGTTTTATTCTATAACCTACTGGCAACATTCCTTCCAAATTTCAAATAAAAATATTGTCATTTAGATCATTTATTTGCAGAAAAATGACAATTGGTCAAAATAGCAAAAATGATGCAGTGTCTTCAGATCTCAAATAATGCAAAGAAAACAAGCTCATATTACTTTTTAAACTACACAATACTAATGCTTACACTTAGGAAGAGTTCAGAAATCAATATTTGGTGGAATAACCTTGATTTAAAATCACAACTTTCATGTGTCTTGGCATGCTCTCCACCAGTCTTTCACATTGCCGTTGGGTGACTTTATGCTACTCCTGGCGCAAGAATTCAAGCAGCTCGGCTTCTTTTCATGGCTTGTGACCATCCATCTTCCTCTTTATCACATTTCAGAGGTTATTTATGGGATTCAGGTCTCGAAATTGGGCTGTCCATGACAGGGTCCTGATCTGGTGGTACTCCATCCACACCTTTACTGGCCTGGCTGTGCGGCATGGAGCATTGCCCTGCTGGAAAAAACACTTCTCAGAGTTGGGGAACATTGTCAGAGCAAAAGGAAGCAAGTTTTTCTTCCGGGACAACGTTGTACTTTGCCTGGCTGAGGTTTGTAAAAGACCATAAGGATTGAAAAAGCGGACTGGAGGTTCTTCTTAGTTCGTCTTCTCTGATGAGTCCAATTTCACAGTAGGTGCAAGACTCTCTGGCTTGTAGGCCTCTCCAGGTCTCCGTCTAACCATCAGACGACCATGTGTTGGGCAAAGCTGAAAATTGGACTCATCAGAGAAGACGAACTAGAAGACCCTCCAGTCCGCTTTTTTCAATCCTTATGGTCTTTTACAATCCTCAGCCAGGCAAAGTACAACGTTGTCCCAGAAGAAAAACTTGCTTCCTTTAGCTCTGACAATGTTCCCCAACTCTGAGAAGTGTTTTTTCCAGCAGGGCAATGCTCGATGCCGCACAGCCAGGCCAGTAAAGGTGTGGATGGAGTACCACCAGATCAGGACCCTGTCATGGCCAGCCCAATTTCGAGACCTGAATCCCATAAAAAACCTCTGAAATGTGATCAAGAGGAAGATGGATGGTCACAAGCCATGAAAAGAAGCCGAGCTGCTTGAATTCTTGCGCCAGGAGTAGCATAAAGTCACCCAACGGCAATGTGAAAGACTGGTGGAGAGCATGCCAAGACACATGAAAGTTGTGATTTTAAATCAAGGTTATTCCACCAAATATTGATTTCTGAACTCTTCCTAAGTGTAAGCATTAGTATTGTGTAGTTTAAAAATGAATATGAGCTTGTTTTCTTTGCATTATTCGAGATCTGAAGACACTGCATCTTTTTTGCTATTTTGACCAATTGTCATTTTTCTGCAAATAAATGATCTAAATGACAATATTTTTATTTGAAATTTGGTAGGAATGTTGCCAGTAGGTTATAGAATAAAACAAAAATGTACATTTTACTTTAACACATACCAATAAATAGTAAAACCAGAGAAACTGATAATTTTGAAGTGGTCTCTTAATTTTTTCCGCGGCTGTATGTTACCCCAGCTGATGCGTATGGGCCTGGCATGTAACCAACTCTCATTACCATGTTAAGCAGTATATTGTAGTTTGATGTATTTGTATAAGAGTTAGCTTTCTATTCAACGTTGCTGGTTAGCTGGTTAGCCTAGACCAGTGACCATGCGTTCATGCATCTACTGATGCATAATTCCTATGGGCACTGCACTAGTATAGATAACAGACAAATGTTCATGTTACAGGAAACTTGCCTTAAAATACCACCCTGACAAGAACCCAGACGACCCTGACGCCGCAGACAAGTTTAAGGAGCTGAACAATGCCCACACTGTCCTGTCAGATGTCACCAAGAGGAACATTTACGACAAATATGGATCCTTGGGTCTGTACGTCTCGCAGCAGTTCGGGGAGGAGAACGTCAACACGTACTTCATGCTCTCTAGCTGGTGGGCGAAGGTGAGGGTTTCCATAATGTGCCCTAGTAAGATGTTAGTGAGTGGGTTCTAGTAAGATGCTAGTGAGTGGGTTCAAATTTAAATTTAAACATCTACTTTAGTGACACCTCACGTAGTATGTATGAACTGCAGAGTCTGGAACTATGCCCCTTGGTGGACAGATTAAAATGACAACATTGATGGTCACGTGGTAGAACCCTGTGCTAACAGACCACACTGTGTTGTTTCACTGGGGAGAAACTTGTAAAGGTGTCTCACGTCTATATGTACATTTCAGTTCAGGTCCATTCCTACTGCTGCACTACATGTATCCTTACAATAAACTCACTGCTGGGATAACTACAATTTGGCCTCCACACACTAAGACCCCACCAACTAAAATATGGCAAAATGGCTGTAGGCCAAGAATAGGCCAACTCACCGGTGTCTTTTGAGTGGGTTTGCTCTGATACACACTGCCCACAGTAAACCAATACCAGACATGCCTGACATGAGGCTGTCCAATAATTTTGGTTAAAAAGAGTTTCGGTTAATAATAATCATAATAAGACAAGCACAAGTTATTATTATTATTATTGAGTTATCATTGTTGTTGTCATGGTTGTACTAGTTTGACATGTACGGGGGATGCCATGTTTGTCTTCGCACCTCCAGGGCCTGTTTGCGATCTGTGGTGTGCTCACCGGCTGCTACTTCTGCTGCTGCCTGTGCTGCTGTTTCAACTGCTGTTGTGGGAAGTGTAAGCCTCGCGTCCCAGGGGAGGAGGACGCCGAGAGTTACGTGTCGCCCGAAGACCTGGAGGAGCAGATTCGCACAGACATGGAAAGAGGTCAACAGCAGAGCCTACACACACAAAGAAATCTACAGATATATGTTGTGACAGTACATCTCAAGGCCATACAAGACACACAGATAGTCTTATGTTCGTTTCATATTGAATTACACATTGCTTACAAGGGCAATGAGCAAATCACTAAGCCGCTCTCACTGCTCAAGTAGATAGTGTCAATGATGCTTGCTGTATTCACCACCAATTGAATCATACCTCTGTTTGTATGACTCAGTGCTGATTACATTGGCTGAAATTTTGCAGTAAGCTAATGATTATAAAGTGCGATTTAATTATAAGGAGAGAGCTCCTCAAGTGTTTGGAACTGCCAGGGGTTGGAAAGCGTTTTGGAGACTGTTCTCACATCCTGTGGCAGAGTGGGCTTTGAATGCCATTTACTGTGATGCTATAACCGGAGGTCTTTTGGTGCACAGGGCTGACATATAAGAGTGACTGTTTGGATGCTTAGACTGAACTGCAAGATCACAGTGATTAATACTTCATCACTGCTTCTGAGCTTTTTTGATACTGCTCTTTTTTTTTACAACACATCTCTCCCAGAGAGACACAAATCGCATTAGGCTGTTCACAACAAACAAAACAAATAGTGACAGCCAATAGTAAATGCTGCCCTAAATATCCTCAGCAACTGGATGGAAAGTCTCTGCACAATTGCTCAATCAGTAATCACTTCTCAGTCAACAGTCGGCTCTTGTACATTTATGTAAGATGTCAAAAGATGTTTGTTGAGATGTTATTCAGGAAGGAAGTTATAAGGAAGGACCAAACAGGCCACACACATGTGTTTGTAAGAAAATGAAGGGTAAACAAGAAAATCAATACTAGCTGTGCCATCCATGCACAAGACTGTAAAGGGGGGATGCTCTATGACTAAGGACTCTCTATCTGACTGTCCCCTACTGCTGCTTTTACTGAACAAAGTCATCAGACTTCTATTCCAATATTGCAAGAGAAAAATTACACTAAATAAGATCTGTTCTTATTATTTTATTACACAAAATAAGTTCTTTTGTCAGGTCATATTTTTATTTAATTGTTCATGTTTCTTATTCTTCACAGTGGGGAAAACAAAGCACTTGTGATCCTTTTAAATTCATGTTTAATTTGTCTTTGAATGCATGCTCATAGTTTCATCAAGACAAACAGATGTAAATACAGGAATACAAGAGCCACAAAGAAAACTGCACAGTTAGGGTTAGCATTGAAAATAGTGCAAAAAAATCCACACTGGAATTTTTACAGTCCATATTGTGCTATGTGTATATGCATTTATCACATTCTTCAACTTGGCTGTGTGTAACATTCACACAGACATACAGCACAAATTAAGCTGGAAGTGGTTAAAGTGAAGCTCCTAGAGGTGTTTTTAGTATCTGTTCATAAGATATTTATCAGACCACAATTTACTGTGAGGTTATTGTTTAATGAAAGCATATGATTTGGTAAGTATTTTATGTTTTGTAAGTGCATTTTTCAAACTGAATGCATAATTTTGGGCCGTGCTTTTTTTTTTTAGAATAGTATGTTAACAATTTTGAAGACATGACTAAAGAATGGATTAAAGAGAGCAAAAAAGAACTGTAATTACAAAGGATAATACATAAAATTAAAAATAATTAATTAGTTGCTTTATTCATTACCATGGTGTCTCTGGACACAGGTTTTCTGAAGCAAACAGGCCTACTTGATCTAAAAAACAACTTTGATGTCAACATACACCGATTCTAAGCCTTCAGATCCAAAAGTATAGGCAAAATATACGCTTTCTTACTTTTAAGTGTGTCATTCATCAGCCTGTTAATGAAAAATAATTAGAAGCTTATCTTTTGAGCCAGATGTTTGGATAATACACATTTTATATCTGCCAGTTAGCAGTGGGAGGCTTTTCAAGTCGGTTGCAGTTTGCCACAAAACTAATAATTACTGCCTGTGAGTCAGTTCTCAAAGCGAGTTTTCCTACCAGTTATTTTAAGCAATCCCATGATAAGAGAAAACAAAGATGGAATAAATAGGCAGAGCGTACAGGATTACAGCATCTTTCAACTGCTTGCCGTTGTAAACAACATTGTTTTGTTTTAAATTCGAAATTTTGTGTTCACTGACCAGGCTACAGCCAATACTCCCTCAATTTACACTCCCACACTCCCTACACACTGTCATTTGTTGGCAAATTGTTCTATGGATGAGAAGCATCGTCATAAGGTTAAAAGAACACCGCCTCCCTCGTCTGGACTGATGGAGGTGTCGCTCTGCCCAGTTTGACTGCACTCCCTCTGGTGTGGACAGCCAGCAGGACAACACCAACAGCAAATAGCTCACAACACACACCTCATCTACCCAGTGACGTGTCATTAGCAAACATGCTGCCATTATGCAGTTATTACAGGAGGATAATCATCTTTCTCAGCCTTGTGACGCCAAGGCCCAAGCTTATCTAGGTTTTGTCTGTTTTTGCCAGATGGTGACACCCCCATCGTGCATCAGCCAACCAATGCCAGTGAGAAGACTCAGTTGATTGGTGATGGGCACAGGAGCTACACCTGAGAGGGAGGAATGTGGCAGTCTGCAGTGAAGTCACAACAAATGGCCATTGCTCCTCACGATTTTCTTCTCACCGTCTACGCAAGAGAGCTTGCCTAAAACCTCTGACTGATGTCTGTAAATACTGAATGAGTGATTGCTTGATGGTTTTCAATATGAGTTCTGTTGCTTTCTGTCATGTTAATTAAGGTAATCTGCTCATCACGATTGTATTCTAAATAATTAAAATGGGCCTGTTGAAAAAGATTGACAAGTAAAAACATTGCAAATCAATATAAATGTCAAGATATACGTTGAAAACTCTCTATGTTCTGCTATTTTAATAAAATAAACAAGTTATCTGCTTTTTAAAGACATTCAAATATTCACACTGATGTCCTTCCTTAAGATGTTTACATGTCTGTTTCAATCCACATACAGTCAACCTACTCTATATGTTCAAAAACCAAGGTTGTAGACTACTACGATATTCATCATGAAAGTGACTGAACTTCTTTTTGAAGAACGAAAAAGTTTCCCTCCTTCGAGCCGGATTTGAACCAGCGACCTAAGGATGTCAGTGTAAACCGCTACAGTCCTCCGCTCTACCAACTGAGCTATCGAAGGGAGCTGACAGTCTAGGAGGCGTTTCCCAATTTCAAACCTCGAAGAATGCCCACTTCTTTGTGTTAAAGTCACATTGGAAGTTCTCTATTTTAACAACTTGTCTCTGAACGTCAACGTCACTAGCTATAGCTTTGACTTCTACACATTATGGCGATTCATCTCTACACTACAAGTTAACGTGGTGATGTAGCAATAGCGAACGCTGAAAACGGCAGCTTGCTAGTAGCCTACGAGAGGTAGCCCGCAATGTCTATTTTAGCAAATGCAAAGTTAATTAAACAGTAAATATGCAAGATCCGGAGATCCTTCGCCGTGGATGTCCTTGAAAGTAAAAACTTTAAGACTAATTGGACTGGAAGTAGATAAGTAGAGGTTATTTCATATACGTATAAGAGCTAGCTAGCGATAGCAATCCACACAACCCTGCATGCATTTTACTACTGTCCCAAGTTAACGTTGGCTAACATTTAGCTACTATGTAGTGAACATTATCAAGGGTATCCCAGTGAGAGAAAAAACACGATAGTTTGTTCACTACCGAGAAAATGGCAAGTAGGCTATCTATTCGATCTGCAAATTAAATAACTGCATGAACCTTTGTTGATAGTTGAACACGTGCGTACATTTATTGTATGTAGCAAGGGGAATTAGCTCAAATGGTAGAGCGCTCGCTTAGCATGCGAGAGGTAGCGGGATCGATGCCCGCATTCTCCAATGTACCTTTTCCGCCATAACCCAACACACAAAATGAAACAGTTTCACGATTTAGCAAATCAGCAATTATGGCACCCTAAACATGATCAACCGACCCACCACATCTGACTTATGTTGGCACACGAGACGCATACAACACAAGATCAGGCGGTATCACATCTTAAATGGCAAAAATACTTAATTATTCCTAAAGTTGCATTCAGACATTTTGCTAATTAAAGTACCTCTGCAAATTGTTGCAGTTAGGTCTACCTGTTTTGTTGTTGTTTTAGACTTTTAAATGAACCACTGTAGGACTACTTTGTTTTGCAAGTGGGGTTAAGTTTGTGTGAGGATCAGTTTTACGACAATATAAGTAAGACTGTGTTTTCCTGTGCCTAGTGGGTCGTCAGCTGTCGGCTATCTCCGATCATTTTCATATATGGGCACGTAAACATAGCAACCTTTGACGTGTGAGTTTCTAAAAACAACCTGACAGCCGGGCAACAGCTAGACCCATGTGAAACTGCAAAAGGGTGTGTACTGGTCTGCGCCATGGTTTCTGTCTCTTAAGCCAACTTGTTTTGGATTAATCAAGTGTTATAAGACGACCCATACGGAAGGTTTTTTTTCGGTAAGGACAATGGATAGCCTGGCGAAGGAACTCGTTTGCCCCATTTGTTTGGAGATGTTTTCAAAGCCAGTAGTTATTCTTCCATGTCAACACAACCTTTGCCGCAAATGTGCTAACGACGTGTTTCAGGTAAAGTAATAATTTACTTATCTTCAGGTTTGGGTCAAAATGATACAACTCTATTAAAACAAAAACTGTCATGATTTGGAATACTTTAAAATGATTGTGAATGTCCGTTGAAAACTTGACTGTGACGGGGCAAGAGGCCTGCTTCCTTTGCCCACTGGCGCAGATGATCGGGTTACTATCATAAATCGTACATCTATAACTTACTTAATTCTTCTACAATTCCCTCATGCACCTGTACTATGCATCCATGTGCGGAAAGGCATCCAACCCCTACCTACCCACTAGAAGCGGCTCGCTGACATCTGGAGGCCGCTTCAGATGCCCATCCTGCCGACATGAGGTTGTGTTGGACCGACATGGAGTCTATGGGCTGCAGAGGAACCTCCTGGTGGAAAACATCATTGACATGTACAAACAACAGTCGAGCAGGTAAAGCAGGTATATAAACGATTCACCAGGAACCTGTAGTGTGCTAACTAGTAGGCCATCATGAAAGGTGTAGCAACCAAGGTTACCCTGCTAAAATACAACAGACCGACATCGACTGCGTGGCTATGCAAGCTATGTTAGCTTACGTTAGCACTTAAAAGTTGATTAAGTATCATTACAGAAGGGTGTTTCTAGTTAAGAACAGGTGTTTGTTACCTCACTACAGTGCCCTCCACGATTATTGCCACCCTTAGTGAATATGGGCAAAACAGGCTATGAAAATATGTGTCTTTGCTGTTTATCCTCTTGGTCTTTCACTCAAAATATTCACAAAATTCTTAAATTTTCATTGAAGTAAAGTTATTGATTTTTAAGTAAGTAAATAAGAATAATAAATAAGAATTTATTTTTATTTTTACATTAAATCAAAATATTCTTCTCTAAAACATGGGTGCCACAATTATTGGCACCCCTAGAAAATCTTATAATTAAAATCTATGTTTTACATTTTTAAGTTCACCGTTTTGATTAGGAACTCTTAAGTGGTCAACCATGACTTCCTGTTTCACTCTGGTATAAATATGAGGTAACAAAGGCCAAATACCCTTAGTCATTCATCAAGATGGGAAAGACAAAAGAACACAGTGTTGAAGTGCGACAAAAAGTTGTTGAGCTGGAAAAGGATATAAGAAAATATCTATACAGTTGAACAATCAGGGCAATAGTTAAGAAGTTCAAAGCGACAGGAGATGTAAGGTATCAGCCTGGAAGAGGACCTGTCTGTAAATTGACCCCACCCACTTTGAGGAGGATGGTTAGACTGACAAAATAATCTCCAAGGATCACAGCTGGAGAATTGCAGAGGTAAATTGAGTCCTGGGGTCAGAAAGTATCCAGAACTACCATCAGACACCACCTTCATCACCACAAGTTGTTTTGGAGGGTTGCCAGAAAAAAGCCTCTGCTGTCAATCAACAACAAACTAAAGCGCCTACAGTTTGCCAAATGTAAGTCAGACTTTCAATGGACCGAGTTATATGGTCAGATGAGACCAAAATAAAGCTTTTTGGCAACAAACATCAAAGGTGGGTTTGGCGTAGAGAGAAAGATAGCCATACAGAAAAACTCCTCATACCCAATGTGAAGTATGGTGGAGGATCTCGGATGTTGTGGGGCTGTTTTTCTTCCAAAGGCCCTCAACATCTTGTTAGGATACATGGTATCCTGGACTCCATAAAATACCAGGAGATATTAAATGAAATCCTAAAAGCTCCCTCCAGGAAGCTTCAAATGGGCTGTGGTTGGACCTTTCATCAGGACAATGTTCCAAAGCACACCTCAAAATCAACACAAATATTGTTCACCGACTACAGAATAAAGGTTTTGCCATGGCCATCACAGTCCCCCAACCTAAACCCCATAGAACCCCAACTGTGGGAAGAGCTGAAGCTGAGTCTACAAGCGTTGACAATCTAAAGGATCTGGAGAGATACTGTATGTAGGAATGGTGTCAGATCCCGTGACATGTGTTCACCAACCTCATCATGCATTATAGGAGAAGACTCAGAGCTGTTATCTTGGCACAGGGAGGCTGCTCAAAACATTAAATTAAGGGGTGCCAATAATTGTGGCACACCTGTTTTGGAGAATAATATTTATTTAATGTCAGCATTTTTTTTCTTCTTTCAATCATTTTACTTCAATTAAAAAGGTAAGATTTTTGTGAATATTTTGAGTGAAAGACCAAGAGGATAAACAGCAAAGACATATTTTTTCTTAGCCTGTTTTGGTCACATTCTCTCAGGGTCTCAATATTTGTGGAGGGCACTGCATCTGCCATACTACCCAGATATGAGACATAAACAGTAGATAGGTTACTAGGTCACGGCTTCCACCTGTAATATAAGGACAGTGACTAGCAGTACATTTGTGCACCCACACTTAACCATGTTAGCGTGGAACACACAGACATTTCATATTTACTGTAGTGTTACTATTCTAGTTGGACTTTTTCTTGAGAAAATGGCCAAATATGACCAAACCGAATATGTACTGATGGACAAGTATGCACATACTAAGCAAGGTGCCATTCAACAAGTAACTTATATTTGCAGTATATTTACACATACCTTATATATTTACATATACCGGTATTTACATACATACATTACATAAATGTATTTACAGAAAGTATGACATGGTCCCACTTAACACACACGGAGCCTATAATGCAGTTACTTCCGGGTCATTTGTCACCAAAATTGTTTGAATGAAAATTGAATTATTATTCATATTATTCTGTGTAACACTACGCTAGTAATATTTGTGACCATCATTTAGCATAACTGTAGCATAACATTTCAACTGTTGTGCTCATAATATAGAAGTGAATTAATGTGGATACGTTGAACAGCTATACGTTGTTTATTAGCCACAAACATATTTCTATATAAAGCCATTCTTTGCAACGCATTTTGATCCTAATTTTTTTGACAGCATTCAATGGACAGAGGGGTGATCGGATGAGAAAAAAACTACTAGAAGTGCTTTTTGGAGAAGCAAATTCTTTTTTTTGCTCTAGTTGGACATAAAATAAGGAGATGTGGATTGTGCTCCAAACAGTACAAATCCCAATGGACCACTCTCCTCCGCTGCCTATTTTGCTGTCACTAAACAACACACTCAAGTCATTTCAGCTTGTTTATGAGTTGATCTTCCCATCAAATCCAAATCGGGCTGAATCCTTTCGTTTCTACAGCGCTGGTGTTCTTTTCCATCATGTGATGTCTAATTGACAGGACAGGAGCTTCCTTAGCGACGGTGACCATGTGACCCCTGAGGACCTGTGTGAATCAGAGCAGGGTGTCTAGTCTAGGTTCTGCTTGGTGTTGCTCTCTGCCCTGCCCTGCCCTCCCCTTCTATGCCCTCAGGTCACCATGACAACTCACCATGACCTGATGATAGGTTGTTCACATCGATTTGCTTTTCCCCTAATCATTTGAGCAAACACACTACACTGGGGCTTAAAGACTGAGCCAACCTGAATGCTTTGGTGATGAATCTTACATATGGCTGAAATGAGTTTGCAGCATACTGTAATGTGTTTCAGACTCAGTATTCTTCATAAAAGTATTGATACAGGATTTAACTAGTGAGGTACAACACAAGAAAATGGCTGTTGAGGAGAATACTAAATAGAAAAACTCCATAGATATGTAAAATCTTACCTATGAATTCATTAGCACATGTCACATTTATATGATGTAGAAAATGGATGTTGTCATGTTGATACTTAACTTGTACTTGGTTGGTTGTTCAGTACTATTGTTTTTGACAGAAATACTTAATAAATCTAAGTAATTAAATAAATTAAATAAAAATGCCATAGATCCCCACTTCTTTTTCTAAACAGTTTACCTTTTAGGCCCGGGGCTCTGTAATGCGTCTTGAGGCAATTTTATTGTTTTGGTGCCATACATTTGAATGGAATTGAACTTTTTCTAATGTAGGCCGAGTACTAAACAGAGCTAGAAGGCCACACCACAAACACAGCTACAGTTTTGTTGAAATAAATACGTAGATTGTGGGGGCACAGAGAGATATCATTTGTTGTTTTTTTCCCCCATCTTAACGCCCAGCCCCAGCCAACCTCCCCCGGAGGCTAAACCAGAGCAGCCCATGTGTGAGACTCACAAGGACGAGAAGATCAACATCTATTGCGTGACGTGTAGCACCCCCACCTGCTCCATGTGCAAGGTATTCGGGGACCACAAAGACTGCGAGGTAGCCCCTCTGAACAGCGTCTTCCAAAATCAGAAGGTACGTCTCAAGTACATCTCTGAGTACTCTATAAAAGATGGTAGGGCTTCTGTTTTGGAGTCTAGATGCCACTCAGATAAATTAGACAATAACAGAGCAATAAACTCACTGATGTTTCATTAGCCATCATTAGAGTTATTTTTCAAGTTATTTCTGAAGATAATTGCCTCTCTAATGGATTTGTTAAGGTATGCTCTTATTTTAATGTGTGTGTTTGGGTGTGTGTCTGTGTATATTTGTGTGTGTGTGTGTATGTGTGTGTGTGTATACATCTACGGTATGTGTGCCCCCACACACACACACCCACACATATACACATACACTCCCCCAGTCAGAGCTGACGGACAGGATAGCGATGATGGTGAGCAGCAATGAGAGGGTCCAGGGCGTCATCAGCCAACTGGAGGAGACCTGCAAGATTATAGAGGTGAGCGGTCCCAAAAGGAAGCACAACCTCCCCCTCCCTCTACTCCATCCCTTTCTCTTTCCCTCCCTCCAGTCACCCTCCACTCCCCCACAAACAAAGGGGAACAATCAGGGTTCTTGATGGACAGAGGTGGTGATGTGTGTGGGCCGGTAGGGTACCACAGGACGCTGGATCGTTTCTGAGCCCCGTGGCCACAGTCCGCCGAGAGCCGGTGACTGACATGCACGTTGTGATTCAGAGACTTGAGTGCGCAAATGGGCACTTGGGATGACAAAGTGGAACTTCTGGCAAGGTTAATTGTGAGGTGGAGGGAGAGAGAGACAGACAATGAAGAACTCCCTTTCCACTCTAGAATTGGTGTGTATACCTGTGTAATAGACTTTTTGCAGTGTCAGTCCAAGCTCTATTGATTTTTACATTACGTTGTTGTGATGTACTCAGACATTAAGTCATAGAATACTCAGACATTGAGTGGCTTTTTAAGGCATAGTACACATTTTTCAGTGGCATCTCATACCCAGAATTGCGTGGCTTTTTTATGTCATAGTAAAAATATCGTATTAATCATAAGTGCAAAAACATGGTAAAAAGGAGCACAGAGCAGAATCCAGCTTTGAAGTCAGCGAAGGCGAGAGAGATAAACAGACGGTAGGGAAGCAGAAACAGGCAAACCGATTGTAAAAAAAAAAGAGACACTCTTTCCTTTTGTCATTCAGGGCTTGTTCAGAGGTCAGAATCAGAATCAGAATTGTATTTTTTTTTTTGCCAAGTAGGTTTACACCTACCTGGTGTATAGGTGAACAGTAAACATAAAACATAAAAACACAATAAGTTTTACACATAAGAAAAAAAAGATAACAGTAACAGAAGGTAACAGTCTTTCTAAACTGTGTGGCGCAGGAGAACAGCAGGAGGACGAAGTCCAAGGTGTGTGAGAAGTTTGACCAACTCTACGCCATCATGGAGGAGAGGAAGAGGGAGATGTGCCTGACGGTGTCGGCCGAGCAGGAGGAGAAGCTCAACTACATCCAAGGCCTGAAGCAGAAATATAGTGATCACCTGGAGACCATGGCGAAGGTCGTGGAGACAGGGATTCAGACAATGGAGGAGCCTGAAATGGCTGTGTTCTTGCAGGTAAGTTAGTCCTGGTCACACACTCATACACTTACAAGGATTGATACTCTAGAGAACAAGTTAACTTTTTGATTAAAGAAAAAGGCTTTACCCTTCAGATTGTCTCCATAAAAGAACATTTTTACTCAGACCTCCCTCATCAAAGCCGTTTTCTAGACCTCCCTCTATCAGTTGTAGAGTGGGTGTTCAAACTGTGAAGATCACAAAAGCACAAATACTTTTTCTGATTGGAAAATTCTTTGTAGCTTTTAAAGTCAAAATCAGAGAATATTACTGATGTCTCATGATGTCTATTAGTGAAATAATGACTATAGTGTTATATACTATATTGTAATATACATTGTAATAGTTGTAATAACCATTGCAATAACCATTGTACGTTTTTGCAGACTGCAAAACCTCTTCTGAAAAAGTAAGTGCTCGCTAGAGGTATATATTGCACGCCTGCGTAAAACACTATTCCAGTTCAGATTCCTTTGTGATTGCATGCATTGGTATAGTTGTTTACTCTCCGTCAGGATCACTGATGGCTCCGACACGTCCCATCTGGAGAAAGTGGAGCGAGGTTATGAGAACATGGATCACTACACCGCCAGCTTTCTGAAAGAGAGAAAAGCACTGTGTGCCATCGACTTCTTTATGGGTACGAAAAATCAAGTCAGGAAACAAAGGAAGGATACATGTTTTACGTGTGTGTTCATTTTCTTTTGCTTCATTCTTTTGTCCATGTTAAATTATTAATGTCCTTTTTGATGGTAATTGAAGGAACCTTAAAAGTCTCTCTTCTCTCTCTTTTTCTCTCTCATTGTCTTTCTCCCGTATTATCTTTACACCTCCTCTTTTTGACTCTCTCCATTAAATCAGATTATTTTGTTTTCTCTAACCTGTCCGTGTTTAGATGACGAAGAGGAGGAGGAGCAGGAAGAGGAAGAAGGTGCTGGAACAGAGGAGGAGCAAGCAGTAGGAGGAGCCTCTGATTCAGGAGCCACGCCCCTACCAGCCCAGAGTGGCATCAAAGCCACTGTGTCCTCCTAGCTAAAGTTAGGAAACACACACACATACACACACACACACACACACACACACACACACACACACATAACACAAGTTCACACACAAACATACACAGACTCTTCATGATATGTTAAAAAACAAAAGATGTTGTTGGTGCGGTTTTACAAATGATGAGAAGATATGGAGTATCATATGGACAAAGTATATACCCAGAAATGTCATGAATGTTTTGAAAGGTGTTTTTCACCCTCTTTTGTATGTTGTTGGTAAATCTGAAGAGGTTCCTGATGTAAGTGATATCTTGTGAGAATTTTTACCTGTTTTACTTGTTTTTTCTTATGGAAAACACACACACATGCACACACACGCACACACAGGCACACACACAGCTAGCTCAGGTAAGAGATTGAACTACTGAGAATTGAATTTTTTCCAGCCCTCTCAGTCAATGACCACTCTCTGCACTGTGGACACAGGAGCTCCCATAAGGCATGGAGCCCAGTGCTGGCTCATAGAATGATTAAAGCTATCTGTATTGCACAGCATGCTAGTTTGTCTTTCATTTGACCTGACAACATTCACATACACAACGTGAGGGAATGTTCGACTTGCATACCAGGAATTTCAGCAAGTTCTCGTCAACTTCTCTCATCGTGCACTTAGGGTGTGCTGGCATGATGTTTTAATGAGGTTGGCACAGTATCTGAACAGAGCTATTTTTAGGGCACTGTTGCCTGAAATAGATCTTTCCTGAGTTTTTTTTTTTATTGAATTACATTTTTTTATACCTCTCCACGTCGGAAGCTGTAGTTCACTTATACGCATGAACAGTGACTGCTTATTTTATATCAAGACATCAGTGGCAAGTCGCTGACACGTTTTATAATAGAGCATGTCACGCTTCCGTCTCACTCTTTAACCCACATCTGCGATTTATGTTGTAAATGATGCTGTTTCGACTGAATGTGACTTGTGCCGCGGTGAGACTGACAGCACTCAGCCATGTGTTCAGGAAAGAGTCCAGTTGATCTAACCAAATGTTCCTTTGCACGTTTGGATGGCTAAGCTGAAATAACGAGGGGTAGGAGACTGTTGTGTAATCTATACTTTCTGGCTCACTGGAGGGTGCTTGGGGAAGGAATCGGTCCTTCACACAGACTTGCATTGAACCTTAGGATGTCCAAAGATCCACCAATGCGGAAATCTCCTTTTAATCATTTTTTTTTTAGGGAGTTCTAGTCCAGTTACTGTTCGCAGTGTGCGAGGTGGTTTGATACCACAAAATGATGTCATTCCAAATTCTGGAGCTGATTCTGAAGTGTGCTTTGGCCAAATAGAGGCCAAATTAGGGCCAGATCTGTGCTACAATCATGTGGAATGTCATGTGTGAGTGTAGTGTGACTCTGAATCCCTCTGACTTGGTCTCAGGAAAGAGGTTTGAGGGTAATCTGACACAATGGGTTCACATTTGGGTGCAGATCCATGGTGCCGTGCTTCCAATCACCATGACATATGGTTCAGTGAAACCTCACCGTTTTGCCGCTCGCTTGAAAATCAGGGCTCCCTGTTCCCATGCATAGCAGTAGAGCAGCATGTGTCACAGCTGTTTTCTTTACGGTGACCACTCAGTCTGTTTTTCTGTACGTCCACGTCAGGCACTGATTTGGTAATGGTGTAGTCACAGGTTATATTTGTCTTTTTGACTTGAACTGGGTTCCAAAAATGGGGACAGCCAGGTTTAGCTTCCATGGGGGTGTTAGTGGTTCTGATAGCTGTTACCTGTTCAGTCCTCTGTATGTACACCTGATGTATTAGTGAATTATCTTTAAGAATCATGAAATGTTTTTACTATATACCTCTCTCTACCTGTGTACTTTGGACTGTTTTTATTATATGTTTGGGTACAGAGACTTTTCTGCTGTTAAACATGCATAACATTTGAGAACAAAAGATTAAATTGTAGACTTGGTTAAAAGGGGCATCTTTAGTGTTGCGTGTTATTTAATTTGTAGAGCTGGTTCGGAGATAATTAGTCTATTTCTCACTGTTTCATGTAGTTCTTCACGCTGACTGTGGGTTAGGCAGATGATTCAGTTAATGGCGTTTACTAGGGTGGTCTCTGGGCGCTCGGATAATAAAATCGTATTTGTCCAAATAAGACCGTGAAATGCCCCTGAAAAAGCTCGACAAAGAAGTGTAAAAATGGCTTTTCATTTTTTATTGAAAAATATAAATATAAGACATTCTCTTGCACAACAAAAATACTGGTTGCTCATCAGTTTATTAACAAACTTACACAATGTAATGTACAATGAAATAAAATATCAGATAAAATATATTTTTTAATAGTATACAGCCTTGTCTGGCTCTCAAAAACCAAATTATTTATACTATAGAAAATAAAACTCATTGTATATTGGCTACATTTTGTTAAGCACTTTTACAACAATTACCGAAAGTGATGACTCACGCATTTATGTTGCTATTGTTTACCAGGCTGCGGTAGGCTACAATTCCACATTTCTGCTCTTGACTTGAGCGTAAATCTACCAAAAAATAAATAAATAAATACAGTATAAATAAATGGATGGAAAAGCAGCACTATAATACATATTATGTTTTTGTGCTAAATGTAAAAATTTCTTTGGCGGATTTCAATTTTACTTCCCGAAGAGTTCCATCATTTTCCGATTACTGTGCGCTTGCTGGGCGTATTGTTCAGCTCTTGCCATCTCTAGTACTTCTCGGAGCAGGTGGAAGGTGAGATCCAGAGAAATAGGAGGCTCCTCCGACCGTTGCTCCCTCTCCATCGAGTCGTCTAGCTGTTGTGCGTAATTGGCGACGAGCCGCTTCACATTACCAACTCTGCCTTGTAACAGACGTTGCGTTAGCTGAAGCTGGAGAGCTCTTTTAAAGACTGATGGGGAGGTTTCGGAATACATGTTTGTTGCTGACAGAGGTGAATTCTGTTTTTCGTTGCCCAGTTGTATGAAGTATTCCTCTCCCACACGTGCCAAAATGGGAAGGGACTGCTGAGGGTCGTGCTCTGTGCCAGGAGCTTGCTGACTGGGACTGTCGATCGCTCTACATTCATATCGAGGTGGAAACGCAACGAGGAGGACGAAGGTGGCAAAGAAATTGAGCTTCATGACAAGGAAGCAAAGGGAATCTGTGAATGCAAAAGAAAGGCGATCATCTTGACGCTGTCCTCTCCAAAACATCTGAGTTGTATTTTACGCAGAACGAATTACCACAAATGGGTTGTGCTCTGACAGCATAATAAGCACCGAACAGCAAACATTGCGAATACATTTACTCAGTAAACTCAGTAGACTTTGTGTGCACAAAAACCCTGTGTACGATCAAATTAAACACTTGTCCAAAGTTCTGACGGTACTCACACAAAAGATAGACTGAGTAGGAACATACGATTATAGCAGTGAAATAAATTGGCAGTTACCAACTGAGACATATGTGCCGAAAATAGAGAAAATGCTGCAAAAGTTTTTGTGTACTTGACAGTATAAACTTTACAAAAAAAGATTTAATGAAATAACCTATGAATTCGTTGTAAAGGTTCTCCAGAAAATGTTTTTCATACCTGTGTATCGCGCAGTCAACTTCCCCAGAAGAATGCACACCTGGCAAGACGAATGTCTGTTTTACCTGTGGTCTATCTGGATATATTTGTGAGGATGTCTTCAAAAGACTGAATGTTTAGGTTGGATTTATATAGCCGACATTTGCGACAAGTGTCACGTTAGCACTTGCGTCTGCGCATTGGAGACGAGTGGACTTGAATGAACGCAAGTTCTCTAGATTGAACGAGGTGAGTCATAAAAGACCTCTCTCTCTTTCTTACGCACTCTCTCTATCTGTCTCTCTCTATCTCTCTCTCTCTCTCTCTCTCTCTCTCTCTCTATGTAAAACACACTCAAACAAACATGTTGTGAAGGAGAGGAGTGGTGGTGGTGAGGTATTCTCTGTGTTATTGCTTCACTTTGCCACCTTTTACCTTTCAGAGTAGTCTTTCTCATGTAATATTTTCATTTATGCAAAAGCTGGGCAGTTTCTTACCTGATCATATAAAACACTGATCAACAAAATGTGAGCAACCTAAATTCATAAACAGCCGTGTAAATAAACATAAATGTTATCAAGCTCAGTTACACAAATCAAACCAAGTAGATATCACTCTGAATTTCATACTCTTTTTTTTGCACATCAGAGCAAATGCTTGGCTGAAGAATTCTTAGAATGAATCTTGACAGACAAAAAAGGGTCCCCCCTTCATCATCAGGCAAAGTTCACAAAAGCACTCTACTGACACAAGGCAGACTTCTTAAACCACTGATGAATCTGCTTAATTAGCTCCAAACTTCCAAAAACAAACCAATCCAAACTAAAACTAAACTAAACTAGCTGAATGGCTTTGGTGATGAATTTTAAAGACCGTCCCTGTCATACGTCACACGCACGCACACACACAAACATACACTCTCTCTCCCACACACACACGCACAAACACACACACACACACACACACACACACACACACACACAAGCAGAGAGGCTTCAGAGGAGTGATTCATTAGTGATGCTCGCCGGCCGTCTACGTCATTGTCTCAGTCACTGCTGTCTGTTTCTGTCCCCTCATGCCGATAGCCGCTGTCCAGAGCCTCCTTAAGATGGAGCGCACCAGACCACCATCAAGCCTGCTCCTGGCATGCCAATCAGGCCGTCGCTTTCGCCCGTAACCTCCCCCCTACCCCCTCCAGCCCCAAACCCCAATCTCCCTCTCGAATAATGCTCATTGAAAGGCTGGGATTGTTACCCCAGATGCCACAGTTACTGATTACAGACTTTTCCTCAACTAGTTAAGCATTCCCAAAAGGATGCCAGTCTCCTGTGACACTCAAGGCTGTGGATGAAAGAATAACAATAATGAAGAAAATTGTATTTCTTTGTTTGCGATTCAGCTTCTAATGTCAAAATGTTCTAATGGGAAATTAGAAAATAATCCAGTCGTAGTAAGTGACCGCATCCAATGTTTATTTATTTAGATGGCAGACAAACATTAAATAGTCAATTGTAATGTTTTTTTTCTAGTTGAAGGGAGACCACTCTTCGGGCTATGTATTTTTTGTGTGGTGCTTGTGCAACCCACTGTGGCATGACAATTATGAACAAATTGCATGGGCTGAAAGCAGTAGCGACATCAAGTCATTATGTTGTACACTGAGTTCTTGGTGAAGGTGTGTTATTAACACACTGTGTTTTGTTGCGTCTCCCTGTGAATTGAAAGGGTTGTGAGTGTGGCAATCTTTGTATAGATTGGAGAGAAGCGATGCTCTTCAAGGGGTCGGGTCAGTTGAGCTCATGGGAAGTGCATGGATTTGGATTCTGACACAACTTTCACATAATGCACTACCAGCAGAAGGACAGACCATCCTCAAGGTCATACAAGTCACTGCATTTTAAAATCAGCATCCCTTGCAACTCTGTGATAGGTGACAGAGACACAGACTCTGCCTTGCCATGCTGGCAGTAGCTTTTAAATGCCGTAGGTTACATGTCATTTTTGCTGCCTTCCTCTTGACATAATGATCTTAAGTTGCCTATATCTGCAGAGGTTTGGTTAAGTTAGATAATGAGTGCGCGTTTGGAGGTGCTGATTAAAGGAGACCCTCAGAGCAAGATTTCTTTTTTATAGAATCTGTTTGTGGTGACTTTCAGAAGATACAGCTATTTGAATAATTATGTTTTAACTAAACTAAGTGTTGCTTAAAGCAGGGACAATGCTCAACATAACATCAAGTTTCTCAAATTATATTTAAACAAATTACTGATGAAATAATACAAAGCATGTTAGAGAAGATAGATATCTTGTTAGAGAAACAGGCCTCACAAATCAACAGACTTTGGGGTCTTTATAACTGTTTGTAACATCTTGATGTAAACTACGGTACTTCTAATATTATGTGTTCCCATAGAGTAGAACTGGCTCTTAAATCAGTGGTGGTCTACTAGAATGTAATAAGATTTATTACTTCAAATGTAATGAAGACAATCCAGGATTCATGCTTTAGGCATCTGCTTAAATGCCTGTCAACAGGAGAGCATTGTAAGCCTTGACAGACACCCAATTCAGTATATTACATGATAGGACAACAATGAATTTTAATGCAGTGGAATACCCACTGGGAGGGCAGATAAATGTGGATATAAATTCATCATTCCGTCTCCACATAGTTTACAATGTGCCTCTGGTAAATACTGTTGGCAGTACGTGTTGGCCACACAAATCCACGAATATTCAACAGTAGCATGAAGCCAACTAACAGCTGTTGTGTGTTGGATATGAGTGGAGCGTGTGGTTGCGTGATTAATATTTCATTTTTTGTTAATTAATTAATTCTTCTCCATGACTGTATTTCACCTGTGATTTATGTCTTCTTGTGATGTTTTTTTAACTACTTACATCCAACTCAAAAGAGATTCCATAGCTTTCTACCACATACAATCCCACTAATAATGAAAAACTACAATCCAGTGCATGTATTGATTTAGATTAGTAGTAGTTATGAATACAACACAATCGTTAAAAAATGCTCTGCTTTGATGTTTTTGTTAGTTTCATTTCATGCATGGCATGGTGTCATTGCACCCAAGATTGTTGAAGCTAACGCACAGGTAAATATAAAGATGTAAAACATATTTTGTAAATATTTCCGGTTGGTCCTTAAACAGGAATCTTTTTTCAACTTTTCTATTGCGCCTTCTTGTAGGCAAAAAAAGAATCACAGCACTCCCCAGAGTAACAATGAGTCAACATTTTTGCGCCACCTCAGGAAAGTGTCCTGAGTCCATATGCCAAGTTTTGTGTTGCTGAGATATGATCTTTCTGTTAGCATCATGAATTACAATAAATAGACATAAGGAGGGATTTACAGATAAATTACTGCAAATAATATACTTGCTGTGTCATATTTCTTGATACATTTACCTTAAATACCTGCTGTATCATATTTGATACATACATTTTCAACAAAATTGTACTGTGAAATAAAGTATTAAATATCAAGTACTTATAAGTTGCTTGGACAAATAAGAACAGATTCACAAAATGTGGCATGTGTACAAAAATGAGGTAGCAATGCAGCGTGTCAAAATTTGTGAACTGAGTGAAAACCTTTTTAAAAAACCTTTATCTATAAGATGAAGATATGGGCTACTGAAGTGTTTTTGCATTGCCTACATTTTTGCATTGAACATCATTCACTAGGTGACATTATTCCACAAAATTAATTATAATGTGTTTGGGTAATGAACCTGCTAGAAGCCAACCTGCAATAATTTTTAGCGAAACCGTCTTCTGGTTATTGTCAGTTGCAGTACCCTCTACTAATGAAAATTTCACAAAATTTGGCGTGCATCCAAAGAATGTGGTAGTGATGCAGTGTGTCAAATTTCGTGAACTTTGAACCATTACATCACAAGATTTGGCAGATATTTACTAGGTGGCGCTACTCCACAAATTAATTCTAATGAAATAGGGTCATGCGCCTCCTAGAAGGCAACTTTCGATTAAAAATGTGTGATTTGTTTGTGAAACAGTTGACAAACTTGCCCTACCCCGCTTCAGGGGGCGCTAGCACAAATGGACACGCCCACCTAGGGACACAAACCTTATACTCCATATTGGCCATGTGGGGCTACAATCATGCCAAGTTTCATGTGGATTGGGGAAATCTAAGTACCGTTGACCAAAAATCAGGGGAAAATAAATGTATAAACTTTGACAAACACTACACAACACAGAGCAGCGGTGGTCATAATGAATGGTGACCTGTGCTCAAACAAAGGATCAACAAAGGACAACAAGGATCAATGGTTGGCCCAGTGACAGCCTTACAAACAATGCTGTGGAAGCCCATCCATGACTAGATATATAGTATCTGACCAGAACATAGGGTCCTCCAAGACAGAGCTCCTCTGCCTACTTTGGTGGAACGATCTGCCTAGCACTACCAGAGCAGGGGCGTCCCTCTCTACCTTTAAGAAGCTTTTGAAGACCCAACTCTTCAGCGAACACCTCCCTTCCTAATTTGCACTTACAGCAGTTACATTCCTGCACTTCTTTTTCTTTTCTATTTCGTTTTTCTATTTCTTATGTAAAGTAGTATTTATTGTTACACTAGGTCTCTATTGCTCGTAGCTTGACAGTTCTCTCCCTTGCACGTTGCTTTGGACAGTGTCTGCTAAATGACTACATGTAAATGTAAATGTACATTAATCATGTCTGATTAGCAGTATCAGACAGTTATCAGTAGGGGAGGTGAACTGATGATGGTAATCAGTGATGTGCTAACCTGACCTTGCTTTTCTTTCAGATGTCTATTGTCTTCAGTGCAGTCACATCAAAATGACCCTTCACAGACCAAAACCATAAATAACCAGCCATTCAACCTATAGTGTTTTGATACTTCTTCTGGACAAACACAGAACCCTCCTTATGAAGGTGCCAGCATACAGCAAAAATATTTATATTTGTATTGGTTCTGGTTAGTATTTTGGGAGAGGGAATCATCCTGTAGATATGTTTGAACTCACAGTGTCTTGATTTCCTTATTTGAAACATGAAGTTTCCCCTTTTTTTCATCCTTCTCCCCTGAGAATTGTTGTTGCCACTTGTTGCAATTTTAATGACTTTCAACACCTTGTTTGGCTGATTTACTTCTAAATTAGAAGTTCCTTCTTCTTGTGTTTTACCTTCCAACTTCAACTTCCCAACCTCAGAAACGGCCAAGCTGTCTGAGGAAAGCTTACCTGACTTTCTTTTCTCCCAGTAATCATACACAAAATCTAGGTCACAACAGCACAGACAATTGCTATGTTTCGATTTTGACCATTTTACGGCCTATGACTTGTTCAGGCGTATCAAAGAATCACAATTGCTACACTCATGTGCATGCTTGTTGTTCATTACGTGCATATGGGTCAACAAGGAAGGAGTCACATAAATAGAACCTTTTCACAAGATGGTTTCTCGATCACCCTAAACGAAATACAGATAAATATGAGTTCTGATGTGTGTTGGGTCAGTTATAAAAACAGTCCCTTTGTGGAATGCAAATCAGAGTCTCGGGATCAAGAAACATCAAGGTGCAGTGTATCAGTAAATGTACTGTATATACATTTAACTAGGAGGGCACTTAGCGAGGGCCGACCTACGCCAAGGCCATTGGCCCTATCCCGCAAATGCTATGGAAACCTGGATCCGCTCCAAAATGCAATGGGTTTTGGTCCATAGGCAACTTCACCCCTAGACCAAGTTTCGTTCAAATTGGGCTGGCAGTTTGTGCGTAATCCTACTGGCAAACAAAGAAAATTGTTGTGAAAACATAACCTCCTTGAGGCAGGGAAATATGTTCAGGCCAGACCCAGGCAGCAGCTGAGGTCCAGCCAGGCTCTGGCCCATATCTGGAATGGCCTTAAATCCATTGCAGACATCCAGTGACATTGGGAATCATTTTTATGTTTTCATTACGGTCTGTCTGTCTGTCAGCAAAATTACAGAAAAAATACCAGGCCAGTTTGCATGACACTTGGTGGAGGGGTGTAGAGTGGGTCCAGCGGTGGGTTGGTCTAGATCTAGGAATGTTTTGTCACTTTCTTCGACATTGTAAAACCTTGGTAGAGGTCTGCGTTCTCTGAATACACTTTCTGATGCAATCACGATAATGTGACGACCAGATTAGCCACTTTCATGTGGAAAGTCAGTAAATGTGTCAAACTTGCACTATAGTGCCAAGAAAGGTACTGCTATCGAATAGCTATAAGCAATGGACAGAATTGACATAGTGATTAAAATTCTGACAATGATTAATGATCAAGCGGTTGTATTTTACATCATTTTTATCTGCACCCCCCCTTCCCAACCCCCTCCAAACTTCACCATATGGACTTCCTGAGTGTCCTATTTTAAATCCTGTCAGCAGCCAGACCTACACACAACTTGCTATCATGTAATCAGGCTTGGAGATGGAGCACTCTTTCCTGTGCTTTGGAGAATTTCACCTCAAGCTATCTTGCCAGGGAGCACTTTCACTTAAACATGCAAATATATAGTCAAAACATCTCCAGACTTATCAGATCACTTCAGTGCCATTATTACACAATCTCTTCATCTGGTCAACAATGATCCATGCCAGACCCAGCCGAACGACTGTTTGGTATAATGTGAGGATTGCAAATTCATTGAGTTATGTGCATTAATAGAACAATAGAGCACAATGAGGACCTAAGGGCTCCAACTCACTAATCTAATAAGTGATCGCCACGACTGACACACCCTTCGGCCATTGGTTCCTTATGGTAGACCAGCTGTTGCTTTGATCATGTCACACAACGTGTGATTACAACAAGAACATGCGCTAACAACATATGACTGTGATTACTTATGTTGTTTGTATTTATAAACAATTAGTTTAAATTCATTGCTTATGTTTATATTACTAAAATATATTAAAACATAACGTTCCGAATATTTTAGTTATTTAATTCTTAAAGCGGAAGCCTAGTTTAATCTGAGTAGTCGTGTGCATTGACATCCTCTAAATATAGATGATGCATTCAAATGTGAATCCAAAGTGTAAAATCCACATAATGGTGACCAATCCATATTCTCTTTATGTTTCAGTGATTTGCACCAAGTGTGATTTCATTTCCTGTCATAGTGTGCAGTGAGGCTTTACGGACTGAGTAGAAAACAACAGAGATCACAGCAGCAGCAACAACTAAACTACAACAGCCGCTTCCTTGCCATGCCTTCATCGACTTGACACACTTTTGTTTCTGACCTCAGTTGTTTCTCAAAATACCCTGCAGGACCCCCCACCAGATACAGGCCTCATCCATGCTAGTGTGAGTAACCTGTTTAATGCTAGCTAAACAGTGGAGAAAATGTTAAGATCCTATTGTGCTATTGGTTGGGGACTTCCCACAGCACCCACTGTCAATGTCACATGCGATGAATCATACCCAACAACCTATAGCCTATGTATTAGACATCAACATCAGGGTGCACTACAACCACCATGCTTGTCATCTCCCTCTCCCCGGCCACTGCACCCATTCATAAATAGTTTGTGTACACCGCCCTCCCTGTCGGCCGGAGAATATTTTGCATATCCGTTCCTTGATCAACATTTAATGACAACTAAATCAATGGTGCTTGGCCTTTCCCTTCTTGGGCACTCATGGTGAATGCTACATCGCCTCTGTCTCTTTGCCCTGCTTCAAGAGCTTCGGCTGATTAGCATAGAATTTGTCCATCTCTCTCACGATTCGACAACACTCTGATGCCCTTCTGCTTTGTTCCTTTATTAATTTGTTCACTTGAGAATGGAGATCTTTCTATTTTCAGGGGACTGAGTGTGGTTTTTATGTGTTAAGAGGTATGTAAAGTGACCTTTGAATAACATGTTAAAAATCTGTTAGCATAATTGACTAGTGTGATTGAGACGGATGTCACACCTTTGTTGTGACATGACATTTTAGTGGCTTACTCATCAGTTTGAAAAGATATTCATTCTGGAAGAAGCTGGAAAGGAAATCTGAAGAATTTCATACATCATTCCACACGGTGGTTGACATGAAAGAAAGTTACCCAAGAAACACTGTTGCGGAAGCATGCTTGCATGTGTCTAATCGACAGGCATCCTGTCTGTTCTGTTGTAGGGCTTTTGCATGATCACACGCAGTCTTCATCCACTGATGACAGCTCTGGCGAATATGTGTCCTTCAGCGCAGAAAATGGAGTGACAATGCTTGAACGCACAGGCGACTGCCCAAGAAAAAGCGCTGGGAAGGCACAGTGCATTTTGCTCGTGACACAGTTCTTGTTGAGACTACACAGTGAAGGAAAACAATGCATGAAAACACGTATGACGAAAGCCACAATCAGAGACAGTACAGTGGCTGCAAACGTCCTGATACAATGTTTAAACAGAACCAATGCCAGTACAGAAGTACAGAAGCATTTTTTTAGTGCTAGTGATGGTATTCCAGTCTGTGGGGTTTGTGTGTTGGAAAGTTCATGGTTGCCCTTTAAGAATGTCCCTTTAAAAATGAATCAATTAAGGCTCAGGTTATAGTAGGGTCGCACTCTAACAAGAGGGGACAATTTCTGTGAAGTAGAAACTGCCCAAAAGTTCTAAAGAGGAAGCTGGGAAGTCTGTTCATTGCTCAAAAGGTCCCCCTCGGATATTTCAAGAGTGTACGCAACAAAGGTATTCTTAGAACACTAGCATTAAAGTGATGTTTAATTGGTATTTCAAACAATGGGCACCCAGTCACATTGTGACACCCAGTCACATTGTTTTCATCAGGTCTGGGGCCAGTGTTGAACCCAAACAAAGGCTTTCTGTGCTAATTGGTCATTGTTAGCTCCAGGGTCATTTCTTTGAGGTTCTCTGTGAGTCTCACAGTCAAAAGACATCATCTGCATCTGTCAATCAGTGATCAGCTAAGTTAATGGATTCATATAGTAATTAAAGGCACTCTTTTTCAGTCCACGTCAAAAGAGCAGGATCTTATATGTTTATTCAATGTTGAGTTAGCTAGTGAAATATAACAGATAAGCTTGTAGGCCTATATGTAAAAATCCATAAAATCCTTTTTTACAGCAAGTCCTGATCTTAGCTCCTCTCAGGGGCACAAGTTTAATTAAATTAAGACTTGCAGATTTATCCAGCAGCAGTGTTGAAAGATCAATTAACAAAAGTGGCTAAATGAAAATAAATCTTAAAAGACACCCCTTGACGAAGAGCGGTGTCAACTTTGGATAGCAGGCATTTAGAAAGCGACTGGAGGAGGCAGACACTTGGCAATCTTCTCACCATATTAAGTAGACTGTTTATTTTTCGCTTCTTGCGGCTCATCAGCGTAAGTGATTGGGGTGCGTAAGGGAGATGACATCTTGTTCCGGGCCGGGTGACAAGGCCGGGTGACAAGAAACGCCAATGGTCAATTAGAGGTAAATGTCAGCGGTGGCAAAAGGTGCTGCTGGTGGGGCTTTATCATCCAACGATTTACAGTCTCCTTGCACTTCCTGGAATGAACTAAAGGTAGCACATTCTGTCCAAACCTTTCTTCACGTCCTGCCAAGGCAAAACTTGAAGGAGTTTTTACCATAAACTGGGGCTAGGAATGGGCCCGTATTGGATTTAGGTGAATGAACGACAGATAGAATTCCAAATTCTACATTCTGAGATGTTATATGTTAGCTTTAGCTAATTATTCGTATTTAACCTTTCACAAAGCTTCTCCTTAACATAAGACTACTTGCATTGTCTGTAAATAGATGCAAGTGTCAGTATTCTATCTCCAGTGTATACTAAGGGGTCTAACGCATCCGACACAGTCACCAGAGGTTGTTTACAAAATAACAAGTGCTTCTATTTTCAGCCAACTGTTCTCTTGCGCAACACATTAGATATTAATTTCTGTGATAATTTGATGTTTTGCTTTATAAATTAACCATGAACATGACTGGAAACACATTAAAGAACTGATTAAATATAATTATGGTTGTTGCACAAGCTGTACCTGTAGCAGATGACAACAGAGAGATTCTTCAGATGACTGCATTTGAGTATATAAGAGTATTACTGCACCTTTTTGACAGATATGAATGCATTTCAGATGGATGTTTTTTTTTTACTGCAAACCAAGGTCCTAACATAGTCAAGAGCTACCAATCCTTCCATTAAAATGACCAATGAAGCCTGTTAAATTCTGTGAGAAGTATTTCAAAAGGAAATCGGGGACAGTGCTGACTGAACCCATTTAGTTTAAACTGGAATCCAGAACTCTTAAAAAAAATTGAAAAAGAAACTTCACTGGGGGAATAATTGGGTACTTGCTGGAACCAGTGGTTTACCATTATAAGAAGTGTACTAAAGTTCCAGGTTCTACACTTTATTTGTCCCCATTGTGAAATTTGTTTGGGCACTGTTGGATCATAATCAGTTAACCGATATACTGCACATTGTAACATTCATTGTGCAGTTTGCATACAAAGCATAAAAACCAGTGGCACACATCATACTCATCCCAAAGTTCGTGGAAAACAGCAGGAAGAAAACATAATAATGAATTCAGTTATGTATGAGTTATGTGCACCTTTTATATGAACATGCCAGTACAGTACAGTATGTTGGCATCAGTGCGAGGGTTAATAACTGAGGGAAATAAACAAAGTTAATAAGGAAATTATGTAAAAAAGTACACATTATCCATTACAAACTTCCTATTCACAATCGTCTCCTGTAATGAGAGAACTTTATATGAAGTGGGAACCCCAAGTGGTTCACTGTCAGTGTTATGTTTAGGTTGCTTCTGGATAAATAAAAAAAGACTTCTACTCCCCCACAAGTCGCACACAAGTATAACGTGTCAGCTGGGATTGCAGTGACCTTCATTTACCTGTCAATCAAACAGACAGAGAGGAAGTACCAACACACACATTGTGTCCCGGCCTTTAACACTGTCTTTATGTCAAGCACAGTTCATGCAGAATGTGGGTTATGAAACAGACTGACTTTCATTTTGTAGGGGTATATTACATACATTTGTGAATGGATTCAGTCACATGGGCTTCCACATGCCAACAGATTAAGGGGACAATAAAAGACCCTTTCTTTCCTTTAAAAAAAGGATGCACATTAAGAGGTGTTGTATGGTTTCAGGGGGTAAAAAGAAGAGTATATTTTAAGGAATGTCAAGGACTTTGAGTCTACTAATCATGATTGCAGGTGTCACGATGGGGCTTGACAGATGGCTGACAGTAAGAACGAGAGGGTGAGGGAAGACAGATTGTGATATAGGTGAAGTGGACGCTGGTTTTACTAAAGTTTAACAGTAGACAGCTCCCAAGCGAAGCTGGTGGGGGGGGGTACAAAATAAATAAATCAAGCATTCATTGCCTCAAGCCCTGGCTACTAACTGTAGTGCTGTAAGACAATGGAGACAAGCTTTCCGACTCAGTCAGACTCTTCGGGGCTCATAACAACGTCTCTACACCAGAAAGGGACTTGGCTTCCAGTGCCTCTTTACACTCTGAGTCATCATCTCATCAGCTCAGAGTCAAAATGCAAATGAAGGCTCTTAACCGTCGCCACGTTCTCCTCTGCCTCTTTCTCCGATGCCGCCAAAGGTTTAATCAACTTAGAACACACCAATGGTGTACATGACAGAGCACACACTACTGAGGCTTCCAATGAGATGTGTACTGTCTGTATATTTAACATTCAAATATCATGATGATGATGATTTTTCTGTGCAACAAAGCAAAAGGGTGAAAAAAGACTTTGCAGAGTCTTTGATAGCCAAGAGTTAAATTGTAATAATGACTAGTTTTGATTATTCTCCCAATAAGTGTTGTTGGAGAACTGTTCAGTACTTTGAGGGACTTTTTGAGCATGTGTATGTTTGTATGTGTGTGTGTGCATTAGGGTGTCTCTGTGTGTGTATGTGTGTGTGTTCTTTAGTGTAGGAAAATTCTGGAGGGCTAACTTTTTTTTTGTGCTGTAAAGTCAGTTCTGGGTGGAAACTAATTAAATAGGATCCTTTGCCCAAGCTGTTGCTGCTCTTCATCAGAAAGAGCCCCCATCACCACAGCCTTAGGGTCTGGCTTGCTCTCCATACCCACACAAAATCCAATTTGAAAATCACTGAATTCTCCTACCTGACCTCACCTCTGCTTAATTGAAGTCCACACGCAGGGGAAAGCCCATCAGCTTCTCTCCGTTGCATTTCTCTCGCTCCCTCTCTTCACCGGGTTACCAAACCCTTTCTGGTCCACTGGCTAATTGAGGGGGTTTTCCACTATCTGTAAGGTTGTCAATGAGGGCTGTGCGTCATCTCCAGCTCTCTTGAATTCTTTCTTCCAATCTCTCTCTCTCTCTCTACCCTAAAACATGTTTATAGAGTGTTCTTTTTAATTGTTTTTAAAGGGTATAAACTTTACACAATGTCATGTCAAGTCACATTTATTTATGTCGCACATTTAAAATCAACAGGAGTTGCACCAAAGTGCAGAGAGCTGGATTAAAAGTGTGCTTACTGAATAACAAGACCTAGTTTGTGTTTCGTAACACTGTTTTGTTTTGTATCTGTTATATGGTGTGGGTTGAATATGATTACACTGTGTGCGGAAACATACTATTAGTCACAATGTGTGGGTAATCAGAAATTCGGAGAGCGGACATTGATTTAATAACACCAGAGATGAATTCAACCAATGGCATGAATGTCAGTGCGTAGCTTAGTTTCTGCGGTCCACTCGCCTGTTTGTAGTGTTGTGACTTTTCCATTCTGAGGCAAAGCTTTATTGGTACTCATCATTTTGCATGACAAAATCTGAATTATTCAACAGCAAATCAGAGTTCTGTGCTATGTTGAGTTTATGCAGGAAAGTATCTGTTCAAATCACACAATACACTGCAAAGTGAAAAGAGTGTTTTTAGTTTGCGTGTGTGCTTTTAAATGTGTATGTGTGTGAATGTGTATGTGTTTAAATGTGTGTGTGTGCACGCGTATGTGTTTTAACGTGTGTGTGTGCACGTGTTTTTGTTTAAATGTGGGTGCGTGTGTGTGTGCGTGTGTGTGTGTCAGGGCTTGCAAGTCCTGACATAAATCACACAGCAGCTCCGATCTGCAGGAGGTTTGAAGCCGATCACCAGTGGTGTTGTGGTGGTTTGGAGCCAAACACCAGTGACGGTGTGGTGGTTTGGCACGACCCCTTCTCACATCATTCGACACATGGGAGAATATAATTGCTGTGCTCACCATATAGATCTGAGAGCGTGGCCCGTGGCCCATAGAGAAGCTTAACTGACGGCTATACCTTTGATCTCTGACATGAGGTGAATTCATTGGCTAACCTCATGATTGTCCTGCTTAGACATAACTTATTAAAACGCAGTGATCATTATACGTCAGTAGCTGACCATGGATCAGCTTATTTCCTACACACAGATTAGGAATTCCCACAAGGAGTGCGGTGGATTGATTCAACTGCAGTTTAGCGATGCAGTAAACAAAAGAAAGAACACGTGTGCCGCCTCCTGAGGCGTACTGCAAAATAACAACACACCACTGGGTTTGCGCTCACCTTTAGTCCAGTGTCATCCTGAATTTTCTCTGGTAGCCATCCTGAGCTAGTGAGAGCCTGGAGCTTTTGCTGCCCTAATCACAGCCTTTGTTTAAAGTGTAACTGCACCCTACAATGTGTTTGTTGAGCTGTAAACTAAATGATATTTGATATATTTGATGAGACACATCAATGCTGGTGTTCATTTTGACAAAATTCCCATTTTTATAACAATTGAGTTGAAAATGCTTCAACACCATCTACTGTTTAAAATCATCCAAGGCCAAAGCTGATGAAGAGATGACCGTTTGGTATAGCTGTACATCATGATATACATATAATCTCAGCCTAGTAAACTGTCAGGGCTGGGGGTAACACTTAAAGGAAGCAGATGTAACGTAGCCAGCAGGAACAGTGCGGTGAGTAACCCTCACTCCCTGACACGAGACGTGTTAGCGACAGACGCTAGCGCCCATGGGTTTTAGGCTCCTTGCTACCACGCCTGCCTCCCATGGTTTCGAGGTCGATCCCAGTGCGGGGCTGTGCTTGTCTACACAATGCAGTTTACAGTGGTGCTGTGACCCGGTTTAGGGGAGTGAGTGTTACGGTAGCCAGCAGTAGGCTACCATTGCTGTGCAGTGAGTAAACCAGATTACACAGACAGGTAAGCAGACTATTGTAAGGCCATGTCAGACAGGGATGGGGGGGGGGATAAGAAGCGTCAGACTCTGCTAAAGGGGCAGATGGTTTGGTGTTGACTGTAGGAGGACTTCCTGGCATCTCTACCTTAACTGAGCTCATAGTACCTCTTTATATTTCCTCCCAAATCCCCCCACAGAATGTTGCATTTTCATGTTGCCCCAATAACAGCAACACTTTCAGAATTCAGGAGTTCGGCTTAAAACTTCTCCTGACTCACCACCATGAGAACTCCTCCAAAGGTTTTCAAGGGCACTCGTTAACGTCTTATTGGGGCAATGACTGTGTCTTTTTAATTTAGCTCCTACTTTTGCTGAGCAATTAGCAGATGGCATGACAAACCAGATAAAGTGCAGGAATCCTCAGAGGTAAAGACACGCGTGGGGACGATTGGCTGTTGGAGGCATACGGGGTGGGTTTATCTTGGGGTTATATTTAAAGTGTCTCCATTATAGCCAGGCCTTCACACTTGTTCGCACGTCAGCAAGCACCAGTTAAACTTCCTTCAGAGCGTCTACGGCAGAAGTCCTCCGGGACATCAAACCCCTCCGTAATGTCCTCGTCTCATCCCTGAAAGGGGGCCAATTTGTCACTTGTCAAATGCAGATTGGGTGAGAAGCAATTTCCCACAGCTTTTCCTCAATTCCCTGCGGTTCAGCGACGTCAAATCAGATGGTGTCAGAAAGGAGAGCGCGTGTGTTAAGCAGCATCTTGATGCTAAAAGCCTCCATTTCTTTGATAGCCTACAAAGATTTGTGTGACCATGAGCGAAAGGGTAGATTTGTCTAATTTACACACAGCTAATTTGATGTGTGCTTCACCAGACATGAATGCTTCACAAACTCACTCTTACCAAGATGCGCCTGTTAAAAGAATTGTCTTTTTTCATATATGTGGAAGGCCCTTTCATGCACTCCAAATGCACTGCATTATCACAGGGCTCCGGCATGACTGCCTCTTTCTATCTATCTCGTTAGGCAAGTATCATTGTAATTATCCTCGAGTGAGCACCTGTGAGCCAATTAAGTGGCAATCAATACTGTGCGCTGATGACCTCTCCACAAGGCACTCCGAGTCACTCTCTCTCTCTCTCTCTCTCTCTCTCTTTATCTTTATCTCTATCTCTTTCCCCCTCTATTATTGGTGCTCCTTTGCTTCAAAGAGGATTTCTCTGGGCTGTGCTCAGCTCTTGCAGATCCATCGGCTCACCAAAAACATTTGCATACTTATTTCCGTTTTCTTCTCCTTTGTCAGAGATGAGATTATGGGTATAAAAAGAGTGTAACCCGGGGCTGTTTTGAAAGCACTGCGGTAATAATAGATGCCATCCTCGTGTTATTGACACGCTGGAGATTAGTCATTGTGACAGATTCCCTTGGTTTATGAACTGGGGAAGAAAGTTAAAGCGCATCTCATGTGCGGCGGCCCCAGCCACGCTGCAAAATGGGTCCTCGCCTCGGCGTGTGATGTCATGAGGTGGATGCCGTTGCGGTGAACGGCTAGAGATGACCTCCATTAATGATATAAGATCTGAAGCTTCTCTGTCCTCCTTCCAGTCCGCAGCATGCGGTCGTGGCTACAACCGCAGTACGGCACATCCGCATTCACACACACACAAATACACTCTCACAAGTACTCAAGTACAAATACACACACACACACACACACACATCCTGGAATGGCATCTCAAGGACTCTCCGCTTCATGCTGGGCCTTTTCTAGGAAGCTGGCCAGATTCAGCAGAAAAGAGAGAGAGAAAACAGAAACGCTGGCTTCAAGCACCATCAGCAACATAGGGTTCGCTGCCAACACTGTTCACTCGGGACAATCCAGATGCTCCTTCCTCAAGACCAGAACAAGAGAGATGAAAAGAGGCTGTGCGCACTACTACATCCACTGCAAGGTGCACGTCCAGAATGTTCTAGACAAAGGTTATCTTATTCTAACTAATGTGAAGAATTCATCTCTATATATCAGTTGACAGTATTGGTCTTTTTTATTGAAGAAAGTCACACTTTCAAACATTCCAGAGGGGATCATCCCCTTCACTCTTTTTAGTGTGAATCACAGGAATGTAAGAGTAACAATAACACTGAAATTGTACACCCACACTTTGTTTTTTTTACACTCTGCCGAACCAACTGGGTCTTCTCACGTTTACATAACACTAGACTAAAAATATAAGCTCACAACCAGCTGAGCTTCTGTCAACAGATGGTCAGTTTGATTCAGTCCGAGATGCGGTGATGAAATAATTTCATCCACGGTTGATGCCCCCTCCACACTCTCTTTTACCTCCCTAGGTCGGAACAGGTCAGCAGCAGTGCATGGATAATTTTGGAACACTTTAAATCCACAGTTTAATCACCATCAATGCCACCACCCCCTCTCATGAATCACAGATCACAGTGGCCTCTTCTCATTTAAGATGCCACCAGTCAAAGGGTGTTATGTGAGAGGCTGTGGAAGACTGATAGTCCCAGCAGCCAAGTTGTGGCAGTATGACCTTTTGCATTGCAGGTTCATGCCTGCAATGGCTCACCCAGTACATGTTCCAATGCAACACATCTGACGGATCTGTTTGTACTTGTAGGGTGTCTTTCTGTATGTAAGTATGTATATTATTGTCTATGCTCTGGAACAAAACAAAAATACACACACACACACAAAACACACTCTATTGCCTGTGGCAAAAGGGAAGAATCAAGTCAGGGGGGAAGAAATCACCGTAGCCATCAGAACCCATTTCGCTCATGGGGCACCTGCAAAATCCACAACAGTGGTGCTGCACAGAGGCGCCTAACCAACATAATAACAACGGCCAGGAAGGCTAACTAACTATGCTCTCCATCATCCCCGCCGCAAAAGGCCATCGAGTGGCGTGCCAGCCCAGTGTCAGCTCAATGCGTTCATGTCTCATTAGGATTCTCACCATCGTGTGCGTTACCTGCGGGGCCTCAGCCACGTCACTCCTTCAACAACAGCGCTCATTTCCATAGTTGTCAGCAGCTTCGCTTCATGTTCACAGGAAGAAGCTAATGCCAGATTTAATTAGTCTGGCAAAAAAATAAAAAATAACAGCAATTTTATACTGCATGCTGACAATGTTAGATAACGGTCCTAGGAGTACATTACCTGAGGACTCTACTCTTTTAATCACTAATGTGAAAGAGACTCAAGCTGAATTGGATGCCATCAAAACCAAAGAATGATACCATTTTAGGACCATGATAATTTCATGTTAGCTATTGAAATTATATATATTTATGTGTACAAATGATCCAGATTTCTGAATTTGTGCAGGTGACAAATCTTTAAAACAAAGTCGGTTTGCCAAATATGACTTGAACATACAATTATAGCTCATATTAAAAGGTAACAAACTACGCTTCACTTTGAGTTTCGCAAACCAGTCTCCTGGTAGTTCCATTGCAACTCCCTTGTCCTTAGATAACCAGTTATCCGATTTTTGACTGTTGTAAAGCCAAGGGATTTGCGGAGTATGCCAAAATATTAAGCAATCAACCAGTCAGAATGGCTTGAAACCATGGAAAAACTAGTGTTGGTTTAAAATGTTTGTTTTCTTTTGTTCATTTATCATTTCCAACCCACTCGATGTGTGTGTTTATGAGTTGGGATGTAATGGTTTTCATATTTGGCCTTGACCACACATTATTGTGTACACAGTTCAAATCCTTTAAATGCAACTTGAAAACAGTGATATCTCTTCACTGCAGAGCCCACACACTCCAACATATAGACTCAAAATGGAGTTTGATTCAAGGAGGCTATCAAAATCGCTGCAAGAAGAGTCTCTTCTCATTCTAAATGACCCTCCAATTTACTGTCAGACTGCCAGACTGATTACCAGTGAAGTACAAAGACAGAAGAGCCACACTGTGCAAAAGGAGGTGTCATCTCCTCCTCTAATGAGCTGGGAATGGGAATTGTAGTCAGAGTTCTGTTGCCCTCTGGGGCTGAAATGTAAAGGGGGGGGGGGGGGGGGGGGGGGGGGGGTACATCATCATGGGCAATATTTCATCATGAGTAGGAAAAATAGGAGAAACAGAAAGGCAGGAAGTTTGACAGAAAGAGAGAGGGAAATTCACCCTATGACCTGGCGGGACGTATGGCCCAAAGACTTGGAAGATCAGGTAAGAGAACTTCAGTGTGACTGGCTTCATGGCACTACTGCCCACCAGATATCACTTCTCTAAAGACGAATGGGAGCATCTCTTCAAAGTCACTCTTGTGACGGACATTATTACCTGTGTAAAATGGATACCTTTAATGAGGGGAATGCGCAGCAGTGGTCCAGTGGAAAGTCACTTCGGTCAGTCATGTTTGAGTAGGCAGAGTGGGACAGGACCGCAGATGATAGGGAGGGAGAATTAAGGTAAAGTTAACAATCTTTATGAACTTGATTGTTGTGTTGTGTACTTATCAAACACTTATTTACTTAGCAAATCTTATTGCATTACGTATTGTATTATGTTAATATAGAAGCATACAATTTAGATGGAATGTAGTTGTGGACTGGCAAGCAAGAGAATTCGAATAAATGTGTGTAAAATGTTTGTTGATTGGTAACACTAAACTGAAATCAGTAAACTACACTCAAATTTCTCATGGAAATTAAAATGTTTTTGGGTCATTAAAGGGAAGAAAATGGTTGGAGTAGTGAGAAAGACATTACATTTTGAGGTTAAATTATTAAATCCGGGACTAGTACATTTGTATAAGCGCAATTGAATAGGCCAACTCCAGCACATATACTGTACTAAAATGACACCGTGGCTCCATCTAGTGGTCAACTGATACGCATGCCGTAAATGTAAGAACCGGAAGTGATTTGAATAACCTTTTACGTGTTCAGTAAAACACGTGTGGACCATTCACAGCACAAAATGGCTGCCTGCAGTATAGAAGACGTGCTTGCAAAAGCAGAAAAAGATGAAGCTGAGCGACTCAAAAGCATCACGGTTCTGAAAGAATTAGATCTTGAGTTTGACACGGGTAATCTTTTGGCATTTGACAAGAATCGGGTAGATGTACACGATTTCAAAAGCACGAGTAAGGAAGAGTTCCTCCGATCACTTGCCCGGGACAACACGCAGCTTTTCATCAACGAGGTCTGGAAGCGTCCTACAGAGAGAATTGAAGATGTTATTGTAGTCAAACTTCCAGAAGCAACCACACCATTGCCTAGGGAAAAGCCTCCACCTAAACCCAAAGCCCCTACAAAATGGGAAGAGTTTGCGAAGTTGAAAGGAATTCAAAAGAAGAAGAAAACCAACTTGGTATGGGACGAGGTACACAAGGAATGGAAGAGACGCTGGGGCTACCAACGTGCTAAAGATGACACTAAAGAGTGGCTTATTGAAGTTCCTGTCAATGCCGACCCAAACGAGGATCAGTTCGCTAAACGCAATAATGCCAAAAAGGAGAGGGTAGCGAAGAATGAGTTCAATCGTTTGAAGAACATCGCCAGGGCCCAAAAGTTACCAACACCAGGAGGGGGGCTCGTCCCCACTGCCCAGCAGTCTAAAGCTGAACTGACGCAAGCCATCAATGTCGCCAAGGCTTCCACGGCTTCTGCTGGGAAATTTCAGGAGAGTTTACCGAAGGAGAAAGCGCCCAGAAACACCGGAAAAAAGAGGAAATTCCAGCCACTTATAGGGGACTTCACCGATGAAAGGCAAAAACAGCTGGATATTTTGAAAGTGTTGGGCAGCAAAAAGCCCCGTATTGACATGACCAAAGCCGTAAACAAACAAATGAGAGAGGAGGATCGGGAATCTGCGTCAAATGCAAGGAAAGGACCGGGAAAGAAGGGGCGAAAGGGCAACATGCCGGGTAAGGGAAGAGGGGGCTTCAAGGGAAAAGGGGGCTTCTCTGGAAAAGAGGGCTTCTCTGGAAAAGGGGGCTCCTCTGGAAAGGGGGGATTCGCTGGAAAAGGTAAAGGCCGGGGAAGAGGTAAACCAGCTAAAGGCCAACAACAGAATCCACGATCTAAACCTGGCAAACGCTGAGAATGTACTCTACCATTACCATCACCATCATAGCTCGTGCGTCGCATGTGCGTGAACCACGTGTTAAACGTCACAGCCCCGATCCTATTCCTCGTGTGTGTTTCATGTCACGTTGTTGTTGGAATGACAGTAAGGAGAACGTGGACAGTTTCATTTGGCCTTTATTTTCTTTATCTGTTGACATTACTGAAGTGTAAATGTGTGGTCTATAACTGGCTCTGTCTTGATTCTCTGGGGGCCTAACAATGTTATATTTTTGTGAAATAAAATCACAGTTCATCAGCTCATTTTCATAACTATATCGTGTTCCTCATCGGTGAACTACTGCATAATTATTGAATGTAATGTGTGAGATGCATGTTGACAAATGACAAACAATTTGTATATGATTTTTGTTAGCACGAGATGTATGGATGAATGCACAAACCACCTTCATCCAGTAATGGTTCTGGTTAGTTTCTGTTCTGATGAAGACCAGCTGGTGCTCAATAACTGCTAAAATTGAGGCCTACCCTTAAACTGTACGCTGGGTTCTATGAAAATTCTTTAGATATGTATTGGCATACACTTGTCAGTGTTTAGTCTTTATGCCGTGGATAAAAAAGGAGATCATTTTCAATGCAAGTGAAACGTTTGCAGTAACCAGACAAGATTTAGAACTTGCATGCAAAGCATCACCAGTTGCTATGCCGAGCGGGGATAGGTAGGCCCAGATAAATTGTTGTAAGTAAGTTTATAATTGTGCATACATGGTCCACAATTAAATCACTCCCTCATCTGTAATTATGATGTAGCCTAAAGTTGTTTCATTATTGGTCAGAGTAAGTAATCATCCTTTAGAAAATGCAACTGCAGTAGGCAGTAGATTTCATATTGTATATTTATTTTAGATGCAGAACTTGGTTATAAAAACACAGATAACATAATGCCAAGTCATTCCAACTGAGCAAGAATAGATTACTGTAAGTGCACCCTTCGTCTTCCTAGAAATATAGCCGTTTAATCTGGTTCACAGATTAGCCTGGGATGCCCATTATGTAAAGAGAGGCTTTGCACTAAGACTGTATCAGAACACTGACAGCGTAAGAGGACTTTCCATCCTGACATCCAAGCCTTAAGCATATTTACAGCTCTGATGTGGTTAGTGTCTGACGCTGCATTGCTAAACTAGATTAATTAAACATGAAATACTGATCAATTTTATTATTACTTTATGCCCTCAAGATCTTATCCTGCACATCTCAAATGGAAAGGTATTTGTTGTCAACTGTTAATCATTCTAGAGGGTTCAGAGTTTTCACTGGAGCATTTGAGTTATGAGTATTGGTAATTAATTTACCATCTGACTTTTTATTTTTTGTGCAAAGGGGACATTGGAAAGTCGGTGTACACTGAATTTATTGCCACTTCCACTTAACTTGCTGCCTGCAAAAGCACGTGCATTTGAGATACTCTGTAAGTGAGTAAGAACCCATTCTGTTGTCCCTGGCAAGTGCACAGTGAATGGTGGCTGTGGTTGTTGATGAAGTTCATGGCCTGTCGGTCCCTATTAGTGTGTCGGCCAAGACCCTAAACAATGACTTACATATGCACCACACACCCGGTCTTACCCGCTGTTACCCTCTCTAACCCCATTACCCTCAGTGTCTCTGAAGAAGCACCAGGGCTGCCAACACAGCGTGCCCAGAAATCAGAGCTAAAAGTGACACCAGGCAGGCTGAATACCATGTAATGGTTTAAAGACTTGATGCTTAGGATTTCCTAAAACATTGCATGAGGACATTTAGGCTAGTTTTATCTAATATCTTTGTCATTTTGCCATTTCAACCCCTCATGCTTAATCAATGGCTATAAAACACACACACACAAAAAAAAACATTTGATTAAAAAAAAACGATTTTTTTTTTGTCAGTGAAAGGTTGAGGTTACATTCTGAGAATACATTATAGACTTGTTGACCTTCGAAGTTCAGAATTAAAAAAAAAAAAAAAAAACTAAGAAAAAAACTTGGTTGAATTAGAGAGTTTGTCCTAGTCTATTCTAAGTGATTATGACATAATGAAATATACTTTTCATGTAGAAAAACAAATGATCACACTAAACGTAAGCCTAACTTACTAAGTACGCTACATTGTGTAACAACATGCATCAATATCATCAGTAAATTGAACTTAATAGTTACAGATGAATCACATTGAAAATAAGTAGAATTATTCTCAAGTGGTACTGCAAGTGGGCTTAGTTTCCCCCATGCTGCATGTAGTGTCCTCTCTGGTGGCATGGTGCACTTCTGCACATTAATGATGCAGCTACTAGGGAGCGGGCTTTTGCACGAGTAGCTGCCCAATTTATCGTGACCTCAACTTGATGGATGATGTATGACTGGTGACACGAACCCTACGCAAAGCTGAGACGAGGGGGGGGGGGGGGGGGGGGGTGTCCCCATCTGTTGCATGCTATAGGAGTGATGCCCAAGGGATCAACACAGCCCCCTCCAAAAAATCAGTCTTATTCCACCTGAAAGGACACAAAAATGGGGCAACATCAATCAATAGCAATCAGTTAATCCTGTAGGAGATGAGAATATCTAATCCATGTTAATATGATGGGGAGTCTGTGTTTCATGGTAAATGTTTTGCCTCATGCAAACTATTGTTTATATGCACCTATATAATATTTTTAAAAGATTGTTTCTATGTTAACAGTTTGGAATTTTAAGTGTCAACAACACTTTTCTTAACTTGATGTGATACATAGTGACAGAGCTGCACAGAACTTTAAAATATCCACGCATAAAATATGCCACATTTACACAACTGATGTTGTATGTCTACCCTTGGGTGAAATTGGGTAATTTAGAGATACATAGAATTTTGCAACATAATACAATGCCCTAATAATAATAATAGAATAATAGAAGTGTGTCTGTGCATCTTTCTACATCCATGCCCTGCTAAGATCTTCCCCTATGTAGTCTTACTCTACACATGGCACAGGCGGTGCACTTGGCACTGTGAGGGAACGTAAAAAATAACTTTGTGACAACAAGACTTTCTCTGTATGTGCTGATGCACAGCACCTACATAATGGTGACGGCTGTGTGGATTAGTGAGGTGAGTTTATTTAAAGCGGAGGCTGAGAGTGCAGACACACCAGTGCCGCAGCACCGTTAACGCCTGCAACATGCAGCAGAACATATACATGCAGAGCAATGATAACTTTGAGGTCTTTACCACTGTCTTCTCTCCTCAAGGTGAGTAACAATGATCACTGGAACCAACACAAACAGTTAATGTGATAGATAGATAGATAGATAGATAGATAGATAGATAGATAGATAGATAGATAGATAGATAGATAGATAGATATAAAGATAGATAGATAGATGGATACTTTATAAACCCAGAGGGCAATTTTAGGACATCCAATAGCTTATACAATACAATTACCACAACTCACAGACACAGACACATACACAAGTCAAGTACACATAGGGAGAACATGTTCAAAAGGAGTGGGGTGGTAATGGATACAACAATAGGTCTGACCCTATGGTGCAATGTGCATGATTGTGAGTGACAATGTAGATGCCCAGTAGGAAAGTGTTCTTGTGCTGCATGTGTGGATAGTGCAAATAGATAATGTTCTTGTGCATGTGTGGATAGTGCAAAGAGATTAAGAGTAATAGAATATCTGTGCAAGGGGCTAGTATAGCCAGTAAGGGGTGGACAGTGGGTTAGGAAAATACGATGGGTTGGATGATAGGGTGGATATTGATATTACCTCAAAGTGAATTATGATTAAGAAACATAAGAAAGAGAAAGGTTGAGCCCATGGATTTTGTCTGCAGTTATTCCATGTGTAACTCGTCTGTGGAATTGTTTTAGATGCAGCAATGAGCCACTTAACTGCAATCCTCAATACTTTAAATATGAATTTGATATCAGAGCATCAGTTTAGAGGCCTATAGGAGATGTAAGAGGAGAATATGTCAAAGGTTAATTATTCTGTCCCAAACTGCTAATCTCTTATGTGTAAATCTTCTGTTTTTCTCCTATTTGCTGCTGATTCATGACACATCAGTGAGTCGTGGCAGGCATCGCTTCAGGCATGAAGGCCCAGAGAAGGCAAGTCCAAGTATGGCAATGCATCAGAGACATGCCTAGCTGATATTCAGATTAAGTGTACTCCCTACTCCACGGCCCTTTTCTTTGAATGGTATTTTTTTTTCTCTTTTGAGATGCTTTGGATAACATCTAATGAACGAATTCAAATAATCTTCTTGTGTAAATATAGAAGTAACCTGCAAGAAGACCTCAAGATAGGCCCTGTGCTTGGAAAAATGCAGGATCTGATTAAAATAATTGTGAAGTGAAGTCGATTTTATAGGGGTTTTTCAATGCCAGCTGTAAATCATGACATTGTGATTTCCAACATAAATGACCTGGTGATTTAGGCCAGCGAAAGATTTAGCAGTCTTTCAACTTTCGGTTAGGTAATCCTTGTTCTTTTAAACGGCTGGGCTAATCCTCTCTACTGAGCCTAGTATTACTGAAGGAACGGTCGATGTGAATGAATCTGCAAGATTCAAGTGTTCTTACTGCAGTTCCACATCTGTTCCATCTCGACAAAAAACACAGAATAGGCCACGTTGAACGCATCTCTGACTGATTATAAATATGTAATTCGTTTTGTGTCCTGTAGATGGTGGTAAAACACAACTACAAACCTCACTGGCCAGACGAGCTCGAACTCTCCCAGGGTGATGAACTTCAAGTTATCTTCAAGCACGAGGAGTCGCGATGGTACGGCCGGCTGCAAAATGGCCAGCAGGGATACTTCCCTGCCACTCACGTTATGGAGGTGATTGAGGTCAGTGAATACGCTCTGTGCGCACCCTCCCAGCGCTGGTTCATAAAAATTCATAAAAAACTGACCTCTCGTTAGGTTAAATATGTCTTATTACAAAGCTGTTGTAAAAATGTGCATTATAGTTTCCTGCTGTTGTTCGGTGCAGTACATACAACTACATAGCCTACAAAATACCTGCCCCTGTTCAATGGAGCTGGTCTATCCACGTGAAAGTACATTAGTGCGTAACTATTTTTTGACATAAAATTGGCTCACTTAGGTGTACACTTAGCTAACTCACTTAGATTAGCTGTGCATTTATGTTACATAAAATAGGACGTGCAGTTGCGGTACTGACAGTGTTCAGAATAAAGTTAATCTCATTGGCACTTTGACTCAATGATCTCTGTTTGTGCCCAGGAGGATGAGCTCCCTAAAGACGCTGGCGTTTCATTGAGGAGAAGTTCAGAAGGGATTGTGTTGACTGCTGGAACTCTTGGTTCTGCGGGGTAAGTAGGCTACGTGCTTGGCAGGTTCTGGTTTTAGAGCCTCTTCCCGACCCCCCTTCCACACAAATGTATAAACTGTCCCTAATCCCGATTTATAGGCTACTGTAACCGGATAGATGTACTCTGTGTTGTGTAGGGGCTACCAGGGACCGTCACCACAAGTCAAAATAAAAGACAAATTATAAAAACTATATTACTGACCAGATCTGTTGCGCAATCATATACAGTGTAAATCTAACCTGTTACCATACTATATACACTGACACACACACACACACACATGCATGTATTTGTTAATGCACATACTCACACAATCCTTCCACACACATTTACACATAAATGCATGCATGTTCACATGCTCAACCATCCCCCCAATCACCAAAACAAACACACACACACACACACTCACAATCAGCCTTCAAACATACACTCAAACCCACACACTTACACACTTACACACACACACACACACACCCCTGACAGCTGTTCGCCTGCATCCCACCATCTCCGTACACCACAAACAGGTGGTCCTTCTTGTAGCTCATTAGCTAACAATGGACACAGATAGCGCGCCATCCTGATCAGTCCCCCCCAGCCGGCGCTGCCCTGGCTCACACAAAGCAGGGAGGCTCTCAGAGAATGCTGGGCAATTCACCAAAATATGGATTTTCTATAGAAGTGGTTTATAATGAGCCCTTCTCTGAAACACAATGGAAAAGCTTGTGCTCCCTCCAATGTAATTTGTTAATTGTAATTTATTTACAATATATTTTTTCAAATGATTTACTATATATTTTGTCCATAATGAACAAAAACAAACATTTTTAACTTTTATAATTGGAACTTTGCATGTTTCTGATCTATTATATGATATCACGTTGTGATGAAAAGTTCCATTTATATCGCAGTACCACACACATACACACACACACACACACACACACACACACACACACACACACACACACACACAGCCACACACATATATACACACACACGCACACAGCTAAACACACACACTCTCCCTCCCTCCTCTCCTTCCTCAGTAGTGTTTATGTGTCGAGGTTAGGACCTGTCTGATTGGTGTTGTTCTGAGGCGGTCATGGCTGTGTGGCCTAGTCACATCAGCGCAGGGATCAGCTCAGTGTGTGATCCTGAACCGAAGCCTTGCGCTTCTCTTTCCTTAAAAGCAGTAGTAGCAGCATTAGCAGCACAGGAATCTGGGTCAGCAGGAATAAACAGGGCCTTTGTGTTGTTGTTTCCTTTCTGTCTCCACCCCTCCACCCAACTCACACCCACACCACCCACCGCCACTTGCCTCCCCCCTCTTCTTCTCTAGCTCCCCGTCGACCCCCGGTAGTCGGAGGCGGCTGTCCCTGAGGTGCGGGGACGAGGGTCCGTTCCACGCGCTGAGGCGCGAGTCCCAGCATGTTGCCACGGCGGCCTGCAACTCCCCGCGGCTGCTCCACAGGATCCTCTCCAAAAACCGCAGGAAGAGCGAGAGCGCGGGGGCCTCCAACAGGGCCTTCGAACCCGACTGAGCACGCCCGAGGATGGAGGGGGGGGTGGGGGTGATTAGGGGACAGAGAAGCCACCCCCCCCCCCCTCTCACTTAGGCTGCAGGCTGGGCCCTGCAGGCAGAAAAAGGAGGGAATTGAGGAATCTACTACAGAAGAAACCCGACGAGAGAATTTGAATTGGGACCTGTGAGAATAGAACCATGCACAGGTCTGCTCTAACTGTCTGGATGATGGGACTGCTGCCTCAGATCAATGCTGCTTGGGTGCAGGAGCGCCAGCAGCAGGGCCTTTGTCAAAGGCAGTGTCAGTGGCGGCAGGACTGAGGCCTGCTCCACCCTGACACATTCCAGTCCACCCTCACGCTGAATGGAAGTCTGTGTCGCAGGAAACACGGCACAGCGCCATAACCTGGGTTTTTTATTAGGGGCAGGGATTTGAAAGTGAATGAGTATTTACCTTCTCTAGACAACATAAGTGACAACTTTATGCTTAATAGTGCTTAATACTTGATCATACTTCTTGCCACAGCTAAAGATTTTTGTGTGATAAAGTGTTTCAGTTCTTTTTCCTGCATTCTCATATATGTTAAGGAGGTGATTTATTTTTCTTACATTTTATGAACGTCTTACAAATGACTTTGATTTAATGTCATTGTAGTATTCAAAGTATAACTCTGTTTGGTCGTAGAGCAACTGTACACTATAATGTAGTAAAAACGCTTAAGTATAAGGGAAAATATCAGTCCAGGTTCTTACATCATACAGCTCTGTAATGTGTTCCATGGTATTAAATCCTATTTAAGGCATACATGGCTGCTTCGTGCTATGAGTGCGACAGAACATTTGAATTGGCAGGGATTCTGGTTGCGGTTTTTTTCAACTTGTCAAGATAGGAAATAGCATCATTATTTTGAGAGTTGCTGTGGAAACAGAAGTATCATTGGTTCCATAAATGCCTCACCATCAGAGCTGAGCATTCTCGTTGGCTGTTGTCGTTTTTGCGTGTTACAAATGTTAGCAAGTTTTGATGGCTCCATATCATTACAAGTCCGTTTTTTGATTTAGGAAATGTAATCTGAAAAGTTACAAGTTATAAATACAAATTACAAAAATTAAAAAGGAATTAACATCCACCTCTTGAAACAGTCACCAAATTAAAATGAAATTCTTTGATGGATTACCCAAATGGAGATTTACATTGCACATGAACTCATTGTACTGATTGGCAAACAAAGATGTGAGTTCCCTATATCTCATTTATTAACCTAACCTAAACCCCACTGTATGTACCCTCCACTGTGGGTTTAGGGTAGGTTAATGAAGTGGTTCAGCCATCTGCCTAAAGCAGCTTAAACCAGCCATCAAGACATCAGCTTTCTCCTGCTCTCTTGATTCAGGAATTGCCGTACTTTAGTGACTGTTAATCCATGGACTGCTTCTGTAACTCACTGCTGGTGGTGGTGTCCATTCATGCCAGACCAGTGGCAGGTTTGAGGTAAGTGGGGTTTTAAGTTGCAGATATCCATTCAGTGCACAGCATGTATCCCAGCTTTCAGTAGTGATTAGTGTGTGTACCTCTGAGTCATGGGTGGAGGTCGAAGGGTGTTTATGTGTGTGTGTGTGTGTGTGTGCCTCAGCGTTGTGGGTGGGGCTCAGGGTTTATATGTGTGTGGGTGTGCTTGAGTAATTGTCTTGTTCCGCTGTGCTCTGGGTGGGGGTCTTGGGGTGTGTGTGTGTGTGTGTGTGTGTTTGTGAGAGAGAGGTGGATGCACCTGTATGCACCACACCTGAGTAGCAGCTGTTGCTCAGCACCAGATGCACAGCAGGGAGTGAGTGAATTCAGACCCCCGCCCAAAACACACTCTGAACTTCACTGAAATGCTTCTCTACACACACGCACACACTCGCTCTCCCTTATGCACATACACACTGACACACCTCATAATGCTGTTAAATGAGTCCTTACTCCAGTTTCACCCACAGATGTCAGTCCAGCAAACCAAAGTCTCACCAGTCCCTGTAGAATCTAATCTAACGATGAGGTCATTGTGTATATCAGTGCATCAACAGCCAACAGGAACATTTTAGTCCTCATAATCTGTTGTTTATGTTTTGACGACACAATTAGTTTGAGATGGTTATCATGTGGTTTTCCTCTCTGCAGTCGTAACTCCACCATAGCCAAACGACCAGCTTACACAGCAGTGAGCCAATGGAAACACTGACCTATATACCACAGGCAGGCACCCCTGGCCCTGGTCGGGGAGCAGGGCGCCTGGGTTTCCCGCTCAAACGTGGCCCAACCCGGCGCTCCTCCACTGGGGTGCCTGCCAGATGACTTCCCTGTCACTCCTATAATGGCCTACCATCTGCTGTCTGGCACACACAAAGGCTGCCAGTGTCAGTGAAGGAGGGGGGGGGGGGGGGGGGGGGGTTAGGGGCGGAGGGTGTTTAGGGGGGACGGCCCGCACCCTGCCACATGCTGCAGGACACCCCATAAGCGACCCCACCCTCTCCCCCTGACACGCACACACACGCGCCCACACAGAACAGACACACAAACACTGGCGTACAAACATATAGACATGCACACAAAAGACGGACTTATACGGTGCTCGTGAGCAGCCTTGCAGTGAAGTGGAAACCATCAGGTTGTGTATGGTCTAACATGTCAACAAACATGTTTTTTTTTAACTTAAGTACTGTTATCACCCTTTGTTGAACTGAGCAGAAAGGCATTACACACCAAAGGCAAAGGGGAACGGGTCCCAAACAGTGACTGAGCGACAATAAGTAAAGCCAAAGTAATCAATTAAAATGTTGAAGTCCTTTGGCATTTTAATGAAGCGCAACAAACGGATGACAAGTGCCCACTGTGTGACAGCAGCAACTGGGGTTTGTGTGCAGGTTGAGTCAGCAAGGTTGCAGCTGCACACTGTACGAGCAACAGTAATTAATGACCAATTAAGACACCATAGGCCTTTGACATTTCTTGAACCAGTGCCGGGAGTAGGATTGGCTCCGGGCCCTGTGTCCCTCTCTTGTGAACGTGGGGTGGGGGCAGTAAAGTGATATAAGGCCCATAGGCAGCGCACTTGTAGTGGCCCTCAGCGAGCAGAAGGCCTGTCAGCAGAGCCTTGCGCCCCCTTCATTGGAGGGCAATTGAGTGAATGGGCCTGTAAAAACCAACAGACTCAGGGAACAATGGAGCCAAAAGGCATTATTTCACGGGCGAGTGGGCCTCTTTAGTCGCAGCAGCTGACCTGGGGAGAGGCCTCGTGTTCAGGGAGGGAGGGCACGCCTGGCCCTGGACCTTGGGCTGAGATGGCAACAGTGCAACCCCCCACACACCCCATCACCACCGCCACACACATCCTCCTAAATATGGACATGGGTGGGGGGGGGGGGGGGGCAGGGTCAATCTCGTTCTCTCTCAATACCAGCTCTGAACACTGCTGTCAGAGCCACCTGCAGCAGGCTCAAGACCTTTTAGAACCCCTCTGGTGGAGTATGGAAGATGATGGAAGAGTCAAGGAGCCAGGAAGCACATCCTAAGAGCACAGCGGCTTAAAATGTGGGAGAGGGAGATTAACACTTTGTTTTGGTTTTGACATGAAGATGGGGAGAGTTAATCTCAAGAGGAGCATTAAGACCCCCCCCAAAATAAAAAATGAAAAAAGAGGGCCTGTCATTCAAAGGATTAAGATAATTATTTTTTGTCACACAGATGCACATAATTACTTGAGCGCGTCACAAACATGAACCATGTTGCTAACAGGCATATTTCCTAAGTTGAACCATATGGTATGACCTGGCAGCATTAGTCAAGAAAAACAGAAACGGCGGTGATTTAATGCACAGAGCACTGTTTATTGTTCCATATAACATGTACGTACATGGGTTACAAACGGAAAATTGGCATGAATTCTATGGTGCTGTGCCAGAAAACAGGTTATAGTCCTTCTGCTGAGAATATGGTTGCATCGGAAATGAAATGTAATGCATGAATAACGACTGAGTAATAATGAACATTTCTTAAAAAAGATGAACGTATTGCTGTGTCCGTGCGTATCACAACTGCTACATGTACTTACTTCCCTCAAAACCTACATTTAGGAATTTGAGTGTTAGGCATTCAAATGGTATGCAAATAACTTGGACCTATAACACAAATAAAACAAACATACACAGGCACATACACACATTAAAAAAAAAGTCAACGACACTGACCAAAAACAAAAACATTCATATTTAGCTATTATCTGCATCTCCTCCGATCTGACGTCAGTACACTTCAACAATGACACACTGAATATCTACACGCATGGAGGGGCAAAGAGGACCTAAACTGAGTTTGTATAGAGGCCTACTAAAAAAAAAGATCCTTCATAAAGGTGGTGATCAAAACCATCTCTTCCTTCCTGACCCACAGAACACAGCAGATACATCCACGCAATGAACAAGTTGAACAGATTTAGAATTAAAACAAACAAACAGATGGTTTGCTTTCCTTACTTTCACATAAACCACCTTATTTATTAGGTTTCAGTTAAAATCCAGAACTCTTTCAGTTTTCTTTTTTTATACCTGACATTTTTTTTTATATAAAAACTTAAAAGCACAGTTAAAAACATCTGTTAAAAAATAGTGACATTTCTGTGATGGTAGTCTATGTTAAAAAAAAAATGCATAAACAATCTCCTGTAATGCATAAACAATCTCTTGCCTCTACACATCCACAGCGAGGCTGTGTTAAAACGTGCAGTCCGTCCCATTGTGTTTGTTCAAAGCTGCAGATTAAGAGGACAGAGAGACAGGCAGAGATACTCTCTTCAGTGTTGCAAACGTGGACTATGTCTGGGTCCCGCCACTTTCCATGTCAGTGTTTTCATCGTCATGTTGCGACATATTCGGCCAACAAATCCATCGAATCATCAAATCACGCAAACGATCTTACAAAAAATAAAATAAAATCAAGAAATTAAAAAACTTAAAAAAACAAGAGGAACGGACGGAACAAAACAAACAACATCTGAACGATTTAAAAAAAAAAGTGCAATTTGCCTACTTTAAGAGACTGGAGATGGAAAGATGTGTTTGTGGAGAACGAACTGGCTTTTAAGGAACAGAAAGTCAGAAATACCAGGGGAAAAAACCTATGGAGAGGATACAATCTAACCTTTAGTCCAATCAGAACAGAAAAGACGGAATGGAATGGATGGCAGTGTTATTATAATTTAGAGAATGTAGTTGAGGATAGCCAATTCTCTGTCAAAATTGTGATATAAAGAAAATATAATAAGATATGTTTTATAACTTTGAAATAAATAAATTAGTAAACATTTTAATAAATAGAACCTACAGCCCTAAGTGAACAAGAAATCCTTCTCATCTACAAAAACTTCTTAGGAACATATCACCCTGACGTTGTCGTCGCACTACAAAAGAGTACTGAACATGATCTCTGGTTTAATTTTCCTGGAGCAGCATGTTTGACGGTTGGGTTTAGGCTGTCAGTCAGAAACTAAAAGGGTCTGAATGTCAACAGCGAAGGTAGCTAGGATTCTGCAACTGGATAGTCCAGGTGCTCCATTAAAAAATGTATACAATTTGTAGAATGTTCACTTTTTTTCTGAGCATAAATTAAAAAGTTTAAAAACAAAAAATTGAACAACAAAAAGAAACACAATAAAAAATAAAACATAAAACAAAAGAAAAAAACAAACAAACCAAAACCAACCAACCAAACAAAAAAGTACCCTTCCTTTTTTTGCTGCTCCTGTAGTTACATGCTTTACAATACATTCAGCGTCTCGAGGGGAGACTCCTTAAAAGCAGGACGCGGTGCAGAAGCAGCATCTTCATAATTGTTTGAACCGATACAGTCACACCACGTCACAAGTGCTATCCTTTTACATCTCTAAACACCGTCTGAGATCCTCTCCGACGCAAATCGAAATCAGTAGTGCAACACTGACAGTGCTCTCTCCAGGCCCTAACAATTCACACCAACAACTCTACATTCATCTTTCAAAACATGGGTTATTTCTAATGTAAAAAGCAGGATATTGGTGTGTATAATAACAGCGTTAAAAGTTTTTTTCTTCTTTTTTGCTTTGAACAACACACTTATCAGCAGCCCATGCCATCGCTGCAAAGAACCTATTGCTATAGTCTATGGAACAATTGGATTAATCAAATATATTTACTATTTTTGTAAGTCTAAAACTACCTGTTTGTACAAACTTGTAGTCTGGCTAACAAAACAGCTTTTTTTTTCTTGTGAACTTAAAAAGACAAAACCAAACAAAAAAAAAGCCAAGTGTTGTGGAAGACGGACGGGCTTGTGTTAAAGAGAGATGTGTGTGTATGTGTGTCTAAATGTGTGTGTGTGTTTGGTGTTCTGCACACGTAAAGAGCGGTGAACACCAAGACTTGTTGCCTTTCTCTTCCACCAGATTGTCTGAGTGCTGCCACAGCCTTTATATTGGAAGGAGGAGGAGGAGGAGGACGAAGAGGAAGACTGCTGGTGTGGGGGAGTGTAGTGTGTCTGTGTGTATGTGTGTGTGTGTGTGTGTGTGTGTGTGTGTGTGTGTGTGTGAGTGAGTGAGTGAGTGAGTGTGTGTGGACGGACGTCTCAAAGCACTAGGGCCCTTGAGGAGCAGCCGGTGGGATAGGCACTCAGGTAGCGCCTGGCCTGCTCCGTCATGATCAGCTGGTCCTCCGTCTTCCCATAAACCACTGCTTCCCAGTCGCTGCTCTCCTGCAGGGGCCACAAACACACAGAATTAGACCGGTTGCGAAAATATTCATATCAACACCCCAAAGAACTGCCTTTGAACTGTGGCCCTTAACCCGCATTGAGGCAACTGGCACTGACTTAGCAGTTTTGTGTTTAAATGTGGCCTCATCATCAGGCTATAATGGTAGGCAAAGCAAAACTGTTGAGCGAAAGCCCTCTTGCCATTATTTTGACCACAGGCTAAATTAGTATGAGGTAGAAAAACCCCCCACAAATTTAGCTAAGTTTGACAACATGAAACATGAAAAATAAACTTTTCTGGACCCAATATAGTGTCTGAGGATAAGACAGCTGTGTATTGTATGAGTGCTGATAGAGATTGGTGGAGGTAGGTGGATGTGGTTACCGGCGCTGCAGCCTGGTAAGGGGGGCTCTTGGGAGTGGCCTGCTCCTTGCCCAGGGGGCTGATGGGACAGACAGGGACGCAGGCCTCGTCATCCTCGGAGCCGGGGGAGCACATGCTCTCGTCCAGCTTGCGGTGCAGCGGCATCAGCAGGGAACTCGTCAGCAGGGCGTCAGCCTGGGGGAGGAGCATTATATTAGTCTTTTATTCTTTTCATTTATTTTGTTATTTATTACTGAATTGCACTGTTTTACCTTCTTTTTCACCTAAAGTTCTTTATTCATTTTGTTTATACTAATGATGGAAAACAAGTTATTTATCTATTCTCCCTCTGCTGTTAAAAGTTTTGCTTTACAAGCCAGCACTGAATGGAATGCTAATCAATTTGTGTATCATTATCATATTGCGCATAAGCTACTTTAATTGTTTAAAGCTGTAGACTTTTGTAGACGTCTGCTAAATCTTACTCAGGGAATGCATAGAACACTGCATAGAGAGTGTGAACACTTACAGCATTGCCATTGTTGTCCAGCTGCTCCTGTGAGAAGAGTTGGACATTGAGGCAGTCTTTCCCCCAGGAGTCCAACACCAGAGACTTCCGGACCTTTCTAGCGGGCGCTTCCAGCTGGGATTATATAAAACACAAGACACACAATAAAACAACGTCCCGTAAAATACAACAACACACCTCGAACCAATGTGGCTTCATTGATGTGGAGTCTGTTGAACGTACCTCATGTTTCCAGGCACCGTACTCCGAACGCATCTGTGATTGGGTGAAGATGTCTGCACCCGTCTCCTCCTTCAAGACCTCACGGATGTCCTCTTCCAGGAAAGCCAAGGGCTGAGGCTAAGACCAACCAAACAAACAGACAAACACACATGAACATTTCAAACAGGTGACCAGAAGAGTGACAAGGTTCTGAGACTAGACATGTGGACACACACAAAAAAAATTGAACATTCAGAAGAGATACCTAAAATGTAATTCATTTTTTTTCTGTGTTTGAGTTAACCAGTCTTTTCTGGCTCTTTCTTTTTCCAGAGAGGACATGTGCTGATAAAATCACTCCACAGGTAGCTTTGGCTGAACATGACTAATAAGTCGTGTATAAGTGTACCTGTAAAAGCAGGGCAAATAAGTTGGGATTCACAAATGAGTGGACATACCACCATCTTTAGCGGCCCGTGCATCTTCTCCTGAGCAGCCAGGGCATTTTTGAAGGGGGTGGGAGTCCTTGGCGTGTGTCCCATGATAGATTTACGCACCTTAGGGGTTCTGAAACTAATCACAACCAGGAAAGTATTAAGTATCACACCAACACACACACACTACTGGCAGACACACACACACACAGTACACACACACACACCGTACACACACACACACACACACACACACACACACACACACACACACACACTTACCCAGCATTTTCCTTCTGGTGTTTGGGGGTGGTCTCTTTTTGCTGGGGTGTGTTCAGGAAGCACTTTTGACCACATACTGGCGTTGATGTTAGTGCAGGATTGTCCAGGCCTAAGTTCTCTCCCCCTGATATGTTGAAGAACTGGGGGGGGGGGAGACAAGACACAACTTTAAAAAAAATAGTAAAAATGTACAGACCGTGGTGGTAAAAACATGTTTTTAACTAAGGCACCGTGATTTCTTGTTTAATCTCACCTGTGATGGGGAGAAGGGCAGGGACTTGACAGGCGTGCGCTTGGGCGAGATATGCTCCCCCGTGGGGGAATGGTCCCCCCTCTCTTTCCTCTTCTTTCTCACGAATGACGTTGGGGTGCCAAACCTGCCCACGTTGGGGGAGCCGTGAGGTACCAGCTTGCCCTGGCTGGTGCAGTGCTTGCCCATGCCAGGGGCAGAAGGGGTGTCCAGGTGGTACCCCATACCCTCACGACCTCTGTCTGTGGGGTGGTAGGGTCGGTGGAGGTGTTTGGGAGGGGTAGCCCCATCGGAGAGGTCAAAGCTGGCCACCTCACTCCAGGCTCCTGGGTCCTGTAATGCAAAACACATCTAACAGACTATTAATTTGCTCAACAAGTGCAACACATGATACATCTAACCGACTTGTAAGGTGTGTCCAGATACCACCATAAATGTGACTGTAGAAATTGTATACTAGAAAAGTATATCTGGGTAGCTGTTAACATAGCCACATGACCGACCAAAGTGTCTGGGAAACAGCTGTACATTTTGCACTTCCTCCCATAAGCATGCTTCACAAAGCGACCCTCTTACCGAGTCGATGAGTTCCATGGTCTCGGCAAACTCCGGAATGGTCTGCAGGGTGGAGAGGACAGCGCTAGCTTCCACTGCCAGAAATTTGCTTGGGGAAATGTAATGCGACATTCCGGACCCTCTCCCTCCCTCGTCCAATCGGCACATCTCCATGCTCCCTTCTTCCAGGCTTCCCGTGGTCGTCATGGTGTCATCCGTCAGGCTGTCTGACCAGCTGGAATACTGCTCTGGATTCTGTCGGGATACAAGGAATAAGAAATAAGGTCCGGAAGTTTGGGGAAGTATAAAAAGGGGACTGGATGGTTCTGGTTCTGAGTGAGTCAGAATCTGACAGAGTGAATGGAAAGATCCAGGGAAAGACAAGTCAGTGAGACAGTGCCTCCACCACGCTCAAGGTCTACCGTTAGCTAACAAATTACTTGAATCAGTTACCAGGTTACCGTCGGCAATGACTAACTGCTAACGGTCTACATTCGTTCAGACTCAGACTCCTGATTCAAGGCATTTGTAGTTCAAACTTTCATCTCTGATGACTGTAATGCTCTTCATTGGTGATGAAAAGTCAAATGACGGGTAGAGCGAACTGGCCAAACACATGGGTACCTGGGATATGCCACGATCCATATTCTCCATTTCCACATGTTTGGCATACAAAATTCTACAAATGTGATCTCTAGGCGTTTTAAATGGAAAGACAGGTGGATAGCATGACAACACCCAAGTAAACAAAAACAAGACAACCAAACTAGTTAAAAAGTACAGCACATAAATAAATGAAAGTCTTGCCCAAAACCACTACTGGCTGGTCACGCTCATGCCGTGCACTACTGCTGCTAGGCTGGGTAGCTGGGGTAGCCAGTTAATGCAGGGGTCCCTGATCCTGCTCCTGATGGACCTCTCCACTCCGTGTTTTCCATCAACCCTACTTCAGCACACCTAATGATCTCATCAATGCTTCTCCTCATTAGCCAAAAGTATTAAGCAACATAAGGCTAATTAAGGGCATTATAATTATCTTAATTCATGTTCTTTAGGTTATCTTTATATGATAATATAATATGATAGTAAGTAATGTTGTATGCATTTTGTTGCATTGCATTAGGCTTTATTTATTCCTGTTGTTAATTTTGTGTGTGTTTGTGATGTTTTGTGATTCTCTATGGATAAATACCATAAACATAATTGTGATGAAGTTAAATAGGTGTGACTAAAGCAGGGACAGATGGGAAACCAGCAGTGTGGAGGGTCTCCTCTTGAGCGGGAGTTAGCCGGATAGCAACCAGGTTAAAGATGGCCGTGGGGAGCTGAGAGCGAGGGGGAAATGACAGCTAAAGGCTATATATATATATGTAGCCAAGCACAGCTATTGAGGGGGGTGGGGGGGGGGTAAGTGGGATGGGAATGGGTGGGGCAATTCAGGAGGGTGGAAGGGGTGGAGATGGGGGGTGAGGGCTCTACTGCGGTCTACGCCACACGCGCACACAGTGGTCTTACACGAGAGCCGGACTGTCTTCTGACTTCGTTCTCTGCTGACATAAGCAGCAGCTCTAGTTCCTTTATTCTCTGCTCTTTGTGAGGGTCATCAGGGCACGGCTGTGGGGCGCACAGGGGAGGAACGCACAAAAGAGAGAGAGAGAGAGAAAGAGAGAGGGACGAAAGAGACAAAAGGTTTACGGACACATCATCTTACAGGCTTAGGCTGGAGGATCATCGAGCACCACTCAACTTTGTTATGTTATTATTGTTTTATTAATATTATTATTATTATAAGTAGTTGTAGTAGTATTGTGTTGAGATACTAATAGTTCAAAGAATTAAGGTGTCTTAACACCAGACTTAGAGCATTGCAGAGCTAAAAGAAACTGATTCAGCTCCTCTATGATACTGTGTCCAGATTCGCTCGATGAAACTCTGATCAACACCAAAATCCAAACACCACAGCACACACATGCAAAACAGAATGAAAAAAAAAAACAACAAAAAAACCCGACATGAAACATTAAGAGAGGCAAGTTCACCATCGTTATTTGTTTGTTATGAAGCTTCAGCAGAATTGTTTGGTAGAGGGACTCCACACTTACCGACATGAAGCTGGACCCCTCCGCGATGCTGTCCATACACTGACTACTCAGGGAACCATAGGAGTAGCCTCCATGCTTTAAAAGGTGAAGGACAAACAGAGACAAATGGACAACATAAGATTCATGTGCCTCCAATAGACTATGACTGCAGCAACACATATTTATATAAGATTCATGTGCCTTCCATAGACTATAATTGCAGAAACAGAAATTTACATTCAGCTGTTGCTTTATGCACCGTGATAAAAGTGTAAGCACAAATCTGATTAGTATACTCAATTCTGTCCATTGGAAATAGAGCCCATGCTCTTATCACCATTATAACTGTGTCATAACTAGCTAGAGGAACCCAGATCATGTTTTTTTGTTGTTGTTGTTGCTACTGTTTAAATGTGTTTAGATTGTGACCACTGCACAAAGCTAAACATACCCATACATCAAACGGGACATTAAATGTAAGACTTCACAGAGGCCCTGGACAAAGTCAACTCATCAGCAGTTCCCTAAAGGCACTTCAGTAACTCAGGTGTGTGGAACAGGTGGAGCTCACCTGTGCTGGCCCACTCATGGCCATGGGGCTCTGGTCGTGCAGGTGCTCCCCCGAGGAGCAGGTCTTGTGCCGCCTCTTCTGGGATTGGTCGGAGCCGTACGTCCTGCAGCTGTACTGCAGGTAGCCCTCGTGCTCCACCTTTCTCTTCATGGTGGAGTTCCAGTGATTCTTGATGGAGTTGTCCGTCCTGCGGGGGCAGGTTCACACAAAAGACGGGTCAGGTGAGCAGAGTCTGAAGAGGGTCATCTTCAGTTACCGGTGTCATGTTGTCGCTCAACCAGAGGGGAGGGAGGTCCATTTGAACCATTTCAGTCACAACATGACACCTACTCTCCACTCCCTATGCTGCACTTATATGTATACATTACAGATGGCAATATGTTATGTCGTTTATTTAGCCATAGTTCGAAAATGGCATGAAACTACATTTGTTGAATTGACCATTTTACTGAGAGAATCAAAAACATTGATGGCATTATATTGAGTATATTTAATGATATGTAAACTGATTACATTCAAAAACCTTAAAGTCACCAAAACCTAATAAAAGGTCAATTATATCTAATTTTAATGAGTAAGCACAAACCTTCCCGGAAGCAGTTTGGAGATTTCTGCCCAGCGGTTGCCCAGGCGCTTGTGTGCGTCGTAGATGATGCAGTCCTCCTCTTGCGTCCAGGAGGACTTCTTCACATCCGGGTTGAGGTGGTTGTGCCAGCGCTCTCGGCACTGTTTGCCAATGCGACCCTGCAAGTGCTTGGCAATGACCGACCAGCGTTTGGGTCCATATTTGTGGACTAGCTCAATCACCTGCAAAACAACACTTGAATTAGAAATAATTCATATTTGTTCCAAAGTAGTTCTTCTCCAGCTGAAGCAAAGTGCTTCTGAGGCTGAATGAGATATACTAATTACAGGATACAGGAGTAAATATGTGTAGAAACTAAACCTAGAGGACAAATCCAGTGTGGGAGAGCCACTGACCCTAGACCTGACGTGTACAAGACTCTACTATTTTGGAGTAAGGTGTGGGACCTCCTCATAGATAAGGTAGAAAAACACTCAGTCCTCCTTCTCTGATAAGCTGGCTATGAGACAGTGACAAGGGGCTGGTGTTATCTTGTGTGACCTTTCCCATATAATAGGAGTGGTGCATGCTTTCACTTTTACATACACAGTAAATTCGTTTGTGCAGTTAAATGCATCAGGATTACTACTACACTAACACTGCTCATACCACTGAATATACTCTATGTAACTATTGGCTTATGAGAGATCAGTAGCCTTTTAAGATAGCCAGCCCAGCTGGGGTAATTTGTTTATCTTTCCTCTAGTTTGGAAACAATATCGGTCTCTGTTACAGGACCACAGAACCTAACGCATTGAAACACAGGGGCTTGGGTTATAGTGAAAAAACACTACAGCACACAGGCACTACAGGGCGTTCTTGTTGGACGGAGTGGCAGCCATTCTTTGGATTCCTCCGCCGAAGCGTCACATATTACCATGTAGGGAATGCATTATTCACCATTCAGCTATGAGAGGCATAGAGCCACAGGCTTAGCCACTAGCCGATTACATTATACGGATTTGAGCCACCCACATAGATGAGCCATGGCAAAAAAAATACCCTGTCCCCAGCTACGAAAGAGTGGACAGAAGAACTAAAGGGACTAAAGAGGATCTGTGTGCAGGCTCTATGGAGTCTATGGAAGTTGGCCCCAACAGTCTTAACACTGAATCCCACTGTGCACCCCTTCCGTTTCAAAATTTGTCAACTTCAATTGGAAATCCAGGTCAGATTATCTCAGGAGATAACTCTCTTCACTCCCCTCCACTCCTCCCGTCCACCTCCCTCTACCCTCTCTCTTCATCCCTCCATTCTGCTCAGGTTGGGAACACCCTGCCCCATCTCGTCTTACTCTTTGATCCTCCTCCTTTGTCCAGGGTCCTTTCACCAGCTCGGGGTTGAGTACCTTCTGCCAGCGGTGCTGACACTGGCCATCTGTCCTGTTCTGTAACAGGGCGACAAAGAACCACCTTAGCACCTGCACACACTCATCGTGGATAATAACATCTCTAACTCTGTCTGTCTGTCTGGCTGACTCTCTCACTCACTCACTCACCTCACTCACTCACTCACTCACTCACTCTCTCACTCTCTCACTCTCTCACTCTCTCACTCTCTCGCTCTCTCGCTCTCTCTCTCGCTCTCTCGCTCTCTCTCTCGCTCTCTCTCTCGCTCTCTCTCTCTCTCTGAGTACACAGCCGTGCTCAGGAGCAGGCTTCATTCATAATTAAACCCCAGACACAGGCGGGTAAAACTCAAAGTCCCCACTGGGCGGGAACTCATCTGACTTTCAAATTGCTGGGGCTGCCCCTGACACGAACAATGACACTGAATAATATTTGGACACTTCAGAGTTAAAATAAAACATGACTTGAAAGGTTAAAAGAAAAGGGGGGGGGAAACAGTAGCAGTGTCTTAAATAGCTTATGTAAACTTTTATCATTTAGTTCTACATAACAATCAAACACTGTGGTAAAGTAGGGGATTTAAGCAGTTCTATACAATTTAATTCCTAAGAATGTTCTAGAAAGTTTTTTTTAATAGAATATCAACTTACTGGGAAGTAATTAGCAATTAACCTCCAGGTGTCGGTCCCATGCTGCTCCACTAGTTTCTTAAGTCTCTCATCCTGCGAACGAGCAGAAGAGAGAGGACAGGGGTCAGGTAGCGCCCCCTTTCACTAGCAAACCTCCTTCATTAGAGGCTCCTCAGCACTGTCAATGATTCACACACACTCCTCTTCTCACACTCACACACACACACACACACACACACACACACACACACACACACACACACACACACACACACACACACACACACACACACACACACACACACACACACACACACACACACACACACACACACCTTCCCCCAAGAGGAGACATCTAATGACTCACAGTTAATGGCCAACGTGTAAAACACAACCTATTTAGCCAGGATCAAATATAAAATACAAGGTTTCTATTAACAACAGGCTTTCCCATGTTCACTCAGAGTGTTGTTTACTCACGATCTTCATATAAACACACAGCTTTGATCTGAATGTTAAAAAATCGTTTTCAAAGGATGCTGGTTTTGCTGTAGGTGGGGGTGGGGGGCTGTTTGAACTGTTACCTCTTCCCTTGACCATTTGATTTTCCCTGACGTCTTCTTGGAGTTCTTAGTGTCCCTGCAGTCAGGGTCTGTGGAGTGACGTTCATCGTCCTCATCCTCGCTGAGGAGGAAGAGAGAGAATGTGAGGAAAAGGAAAGTATGATAGAAGGAGATAAGGAGGGAGGGGAAGGGGCAGAGGCAATGTTTGTTTGTGTGTGTGTGTTTGTGTGTGTATGTATCTATGTTTGTTTATTTGTGTGTGTGTGTGCGCAAGTATGAAAGAGAGAGATTATAATCTCACTGTAAAACGAAGAGCAATGCTAATTATTTAGAACGTTTATGTTAAACATAAAATATAGAAATATAAAAAATATAATAAGGAAATCCATTATAATCCAAATTAAAAGCACAGAACCTCACGCATGCTGCACTGCTCATCTCTGGAAAAATCATCGTCACTGCTCTATGATATCATCATATTCAAAATACACGGCCAAACTGAGATTAAATCAGTTTTAGAAAGCCTTCAACAGGAAATGACAGCAGTCATTGCCACGCTATAACAGGACATTCCTAACTGTAATTATGAGTGCTCCACACAGATTCTGCATTAAAAAACACACTTCAAATGTTCCCTTTCTCTGCACTAATCCAAAGACGATTTGGATGTGCACAACACTGTAGCCTGAGTCTATTAGAAAGCCTTGTTGCCTGGCAACATTTCCTTACACAGTGTAGAAGGACAATTCCAGAACACAGAGGCAGCCAGGAGTATTAAGTTGCCCAGGGAAACCACTGCGCAAACTTCTATGTACTGGTGAAATTAAAGACCATCTTTGAGGCTTAAATATTTCCTTGCTCTTCAATTGAAATCTGACTGCTAGAGAATCTCCTGAAAAGATTCTGATATCATATAAAATGTAAGTATTAATACAGCTTAATGACACGAGAGTTAAACACTAGGGTCTTAATTAGGGAGTATAGGAAAGTTCTGGAAATGCTACTGGTGTGTCCCAGCAAAGACTTTCCACAGAGCAACAGCTCAGAGTGCCCTGTTTCAGCCAGCACTCTGCAGGCTCACCCTTGCACGGTGCGGAGACACTTAGGTGTACCAACAGGCAAAACTCCAAGTCTTTCACTGAAACGGGACAAATATGGAAGTCCAAATCCCCTGCTGTTTGGCCAGTGAAACATGCTATTGCAGGCATGTTTTTGAGGGAAACAGGGCCTCCCACTGGCCTTTGGTAATGCTGGCCTCCGATGAAAGAGGGCTCTTGAAGCACTGAAACATGCCAATTGAATTTTAGCATAAATTGCCCTCTCCAGGAAAGAGTGAGGTGAGAGGGACGGAGGGGGTGAGGTGTAGGTGGGAGTTTGACATAAACAGGCTCTTTCTACTCCTGAGGTGTGGAGAGCGCATCGGACGGAGAGGGCAGACCGAGCCTACACAGCCAATGATGAGGCCTGAGGGGTTGGTCCACGTCCCATGAACTTTCAAATCTATCCACTCAGAACAAGAGACAATTTTTTGAATCAAAAGTAATGGTGCTTTTTTTTTATCAGTCATTCTTATCATAGAAACATAACTTAACTAAAGGAATTATAAAATGTGAAATTAGTGAGGTTAGGAGGTTGTGGTTGCCAGGTAAGCAAGCTAAGTCTCCATAATACAATTCAAACTTGAACTTCAATCAATAGGCAAGCTAACAACCACCCTACCCCCCCCCCCCCCCCCCTCCCTCTCCCCAGATGGGGCTCACAGAGGGGGGAGAAGAGATACATGCACCACTGAGCTGTTCATTCACCCATAAATTACGTCATGGTTATGTTTGTGGGTTTAAAGACAATGGCCCAGTCCTGGTGAGCTTCTTCAGAAAGCCTAAATAATAATTTGTTAATTTAGTCTATGAGTTTTTGGTTTATGGAATATTTCACAGGTAGCCTATTTGAAAGGAAAATGTCTAAATATTTGCATGAACCTATTTCAGTGCTTTTCCAATCACAACACTACATGTACTCTCTTTCACATTACACCAGTCACATCAGGCTGATGATTTTATATTGCCAGTTTATGTTCACTGCTTCACAAGACAAAAAAATAAATGTATCGTCAAATGTATGGGATTCAGGCAACATAACCTTGCTGTGATTCCCGGAGCTTCACATACTGACTCCAACCCTTTATTAGTACCAACCTCTCAGACCTGCTCCGGTTATGAGTGACAGCTGAGGTGCAACTTTCGGGGCGCTGGGGAAGGCGCAATAAGTCTGCAGTTACGTAATGACAGAACTCTTGCCTTCCAAGGCAGTGCACGCTCAAACTTACGTTAACAAGGGTTGGTGAACTTATTTAATAGAGAATACAACATTTGCAACCAACAAACGAAAAATACAAAAGTAGGTTTCTAGTCGATTTTACACCGCCAGTGCCTAGATAACAGCACACTGAACCAAATAGATCCTTGGCCAATGCACTCACTGAGCGATTGGTAGCCACGACAACTGCAGGTTGTCATGGTATGGGAATGTAGCCAGCTAGCTAGCTAGTGTGGGAAAACGTTCTGTCGCTAAGTAGCTACGTTGTGGAAGACTGAATAAAAGACCTTAGCTCAATAAATAAAATTGTGTCTCTGATCACTTTTGTAAAACGTCAGTCGGACCTCATCAACGTACCTATAATGAGACAACTTATTCAGCTTGCTTGCTACTTCATCTTAACTCGGTTGAGCCTAGAACAGCCAAAGTTAGCTAGCGAATTATGATAGCTTTATAGACGTCTTTCTCACGTTCCATGCTACTTTGCTAAGCTAACAAACCTGGCAGCTTGTCAGAATTGTAATACAATTAATCTTGTTCTAATGTCCAACATCAGTAATTTCCAGTATATTGCAGACCCACTTTACAAATTCGATGATTATTTTAAACTTATACCACACAAGAACATTTCAATGTGATTGGACTGTAAGTAGTTCAGACTGGTTACAGTTCATGTCAGGTTCTAATGTAACTTACTGTGCCATTAATGCTAGCTAACAAGATAGCTTTCACTGTGAGCAGGTGCTAGCGTTACTGAAATGTCAAAGATCACCTTGACGTTTAGCTAGCATGCTACTAAATGCATGTAGGATGACATGAGACAAGTAGTTTCACTATCTAAATAAGTTTAACTAGCAAGACAGATATTTGCTAACTTTGCTTACATGACATGCAACTTAGACAATGTTCCCTATCTGCAATCTAATAATGTTAGTAATGGACGCATAAATTAACTTATTGAAACATCTCATTGAAGAGATAATTTACAATCTGAGGCAAAAACTCACCTTCGCGATTTCATGTTGTTGGCCATGTATAATGACAGTATTGGTATTCAGGCTTTCTTCTCAACGTGAATATAGGAAAACTTAATCCACAAGATCAGTAAATAAAATCCCCTGTAAATTACTTCAGCCTTATACGGAATCAAAAGGCCCTCCTTGAATCCAACGGGATATTTATCCATAGAAATCGCTGTTACCCATGTCTTCTCTGCAGCATAAGTTGTTATTAGATCCCAGAACTAAAACAGTTTCGAAAAGTAGCTTAGTGTGCCAGCAGCCTAACGTTAGTTTGCATTGATCAACCAGTCACATCGCTTGAGAGCAAGCTAAATTATGTGTTCAAACCAAAGATCTGTAGGTGATCAATGTTGCTATCGACATACATTTATTTTTAACAATATACATTAAAGGTATTCAGCGTCTTCACACAACTGACTACTATAAATAATCAGAGCATATTCCTTCTTCAAATGAAACCCGCCTAGTTCACATCATCTACCCTCCCACTGCTGACAGCATTTCTACTTGTTATTTTCCTCGGCTGAATTTTTTGTCCATCCCGCCGAATCTCGCGCCCAGCCTCTTTTTAGAGATGTGTTTGAATCTGCGCACGCGGCCTCGCAGCTGATTGGTCAGAGATGGGGAGAGCTTCTAGGAGGGTGCTTCACGTTTTGAGCCGCTGATCACGGCAGCGGGATAGCGTATTAACCAATTTGAGATTATTATTATTATTATTACGTTTTAACTTCAAATAATCCAATACAACCCGCCTTTACCTTGTTGTCAAACAGCGTACAGAACCATCATGCAATTAATTAAAGTGCAATGAATGAAAGCATGTCGTGACCTGAATTTGTTTCGAGAAACACTCTACTACCCCCTAGTGGGTATTTTAGAGAAAATATTTATTATTGCGGGTAGGCGTTTGTTACTTGTGGCCACACCAAATTATATGATTCTTTTGAATTATAATAACGATGTTACATGCGTAAACACTGTAAAACATGCTTTTGATTACCAACTGTTCAAAACTTCATAATTAGTTATGTCATATGTTGCCTGTTTAGACATAACCTAAAACAGCTATTTAGCACGTGTTCTGAATATACTATATGAGCTGTAGTAAAAGGCGCTTTATTCAGAAAATGGTTGCCTTCATAGATGAATGATGCTTATAGGAAACATCTGAGAGATGAGTCAATCTTTCCGGCAGGGCTCCTTCACTTCCTTAGAGGACCTGTATGTTCCCGTTACACTCTCCTGACCTCATGCTGTCTGAGGGCTCTCTAGAGAGAACACGATTTTGCTTGTTTTTAGGACTCATATTAGCCCATTTTAGGCGTTCATCAACAGACCTATCAGGTTTTTGGCCATATTATCTTAGGGTTGTGGTGGAAAAACTACTAACAACAACCACAACAATAATAGTTTCTAACATTTAGCTTAGCCAAATCATAATTGACCATGATAAAAGCTATAAGACGGCAAGAAGACACAGACACAACGATCCTAAGTATAAATGTAGCGTACATTAGGTATGTTTTATGGCAATGTGTAGGCCTAACTATTACTATTGTTCCGAATGCAGTTCATGAATGTTGCACACCGCCAAGAACCAACATTTCATGATTTCCTTTTACACCCATTCAACTTCAGCAGCGCTCCAGTTGAACAAAGTAGGCAATTTATGTTCAGTGCTTTGACTTTATGTCGACTATCCCTCTATATCAGCGTTATGTACACCTATGTAAGAAAGTAATACAAAGTGATAAACGGCTAACGTAATACAATCTAATTAGATAAACAGGACACAGAAAGATACTCACGCCATAATTATTTGAAGCTCTAGTTTAATATTTGCATCCACCTTCCAAAGTGCCGTACGTTTTCCTTCTTGCCACTAGAGAGTACTGTTGGCCTGGTTTCAGTATTTTCATCCAGAAGCGTAGTCCCGTGACTAATTCCCCTGGAACTCTGAGTACAAGTGTATAAACATTTCCTACTTTGCCGGGCAGTGACCACTTGCATAAAATGGATGGTAAATATTTCTGTCCGTGCCCGATGATTATGGAATACATTCAATAAAAGACCATCTTGCAAAATTAAAAACTTGACTTCCTTTGTGACACGACACGTCATTGAAGGCCGTTGAGAAAACAAGGTAAGACCATTCCAATAGTAAATCAAGTTTTGACTTTGTATTGTAGGCCCGCCACTTAGCGCACTTTATACTTTCTCGGTAATTGTGGCCTTTGGGGGCAAGGATAGGCTTGTTTGAGTACGACATAAATGTAAGGTACACAATGTATCTTTCATTACGTAATGTTTTGTAGTAGCCTAATGGTCAAGTTAGGTTGCTCCACTCACACATTCGTGCTCAAGCTTTAAAGGAAGTTTAACATTTTCAGACCGAAAGATCTGTGGTAACAGAAACTCTTGCTTCAAAGTTAGTTGTCGTTTATGACTATTCTGTTGCCTGACAAGAACTTTCATTGACGTTGGATAGTAGCCGAAGTTTAGACCAGCAAGAGAAATTACAGTGTCTACATTCCTTAGTTTCAATGCAACATACACATCAAGGGAGAAATGGGGTTTCTTTTGTAGAACGAACTGTGGGACATGATTTCCGTACGAAGGAAGTTTAACATCACAAAATTCAGATGCCTGCAGCTAGTCTGAGCAAGTTTGGACATGGCTTGCAAAAATAGTCCAGATTCTACTTTAAGTTCTCGTTGCTCAAGTTTGAGGGGCAAATATATCGTAGCTACAGTTGGCTCACGAGGATATTGTAAAGAGGTGTTTTGACAGCACCTTTCAGAAAGGGTCAGTATGGGATGGTTAGACTAAAGTCTAAATAATGGTGGGAATGCTAGGCTACCTCACTGCCTAACACTTAACTAGTTAAAGTGTACCCCTTTCAGACACATTCTGGACACGTGAGTAGGCTTCTTAAAGCTTGTGCTGGCAGTAATAGTATTACCCATTTCAGGACTTCCCGTGGTTTGTTGTAACAAGCCTAACTGTTGTGCAGGGAAAAATCCTCCACACCCACCATCTCAACAGTTACAAAGACTGTTTAGATCCAGTTTGTCCTCGGATACTCCCCCACATGTTCAGGATGTGAAGAGTTGAGAGAAAGAGAGAGACTCATGTCATGCACATCTTTTTATGTTACACATTACTTGACATTTTCCAGCGCAGTGTATCCAGAGGGGAGGTTTGCAGTGTGTGCACTGTCAGTGCTGTGTGTGACCAAGCAGCCATTTATTCTGCTGCTTGGCAGAGACAGTTGGGTGATTGTGTTCCTTGCTCCCTGTCTGGCAGTGTTGTGAGAAAATATGAGGGGTCAAGTCTGGTTGTTGGCCATTACTTCAGTTCTGTGGAAGCAGTGGTGTGGAACACTTCATTCTCAAACTTCCTCTCCTAATTTGTTTTAGAGTGTGAGTTTTTCAAGACTTTATTATTTATAAGGAATTTAACAGAATTTTTCCCGTTTAGGACACGTCTGTTTATTAATACTCTCGTCATATGGTGCACACCTGCATAAATTGGACGCAAGATCTCTATGTTTGGATTTGGTCCATTTGGTTGTCAGATTACTGCTGCTTTAAGGGTGAGTACTTTCACTTCAGTCTATCAGTTTCTTTGAACTAAACTGGTCAAACAGTAAAGGGATTTAGAGCTATTAGCTATCCAGCATAGATCGTTGCCATTGTTGTTCCATTCCATTTCCATTGTTGTCCACAATTGTATTGAGGTACAGTGCTGCACATCTCTGAAAGATGTAACATGGAACATACTTTAGCATTACAAAATGATTAACAGCTTGGATTGACTATTGACTAATGACTATTTTCAACTCACTTTACACTTAATGTGTTTGGGATGTTGCCAGTGCTGTCGCCATATTAATGTTTAACAACCAAAACTAAACTATTGACATTTCCTGTTAAGGTTTGCCTATTAATATCGTTATGAAAATCTAACAAGCCAGATTTGAATAATTGGAGGTCTTTTTTTTGTGAAAATTATTTAGTATTCTGCTTTTTAATGTAGTGTGTGTGTTTTACACATTGTTTTACATTTATTCTGAGCCAGAGTTCATTGAGGTCTCCAGTGTTTTAACAAGGGTATGGTCAGAATCTATAACAGCAACAGACTATAATGCAAACACTTTTTTCATATTTAGAAGTAGCTGTGTACACATTTAGAAGTAGCATGTGTAAAGGCAGCACAGGCTTATTCTGCTGCTTTTGCATGTTCCAAAGAGTGATGGGAGTTTCTCTATCAGGAGCCAGGAGTGGCTCACTGTATCTTAATATTTACATTCTGAGTGAAAGCCTCTTAGTCTATGGGAGTTTTTCCTTTTTTTAATTTCAGACTGAAATATTTCTGGAATGTCAAAGCACTTGCTAACTATTGTTTCAGTTTCGTGTCGTGGTGAATTGAAAGCAGCCTTAGATGTTGTCTCAGATACTAATTTCTGAGGGTTTTGTCTCGCTTTTCTGAAGGCCTCCCCAGTTACCGGTAGAGGACATTTGTGCGGTAACTACTAGTCAGCTTGTGGTCAGTGAACAGACATGAGGGGTTTTGACTCGCCCTGACACATCAAACACAGAACACAACACACACACACACAGTCAAATTGTGTTTTTCCTGTAACTTTAAAAGGACTGTGAACAAACCTTGATCTTCCACGAGTATAAACCTACTTTAAAAAGAAAAGACTTAATTATTTGATCATTATTTTATCAGCTTTCGTTGTAGACTTTCCCAGAGAGTATTAAACATGCCAATACAGTGATTGTGCTGTAAATGAAGGTGAAGATATTGGTTGTGTGGATCTGTATTATGATGCTTTGTTACTCTGTCATCTGACTGACTGGCTGAGTGCACTAACCTGGCTTGGCGCGGCTATTTCACTCTTTGAAGAGCTGTGGAAGTCGTCTAAAAATACCAGGAGAGGAAGGAGAATGTCAACCGCCCAGCGTGAGGTTGTGTGCTGGGGTAAGGGAAAGAGCCAGGGTAGCTTGCAAAGGGGGAATGTGCCTGTTTGCAGCCCAGGTGGCCATCAGCGTAAAACGGAGGGAGAATGAGGACCGTGCGAGGAAGAGACAGGAAAAAAGGGAATAAGTAAGAGGACAAAAAGACGAATGGAAGACGGGGACGTTTGGAAAGAGGGGATTGGAAGAGGAAAGATAGACTGAGAGAAAAGAACAGAAAAGTAAAGAAAGAGTCAAACACATGAGAATGAGGGAGGGATAAATAATAAAAGAGAGTGGAGTGAGGAGGAGAGATGAGAAGAGCGGAGGAGTGGAGAGGAGAGGTAGAGTAGTGCAACCAGATGTAGGAGGAGGAGGAGAGGCTCCTCTGCTTGGCTGAGGCCCCTTGGTGTGAGCAGGTTGAACGTGAGCACAGAACCAGCTGGGCTCACACTTGTGTCACGCTAAAGCCACCCACTCACCCCAACTGCTTTGCACTGCACTGACCTCAAATGTACGCCAGCTCAGAGAACTAGAACTAAGTGTTTCTCTGTTTTGAATTTTAGTTTTCAGTTATCTTTTATGAAATTTGTTGATAGACGTCAGTGTCAGTATGGAGATCGTCCGTACACAGTTGTGTCAGAGAGCCTCCGAACCGTCCCACCTCTGAGGAAACTGCATCACCTGTGTCTCCCACCGAGTTTGAGTAGCTGGTCCCTGCAGCATGGAGGAGACGCCTAGCTGCCCTAATGTCAGCATCCCCTGCCACAATGAGCAGAGGGACAAGAAGAAGCGCTACACTGTAAGTACACGTGACCTGCATCACCGCCAGTCTTCTCACGAGAAGGCAAGAGCAGGGTCTGTTATCTTCGATGCCTATCATTGATTCTGTCATTCAACTGGTGTTGCCTGAGTTAACAAAAATAAGTCTGCCATGTACAGTAAGTGTTCCCATCTGAGCATTTAGAAATCCAGGTTGAGCATGAGTAGCACGGTTTTAAACTAGCTAAATGGTTGTGGAACTTAATGATTCATGAAGATATATATATATATATACACACACATACACACACACACACACACACACACACACACACACACACACATATACACATCTATAGTGACAGTACATACAAGACCAAAGTGAAAGTTCTGTTTTCATCATTCTTCAGGTTTACAAAGTGATGGTCACTGTTGGAAGACATGAATGGTTTGTCTTCAGGAGATACACAGAATTTGATAAGCTGTACAACACGGTGAGTGGAACTGGTGCTATTTAAAGCCAACAGCATTACGCAGAGCTGTGAAGAACCTGTGTAACCAGAAATGCTGCTTATGGACTAGTTATATTGATCATGTGAGAGCATGATGGAGGCCTTACAGTGCGAAGAGAGGGTTTGTGTTCCCCAGAATAAACACAGCATTCTGCTTTTCATTCTAGTAGTTTGGAGGCAGATAAGCTGTTCTTAAGGGACAGGATTATTTATAATCACAGTTTTATCAAAACACTTTTTTCATTTCCTCTGATGTTTAAATCCTTTTATAAGAAGTAATTTAACCTTGTTCAGTCGAATGATCTTTTAACACTGAAAGTAGGGTAAATTACATTATACAGTTTTTAACATGTTAACAGCAGTTTAATAAAAAAGTATGGTGTTCTGTTTTTAGAGGGTGTGGATAGTGATTAGAAGAAGGAAAAAACACAAAAATCTGTGATGTGATTGTGAAATGATAAGGGCTGTGAGGTTTTCAGTTTCATGACGGATCATTGCATGCTCGTTTTCCAGCTGAAGAAACAGTTTCCTTCCCTCAACTTGAAGATCCCTGCTAAGAGGATATTCGGGGACAATTTTGATCCAGGTATTCACAGTGTATGAAGTTGTCTGTGCCTGAAGATTCTGTCGTCAGTTTGAAATGACTTGTTCTTCAGAATGATTATATGACAACACAGAACAGGACCCCTTTTGTTGTTACAGTCATTTTACTCATTTCGTTCAAATAAGATTTTCAGCCAATTTGACTGAAATTGAATCATAAGCAAGTCATAAATGACATGAAAATTAACTATTTAAAATTCAATTGGCCCCCAGCAACTCAAATGGGTGGATGTCTCTCTAATGATACGTTCTGTGTTCATTAGTCTTGCACTTATGAGTAGTGAGTTTATACTACCATGATACACAGATGGAAAGGAAAAAGACATCAGATGACTTGATTCCTTTAGAGGATTCATTCACCTTATTATGAAATGAGTAACTTATTTTTGTCCCATGAAACTTTTAGATACCATTAAAGATGTCCTTTAATGAATTTGAGATTCATGAACGGAACTAATTTGGACAATGTCAAAGAAACGTTTTGTTCATTTCAATGCTGCGTGTATTGTATGAATGAAAGCCTATAAACGGTGACTAATCTGAGATTCGTCCAATTAGAGTTCATAAAGCAGAGGAGGACGGGGTTAAATGAGTTCATCCAGCGAATCGTGTCCCATCAGCAGCTCAGCAGCCAGTGAGTGCATCGGACACTTATGCAATACATCTCATGCAAATTAGTATTCACTATGAGGTCTAGTTATCAGTCATACCGAGGTGAATTGTAGCTCAAATGTAGACACCCTTGCACCACAGGCATTCCGTTCTAATGAATGTTGATGTATCGAAGTATGTTTACACTGGAGTATTATGTGACTGTAATGTATGTGGATAGATGTAATGAGTATTATAAGGATAAGTGATACCATCTGCTCCATATCTTTTCTTAGTAAAGCACTAAGATGTCAGAGGCGTCTGCTTAAAATCAATTGTGCTGTGATATCCATTCAGATGTGTAGTTCATCCCCTGATATGGTAGCCTGTGGCTTCAGGCTGGTTTTGTATTAGCCTGATAACAGCAGTGGCTTTGTTTTGGTCCCAGTCAGACGTCTAACTTGTGACTTTTTTTTCTTTTTTCTCTCTCGCCGGCTCAAAAATGCAGTCCTGATGTGCGAGGTTTCCTTCAGATGGACAAATTCAAAAACTTCTCAGACGCCTCAGAAGATGAGGATGAAAAGGTTGGTTGACACGTTAAAGGATCTTGTTAAAAACACATACCTTGTGTCATCACGGCATTGGAAACCTAATGATTTTGGTAAATTGTTGATAAGAGCAAAACAATTGCTTTTCAGTCTATGTAGTGTAGCATTTGTTTATGCTTACATAGTTGTGTCTTTCTGTGTTGGCAGAACAACACTACCTCCAGAAATATTAACTTGGGTCCATCTGGAAATCCACAGTAAGTGCCACCCACTTTTATCATTGTTGTCCATGATATGAAAACTAAAAGTATGACTGTTATTAGTCTGGTTAGATGTATGCATGTTGGTGCGTATTTGTATTTTCTGAAAGAGTCTGTCTGTAATTATGCATCGTGTTATGGTCAGAAACACGTGACTGTTTTCATTATACCGACTTCCCTGGTGTCTATTATACATTTGGTACCAAGATGTCACTATGACTTAGTGACTCTGTAATTTTCCATTTCCTAAGTGCGAAGCCCAGTGACTTTGACTTCTTGAAAATCATTGGCAAAGGAAGTTTTGGAAAGGTATGTTTACAATCAAGTTTAGTTCAGATAGCAAAACAGCACTGCAAACTTCTGAAACTAAAACATTTTTTTTCCTAAAATAGGGGATTGTATTGAAATGCATCTGGGTACCTGGGATCTGTAATCAGCAATTCAAAAACAAAATTGTGTGACACCACTACCTGCATGTACACTGTACACTGAAGCCATGGGATACACTTTGCTGGTGACTGTGTGTGATGGCAATTTTGACAGAAGCTTTGATTTAGCAAAAAAATATATAAATGTGCAGCCTCAGCTGGTTCTGAATGGAAACAATACAGTCTCTTGATTAAGTTCAGTGTGGTTAGAGATACAGTTCTAGTTCTGTATTTTCTCAACCGTTGGGTTTCCCAGATGAGAATTGAAAGTTCAGCCTTGTTTTAATGTTGGAGCTAATGTTCATTCCCCACGCTGTTTGCATTCTACTTACGAAAGGTTCTACTTGCAAAACGGAAGCGAGATGGGAAGTATTACGCCATCAAAGTCTTGCAGAAAAAGGTCATTTTAAACCGGAGAGAGGTAAGCCGTTGTTTTGCTAAAAAAAATATTCTTCCACACCTGACCTGACTTTTTTGGTTTTCCTTCATGTTCTTACAGTCCATTTCAATGTTGATCTTTTTTTTCGTGAACTTTAGCAAAAACATATCATGGCTGAGCGCAATGTCCTGTTGAAAAATGTGCAACACCCCTTCCTGGTTGGCTTGCATTATTCCTTCCAGACGACAGACAAGTTGTACTTCGTCTTGGATTTCGTCAACGGTGGAGAAGTGAGTACTTTTGAACACGTGGGCACTACATGCCCATACATGTCATCTAGACGAGAGGTGGGTGAGGGGGTGGTGGTGGTGGTGGGGACCTCCGGGCATTATAAAAACACAAGAAGCTGTGCTGCCAATTAGTCTTGCAAATGACTGACATCTGGCTTGTCATTCATTTTGAAAGGTCAATTTTCTGCTTGTAAAGGGCAGTCTACATATTCACGTGTGGCAAGAGCTAAGTAGATTAGAAGGCACAAGGAAAATCACTCTGGACAAGGGCTGGCTAATTTTAAATGGCTCATGGTCCTTGCTCTGTGTTGCGCAAATTAGTTTCTAGAGAGGACAGCTGATCATATTCCTTTTGACATGATTCATCAGTGCTTCTAACTGACCAGCATTTACATCTACACTGACCTCTGTCAAAAGTACACAATGAATCAGTTATTTCAAGTTTTATGACTTCAGTTATTTCAAGTATAATATTTAGAATTTCTCTGAAGTCCTAAAAATCAACAAGAAGCAGATGGGAGAAGGGAAATGTCTCCATTTGAATAACTCCATCATGACCGCATCTGCTCCATAAGCACATTCTGTAGGATTGCGCATAAGCACTCAAAATCCAAGACTCTAGACTGGATGATTGCCATTGGGTGATAAGTTCGCACAATCGGCATTTTTTAATAACAAACCGTATATAATTGCTGTGAAATTTAAAGTCACAATGAAACAACTCTGGTTCTTTATAATTATGGGAACTAGGCCCCAGTTTGAGTGACCTTGAGACCTTCAGTGTCCACAATGGGCTAGTTTTAGCAATAGGATCAGTGGACTGGAACTGAGTCCATAGTGCTGTGTAGTGTAGGGCTGATGTGTCCATAGTGTTGGTGTTTTGTGCACCCTCGCTGTTGAGGACCTTGTCAAATGTTTTCCTTGGCTGAAAGATGGCTAGTCATCTTCTTAAGCAGGTGTTGTTGGGGAAAGCAGCGTACTAGTTTTCTGAAGGGTTTGGGCATAATGAATTTCAATGTTTTAATGTGCACCTCTGTCTCCCCTAAATGACGCTCCCTGTCCCCCATCACTGATGGGATGTCCAGATGTCTCTTGGCTGGAATAGAGCGCTCCTTCCTTTGTGCCCAGTTTATCTTTTTACCTTAACTGTTCTGTAATACCTAAAGCCTTAATTGAGGTTTTAATATATTGTGTCCTTTGTGGTTGCAGCTGTTTTTCCATCTGCAAAAGGAACGGACCTTCCCTGAGCTCAGAGCAAAGTTCTACATCGCAGAGATAGCAAGTGCCCTCGGCTATTTGCATTCTCTCAATATTGTTTACAGGTACTTTATCTCGTGCCTCTTACTCATTGATGTACTGCAGTAGACCTGTTTCATACTTCATATATACAAGGCGACCGTTTTTAGGTACCCTTATTTTTAGGTACCCTTTTCCCTAGTTTCCCAGAGTTTTGCATTTTATGTGCTTGGAACTAAATGCAACATGCCTCTTCTCAATTAGCCATACAATTTCCTTCTCACATTGGCAAAAAAAAATATTACTGGACATTCCAAACTTAACCATTTCTTTGAAGTGCCGTTTCTCCTCCTATCTGCCTCTGCAGTTTTTAACTTGGCTAATGTCATCAGTTCCACCAGCATGCGCATATTGGTGGAATAACTGTCATGTGACCACAATGTTCTTTAGAGTGCACAGTGCATATGCCACCTCAAAGGATCTTTTCCGTTTTTGTCGGCCAAATGAAGTTAAGGTTTTTTTTTGGAAATGTCTTAACATTAATTTAGTTCAATAATGTAGAGTTAGTTCTTGGGCTGAACTGCCACAGCTTTCTTGTTACATTCTGTCACTTTCACACTGAAGTGAACATTGACCCTATGCTTTCTTTGGTTGATCATTTTGCCAGTAGTAAAAAGATTTTAGAGTTCCTTGGATAGAGCTCTAATACTAGGATAACTTAAATGTAACATTACAACATAATGGCAACTTATTATGATAACTTTAACATTATAACCTTAAGGTTGCGATAACCGTAGGCAGAAATCTTCCTCAGACATTGCGTTGCACAGATTCAAGGTATATAACAGGACATTAGTACTTCAAATCTCATAACTGGTTTCTTAGTTTAGCAGTGAATTTTCCAAAAGCATGTTAGATTTAAGTGAGGCCCCAATTTGCTAAATCGTTTTTTTTTTTGTGGCCTAAATGTGTTATGATTGAAACCAATTTAAAAATGTAAGACTTACTTGATATAAAATGCTGCACAAACATTCTAATAGAAACATGGATAATCATGTTGGCTTGCACAGAAGGCCATGGCTGTGTCCAAAGAATTCTCATTGTTGTGTTATGTTTAAAGAATGCTGTTCCAACAGAATGCTCTGTGTCTTTCCAGGGATCTGAAGCCAGAGAATATTCTGCTGGACTACCAAGTAAGATTCCTTTCCCTCTTAAGCTGATCGTAGGTTGGGTATTCAATTATGTATTTAGCCTAATTTTCTGGGGTCAGGTTTCCAGGAAAGGATATGAAGACTTGTTACATGTACACCTACACTCTTAAATCCCTTATGTCAGCAGTTGGCCATATTGCCTCCTAAAGTCTGAAGGTAATCTGTTTTGTAGGTCTAAGAATCCAACACTTTGACCTCAGACTAAGAAAATGGTTCAGTGTACACTGCAACTGTACCATTCTTTAGCCAAATACAATATTTTCCTAAATGTTCAGGTGTCATCTCAGTATTGCAGAAAGAATAGTTTTGATTCCATGTTGTAATGCTCTCCAGCTAGTGAGTGTGCTGAGGAAGGTGGTGCAGACCTGCATTCCTCCTAAACAAATGAGTCCTCAGTTTTTCTTAGGTTGTGAATGGGTGGCCTGTATGCTAAATGCTGTCTATGTCTGCTGTCTTTATAAGGGACATATAGTCTTAACGGACTTTGGATTGTGCAAGGAAGGCATTTCCCAGGCGGATACAACAACCACGTTTTGTGGGACACCAGAGGTAAATGGTGGTTTTGATAATGCCATTTCCTTTTTGTCCTGTTTACCATGTAGTGAATTTGGTCAGTATTGGGTAATTTCATGTGAACTCCTTGTGAAATGTAAATCCAGTCTGACCCATTTTTGCTCAATACTCAAGGTTCCTTTTTGACATACAATCTCAATAGCACAAATGTGCATATTTGTGTATATTACCCTTTGAATTACATACATTAGATCCTTATCTCTACAGATGAATTGATGCATATATTATGAATGTAACATTGCGTAATTGTGTGACCCTTGAACAGTATCTAGCCCCGGAGGTGTTGAAGAAGCAGCCGTATGATAACACAGTGGACTGGTGGTGCCTTGGCTCGGTCCTCTATGAGATGCTTTATGGCCTGGTATGTTTTCACTGACTGCTGTTATGCTAAGACCCCCCCCCCCCCCCTTTGACTAGTCATTTGTGAGACACTTCTGAGGGGTTGGTTGACATTGGCTTTGTATGGAAATGTCTTTTTGCTGTGATGAAGCCAAATGTTTTATTGGTTTGGAAATTAGTTCTACCCATGAGGCTTCTGCTTGTTTTTATGCCTTTTTGTGAATTAAAAAGAAAAATGTATGATCTTTGATGCAAATGTCTTTGAGACTAAATTCAGTATGCATGTACCGAGCTAACAACATTTGCAAAAGAGTTAACAAAATATCCCTTAAATTGAGACAGTATGGTCGATTTATTATACGATACATTAAAAAAAATGTTTCTCTTGATTAGCCTCCGTTCTATAGCAGAGACACCCACGAGATGTATGATAACATTCTCCACAAGGACCTGTTGATGCGGCCGGGAGCATCTCCTACCGCCTGGTCAATACTGCAGGCACTGCTGGAGAAAGACCACACCAGGAGACTGGGCTTCAGAGACGACTTTGTAAGGACACTATTGCGCACGGTTGCACAGATGTCTCCCTCTAGTGAGGATAGTGTGTAGCGTGGACTTGGAGACCTTGTAGCAGTAAAGAGTGCAGGCTGGGAGTAGGGTGGTGGCACTACCATAGAAAAAATATTTATGCTGTCTTCTAAGGTTGTTTAATAAGCCTCTTGACTTTAAAAAACAATCAGCTTTGATGTTGTAGACTTGGTCTCTATCCTATTGTTTTTAAGCTTGTGCAGAAATTAAACCTTTTAACCTGTCAAGTAAAAAAAACTTTTTTTGCGTGTAATTACATTAATCTATGTTTTTATTTGTATAGAATGAGGTTAAAAGACACAACTTCTTTGCTTCCATTAACTGGGATGACCTGGAGAAGAGAAAAATCCCACCCCCATTCAACCCCAATGTGGTAGGCTAAATGTTCATGTTTGTCGTCATATCAGAATTAGCATAAATATAGACTATAGGTAACAATGCAAAAACAGTTTGCGATACAATTTAATGTCACACTGCTGTAACTTGCAGGATTCTCAGTATGACATCACCAACTTTGACCCAGAGTTCACGGATGAAACTGTCCCCAACTCTGTGTGCTACTCCGCCGAGCATTCCATTGTCAACGCCAGTGTTATGGAGGCTGACGACGCCTTCCTGGGGTTCTCTTACGCCCCACCTTCAGATGACTCTTTCCTGTGAAAGAACTGGAATTTTGGAAAATTCAGTGACCTGCATTGAACTGTGCTCCACTGCCTGCTTTGTAATAGTTGCCTTACTAGTAGATCATTCCTTTGGATGAAAGGGAAGCATTTTTTTTAGTAGGATGGACCCTCTCAAGACACGGGCATAGCACTTGATAACATAAAGCAGAAATGAGTGAATGGTTTGAGATACAGTGTGTTTCAAATCTTTATTTTTTATTCCTCAAATAACAGAGTTATATTTTTAAAAATCGATTGACAACTTACCTGATATATATGTTTCATTTGGCTAAGTCCAAATTATTGTCTATGGTTAATATTTCCCGCTGAACCGGACCCTTGTGGAAAAAGTAAATTTTCAAACATATTGATTGTGTATTGTAAAATATTTCATATTGATGAATTTGTATGGTTATGGATTCCTTTTTGGTGGTATGGTCATCTTTGAAATGTTTGAAAGTATCAAATTTAATTATATAGTAAACCATTCTCTTTTTTAGCCCCTCACCAAAGATTGTTTATACATGCCCTGCTATACATCGCTGTAAATTGTATGTTAATAGAACATATAAAATATTTGATTTGTTTATAATGGCAAATGTATGTATAGGCCGATGGATGGATTATGAATATGTATTTCGACCTTTTTTGCAAAACACGAAATTAATTGATATTTTGTGCCAACTGATGATGAGCACTTTTGTACAGAAAACATTTGAAATGTTAAGTTACATAGTTGGATTTGAAAGGGGACCATGTTGAATGCAGCTATAGTGTGTGTATAATGTATGGTCTGTTACAATCACTCAAAAATAGAAATTCCCAATAGTAATTAACTGAAACTGCCAACTCCCAACAGCTCCTGCAATTTCTGAGAAAGTGCATTTAGTAGGTTGATGTGGCCTAAAGTGGTTTCCCCTTCTGCTGTAGGATAATGTCCTCAATAAAACGTTTCTTTGAACTGTCAGGAAGTTTTTTCGCGAGAGTAACAGAATGCTCTATGTTTGCGGTCACGAGACCTTTAAAGAGTGTGTGAAGGTTAATCATGGAGGATTTTTTATCCTTGAAAGAAGCAATAGTTTCATATTTAGACAGAACCGGTGGGCTTCAACAGCTTATAGCTGACTGCAAATCGTTCAATGGTGAGTTCAATCTGATTCTTGCCATCAACTTCGTCATGTTAGCTAGTAACCTACACCGTTTAGCTACGTTAGCTAGCAAACTATCTAGGATAGGTTGCTACTGAACAATGACACGTCTGGTAATAATTACTTGGCAGTAACCTAGTTAACCAGCGTCAGTTCCAGTAATGGTGACTTTTTTTTAACTAAACCAGTTAAACAAGATAATACCATCACTAGAGCCTTACCCAACCTTTCTACATGTCCACTAGAATCCTCTCAGGGTGATGCAGTGTATCGGTTCAGTTTTCATGTGAGTCCTACCGACCTTACTGAACTAGATGCCAGACTGGGAGACGTCGTCTTACATGAACCGTTAAAAGCCAAAGCATTGTTTCGATCTGTAAGTAGGGTAGGACCTTACCTGCGCGTAGATATATCTGGAATTGAGTTTGCAGGTGTGGTGTCCCAGTTATAGCAAGTAATGTGTCTTGTCCTCTAGGTTTGCTTTTTGGCCATAAAGACACTGTCACTCATGGACCAGATCCACACAGAGAGTCAGGTAAAGCCATCACCTTAAGTCAGTTTATTGTTTAGAGGCCAAACTAAACGATAGGGCCTAGATTTACATATTTGAGACTAAGTTAAAAATGCCCAGGTCTATATTTGAATCCAGAATTAACCTGTGTGTAACTACATTAGCCTACTATTTAATTATTGAAATAAAAACGGGAAGATGAGAACTCCTTTTCTTCCTTCTAAGGTGAATGTGGTCTTGAAAGTAACTCACCTGCCACCATTCCCCAGCTATCAGCTGAATCTGTGTGAGTTTCCAAGGGGCTATGGGCCAATGAGACCAATGGCCATGGAAGGCCTTGTGATCGCCATGACACGGGTCACAAAATACACTCAAGGGGCCCGCTTCCTTTGTTCGAATGAGACTTGTCCATGTGCTGAAGGTATCTTTATCAACCGATTATTCAGTATGAAACTAGTACAATTGTCTACGTGGATGGTTTTACTCCTGAATACAGACATGTTTTAGCTTTATTTACGTATTGGTTTGACTGGAATATCACTAGTCACCCGGGGTGTCCCTGGACATGTTATACCCCCCTGATAGGCACTTTACACTTTGTGTAACCTTCTGCACCTCAGTATTGATAGATCTTGGCTCCTGTGACCTACAGGATTTCATCACATTCGAGTTCACGCTCCAGGAGCCACTGAGACGGCCACAGTCAGGAGTGGCTTCACCTGCCTTCTCTGCTCTGCATCGCTTAAAGAAGACGTCAAGTCCAGAGTACTGGGGGGTGAGCAGAGCTCGTCAAGCACGTATCTGACACACCTCGTCCAATGAGCCAATCTAAGCAGACTACACTACAAAAAAACATGTGTGCACGTTAAACGTGAGTGTTGATTTAGGCAGGGGTGGAAGGATGGAGAACAGTGGGAAATGTTCTGTAACTGTTACAGATAAGCAGCTGGTGGAACTGATACATGTTGATGCACTGGATGTCCTGGGAGTCCACCCTCCTTCCTCGCTCAGATATCAGTCTGTCACCCTGTTCCTGAGAGGTATCTACAGCTGCATTTATGTCCTTGTTAATACCGGTGTGCGTGGGGGGCCACAACATGTTTAGTTTTCCATGTTAGATGTATTCAGCTGGAAATGTTTTATCAGGGTACACTTCCCGTGCGGACAGACTCATCGAGGTCCTGTTGCTTCACTGGTTAATGTCAGTTTGAAAACCCCCTCAATTCATTCACCATCTTAAATACTGTCAAATACTTATGAAATTCCTTGGGTTGCACACAATCAGGTGAACTACTCTGGAATTAGGGGGAAAAATGTTTTTTACTCACTGGTTTTTCTTTTAAATTAACTTAATTTTAAGGCACAGAACCTCTTAGAGACTTCTAAATAAATAGACTGTGGAACAGGCTGCCACGCATAGTTGCCCCCTGTGTAATATTGGGTGTTCCTGTCCCTTCCAATAATGTTGTCCAGTCAGGCCTCTTGGGAGTCTGTCTATTCTCAGTGCCAGTATTAGCATATGCTGTTGACCCAGTCTAAGAGAGGAATTCAATACACTTGGCTCCAGTTACTAAACATATATGTTAATAAAGGTAAGGAACACTCATTAGCTAGTAGCGCACATAGTGGGATCTTTGTTCACGAAACCACGCCGTGTTTCTTTTGGCAGCCACGCTAGGTGGCATGCACGGTTCTTAAATAATCAGCGAGGAACAACTCTTTCCCGGACTGTTATTGTTTAGTTTCTTAATGTTTAGATGAGCTGTGCAACTCCATGAGAATCGGCTGGCTTTACCGGGTGGTGGGCATTCCGGCTCATGTTCACCAGTGGCCCACTGTCACCTGGAGTGTGGAGGCTAGTAGCGTTCAACCGTGGACACCTGAGGGTAAGGACCCACTTTTGCATTTCTGATGACTTGACAATCTTGCTCTACCTCCTCTATTTTATTTATTTCAGTATCTTTCTGGTTTATTTAACAGGGTCACATTAATATGCATAAAAGTAAGTATCCAAGAGGCCAGTTCTGATTTTATTTTATTCAAGACACTTTTTTGTAGCTTGGCTCTGCCAGCCAATTGCTCCCAACTCAGCTTTCGCTGGTTATACCAGGTTAACTGTATCACCTTTATGTGACCTAAAACTACTCATGTTTTATGGGAAGCTTGAGATGACCATATCCGAGTATCAGAATTTCAAATCATCAAATAATGACGGTATCAAATCATCCTCATTTCTCTCTCACCCAGATCCTTGCCAAATAAGTAAAAACTTCCAGGCCTTGTTTGTGTCTATGGCCGGGTCTCCATGGAGGTTCTCCGCTGTCGTTGCCAACTCGTTCGCCACCCAGGTGGTTCCGCCAGGTCTCTACACCACGCTGAAGTTGGGTCTTCTACTGAGCCTGGTTCAGAGTGGAGACACGGACCCAGACTCACACACCTGTCTGGACGTGCTGGCACTGACCAGCGACACTCTCATCGTAGACAGGTTCTGTAGACACCACCTCGCTCGGTAGACTGATGACTACATAGATAGATAGATAGATAGATACTTTATTGATTGCAATGGAAATTTAGGTTATTTATTCTTTAACTAAAATGCCACTGTATGGCGTTCACACTTTTCAAATTGAAGTTATCGACGAAATGCAAGTCACATAGACCAATAACAGTAAAAACTGAGTTGATGTTTTGACTTGACACCATGATATGGTACAGACGCTGTCTTAATTAAAGGGAAAGGTTTCAAGTCTTGAAGACCAGTGCTAGTCAACACCATATGAAAGTGAATTGCAGTTATTAGGGAAAGTTTCAAGTCATGAAAACTGACAACACCGACCTGCTATAACAAGCAGACACTGAAAAGCTTCTAACATTAAAAGAAATGAAAGCTGTACGGATGAGCTCCAGTCATGAAGGCTGCACTTGTGTGCTCGGGTGTTGCAGGCTCATGACGTTCAGTCTAGCCCTGGCCACACGGGGCATTCATCACCACGCCACGGGAGAGCTGTTTTGGTCGCTGTCGAAGGACGAGCACGGCGTTGGCACGGCAAACATCCATGCCGGCTCTGCCCTGTTGGCCACTGGAGGAGTGTGCCTACTCGGTGACCTCACCCTCTACAGGAAGGACAAGATGGATGCCCTCCAGTCAGGTAGCTGAGGGCATTAGGAGGTGTTTGTGTCTTGTTTCTAGTGCTAAGCAAGATCGCCTGATAAGCAATTATGCAAACTCAAATCAGGAGCCAACAGAATTGTCTTATGGTTATGTTTATTATGTCATCATGCAATAGTTAGCGGTGTTGTTTATAGTGTGATAGATACACAACATAAGGAATCACCATGCCATATGAACAGTGTAAATCAGGCCTCGTGATTTGCTTTGTGTTTCTATTACTGTCTTTACAGTGCAGTGCCTTCACACAAGTCTTTACAGGAGATGAACAATGGATTCATTGTTGTAAAGAGAAGACAAAACATTGTTTGTTTCACATGACTCCTCTGGAAGGAACTGAGGTTGACTCCAGTACAGTTTTGTGATCCCTTGTTTGGCATGGATCCGTGCCAATAGCTCTCTGGGTGGTAACAGAGCCAATTTTCTGCTCCTTATCTTGCCGTAGGTCTTGAGAGCAGGGCTGTATCAGTCTTCATCCCTGGGAAGAAGTACGGAGAAGAAGCTGACCAGCAGCTCTCCTTCCCTCTGCAGTGTAACTTCTGGGCGCTGGCCGACACGGCCACTCCCTCAAAGAAGTCGGGCAAAAACGATACAGTACCATTAGGCTCAGTGGTGGGTTTGCATCCTCTCTTTGCCTGCTGTATCTGTCCTGAGTGCCACAGCTCGTCTCAAATTTGACAACTGTTCTGGGGAAGTTAATGATGCATTTAAATATGCATTAGTATGCCATTATATTATAATCAGGAATTAAAGGAGTGGATAATTTTGGTTATAAGCAGGGGTAAGGGGCTTACACAATGCATACAAGAGAATTTGCTCGCACTTGCAAGTATGCAGTGAGATACTTTGCTCTAGAAACCAGTCTAGCATTTATTTCTGGTGTAATAGTAATGTCACTTAGAATATATAAGTTATATTTGTATAAGATTTATGTTGAGCACTATTTTATATGATATAATATAGTTTTAATATAGTTTTATTGTGAGAAATGTCCAACTGTGTTTCCTGTGTTTGAAAAATGCTTGCTGTTGTCAGGCAGTGTCTTTCCATTTCCGTCTCTCTGTTGTGATGCTCCCATTGTTGTCGCTTCAATAGCCTACTACAAGTGAGGTTTTTTTTTCAGCAAGGATGTACATGATTGGACAACAGGCCAAACAATGCAGTCATGAGACTGCTATGTCGCAAGCACAATCCAGAGACACACCACACCCTGATTTTTCAAAAGTTAACACTTTTCAAGATGACATAGTTCACGTTCCAGAGACTGCTTTTTCTCTGACCTCAATGTCCATATTTAGGGCACATTTTGAGACAGGAAGTGGACACAATAGACTTACTCTCAAGGAAGGGCTCAATAGCTCTTACTAATGCAAACACTCAAGGGCTTAATTTAGCCAAAGACAAAAGCGTAGACAATCGCTATAATTTCCCCTTTCAAAATGCTTCAGAGCCCTCTGGTAAACTCACTCTGGTATGTTATTGTAAACGGTATTATTTCTAGTTATTGCCTACTAGAATTACATTTTTGATAAAAGGGAAATCTATCTGTTCCACACTGCAGGACATAGGTTCAATCCCATCTCAGGTAGCCGAGACATTTGGCCTGATGATTCAGTGTCGAGACCTGGGGGGAGATCAGGTCTCCCTCCCGATTACAGTGCACACCCTTAGGCAGGCCATCCAGCCAGGGGAGCCTCTCTATCCAGCCTGTATGCAGTTTACCACACAAGACTTCAAGGAGGTAACGTTAGACCACAGACATGTGGCAGGCAAATGGAAATAAATTCCTGACTTTCGATGATCCTGTTCAGCTTGACCCGCACATTTCCTATGGTTTCAGTAACAAATGAGCAGAAGCCATTACCAATTAAGCTTGATGCGTGTTTGGCCGAGGTCTTCCTGTTTGAATGCGAGACCCATCACCATTGCAGGGATCATAAATTAGGAATTAATGTAAATTAAAGGAGGAACTCTTTTTTTTTACATTCTTTCCTTCCTGTTCCAGCTCAATTAGATTAGAACTAATAACATGGTCCCCACAGCTACTCATACATTTCCAGCAGTTTAACACACCCTTGTTTTGAAAGCAGAGTGATACTATTTAATAAGATCATATTACAACTCTTTTGAAGACAATGGGGAAAACAAAATCTGTTCCGAGATCAGAGCCAGATATTTTCCTGATTCTGCTCCTAGCTCAGTTGTCGTTATTTGTGTAGATAATGTTAAAGATTGTCTTTCGGTCCTCCCCTCTTTCCTTCGCAGTTCCTGGCGTTTGCACGGAGTCTGCAGGTGGAGATGAGCCCGGGGGCGGAGAAGATGATCCACGGCTACTTCATGGCCAGCCGTAGGATCCGCTCCACACAGGGTTCCTCTGTGTCAGTCGCCTCCATAAAACTACTGTAAGTCCTGCAGGATGCTTAGAGTATGTCTATAGCAGCCATATAGTATGGTGTAGTATAGTAGTTTTTCCAATGACTCAGGGACACTTCAGTATTTCCATATAAACAAATAAAAGTGACCGTAAATGACCACATACATGATGTAGCCAAAATAACCTCAATGAAAAATTTCCATATTTATAGTGTATGTAGAATCCTATTATATAGTTAAACCCTCAATTTGTTGTGGAACTGCAATAAATATAAATATATAAATAATAAAAGAGAAAACATCCAGACTGAAACCTCACATACCATGCAGATCTGCATCTGCTCGAGTCATCCACTAGATGGAGTAGTTCTACAAGGCATCTCCAAATAAGTTATTTCCCCCCCCCCCTCTTTCAACCTTTCCAAAGAAACATCAAGCAAGTCTCATTTTTTATGTTGCCTGGCTAAATGTTTTGAAAATCCTTTCAGTGTTGTGTCAGATTATATTCAGACAGGAACCAGATGCATTTGATGGCCATTGTGTCGAGTGTAAACAGAGGTCAGAGTGGTAGCATGGTAGGACTCGGTCATTCAGCTGAGCGCTCTGCATTTGCTTTGCCAGGATTGCACTGGCCGAAGCCCACAGTAAGCTCAGTCTGAGGAACCGGGTTCTGGAAGAAGACGCCCTCATTGCTGTGCTGCTCTGTGAGAACTCAATCACGCTGAAGCACGGTGAGACCCAAGACACGCTCATCCCTGAACAGGGGTTTTAGATTAAGGTTCACACACTGGTCAGACAGGTTTTTAGCAATTAGTAAAACAAGTGTATAGTTATATAAAAAAACACAAGTATATCAAATTTTATCATTAATTTTTTTAATTAAAGCATGTATGCGTATATGAAATTAGTATAACTGGTAGGTACAGTTAGTGTTCCAGTGCTCTAGCTAGTTGGTGCTGAAGGCGTCTCTTTGGAAACACAGGGGCCTCGGCGCTTGTTATTCCACCTGATGCAGTCTTTCCCTGTGATCTCCACGACCTGGAGTCTCTGCACAGACGGGACGTGGCCCTGGAGGAGTTCCACCAGCAGACCCTGCAATTTGTGTACAGCTACGCACCCGGGGCTGCCAGCTACATCACTGAGGAGTAGGTTGGCGCTCTCCCAGCGCTCCACGGAAGAAACTAGCGGGGGAATATACTGTACCTTCAGTACATTTTCATTTTAGTAGGGCAGAAAAGGAGGCCAAGCTCTGGTGAGGATACTGACCAGTTGGCTGAGGTGAATTAGTATTTTTAGTTATTTCTTACTCTGTCTATTAAGCTATTTATTTAAAGAATTCATTGTATGTGTACATAACTTTTCTTATAACAATACGATGTATAGAAATGATGGCAAATTTCAAACAAATAAAGAGTAAATGTATATATATATATATATATTCCCCCACCCTTCTTGGTTGATCCAATGAAAAGGGTATTGACTGAAACAAAACTGTTAAGACACCTGCTCATAAATCGGTTTAGATTTTAGTTGATAAGCAAGGACCAAAATCACAATCCTTCGAAGAACCCAAATAAAACATGATATGACTAAATGATGTAAGTATGTTTAGAGCCAATAATAAAAACAAATATAAAAACATGCTTATTCGATTGAAAAAGGTTTTATTGACAATTTGACAAAAAAATAAAAAGGTCTAAAACAAAGATGAGTTTTAATGTGTATTATACTGTTCATCCAAAATGTTAGAATCTGACTAGTGTGCAAAGTCTTAAACGGTTTCTTCCTTAGAGTATATAATTCACCAGGCTGTTTTCACAAGATGAAAATGGCAATCACAGCAAGTTTCATTGCTCAAATGGATCATCTTCATTGGGTCACGCAGACATCCCGAACCTCAAAGAAACCTATAGGTGGGGGGTATTAAGCGCATAAATTAGCAATCTCCTGTAACCATGTTAAAAGCATGCCAGTGATACTTGTTGCCAAATCAGTGAGTCACAATGTCACCACCGTGTTAGTCAGATGGGTAAACGGCATAAGTGATAGTCATCATATGCAAGCACTACAGAGTACATGTTATAGTAACCCTGTGTAGCAAAGTATGCAAAGGCATTTAGTCATTTAAAAAAAAAACAATACCTTAAGGCAGTAGCCTGGGCACAGCAAGTGCATTTAGGAAGTTGGTCCTTGCCCGATTACCAATCTGTCAACCAAAATAAATACAAGTATTTTTAGCAGGAAGCTACTTAAAGATAATAAATTAATATGAGTAGCAGGTCATCAGTTCAGTTCATCACAGTGTCACCATCCCAGTTTTTGGTCAGATGGGTAAACGGCAAATATGTGAGTCATCATTGTAAAGACTGACTTTTTTTTCATGTCACACACACACATTGCAGAGTATGTGAGGGTTTCTCATCTATGTATGTAGGTCATTCATATGTTCAATTACCTTCAGCCACCATCTCCAATCACAGATGTGTCGTCTGAAATTCATGAACAAAAATCTTTTAAGTGATGAACCACTTCTTGTTTTTGTTTCTAATGAAATTAGCAGCAGGTCATCAGTTCAGTTCATCACAGTGTCACCATCCCAGTTTTTGGTCAGATGGGTAAACGGCAAATATGTGAGTCATCATTGTAATGACTGCAGGAACATTTAAGACAATACATTTACTCTCGGTTTGCAGCTGTAGTTACAACACAATTGTATGTCACACACACGTATTGCAGAGTATATTACTCTTCTATGTATTCAAGTCATTAATATTTAAAGTTACCGTCAGCCAGCATCTCCAATTACAGATGTAGAGAAGAAAATACCTCCGCATCTGGGTCGTCTGAAATCCAAAAACAAAAATCTTTAAAGAGATGAACCACTTCTCGCTTTTGTCACTCATGAAATTTGCAGCAGGTCATCACTTCAGTTCATCACAGTGTCACCATCCCAGTTTTTGGTCAGATGGGTAAACGGCAAATATGTGAGTCATCATTGTAAATACTGCATTTAACATATGACTTTTTCTGGCACAAGAAATGAACTTAAGGTTTGTAGCTGTGGTCACAACACAACTTTAGGTACCATACACACACATATTGCATAGCAAATGCGTAGATGAGTAATATTCATTTTATCAATATTTTAAGTTACCTTCTGCTACCATCGTTCCAGCTCAGTCATCTAGAATACAAGAACAAACATCTTTAAAGTGATGAACCACTTATTTCATCGTCAATGCAAACATTACTAGCATGGTGCAGTTCAGCTCATCACAGTATCACCACCCCAGATTTTGGTCAGATGGGTAAACGGCATAAATGTGGAAGTTATCATTGTAAAGCTGTAGTTACAAAACTAATTTACATGTCACACACACATTGCAGAGTATGTGAGGGTTACTCATCTATGTTATCAGATCATTCATATTTTCAATTACCTTCAACCACCATCTCCAATCACAGATGTGCTCGGAGTCATCTGAAATCCAAAAACACATTTTTTTTTAAAGAGATGAACCACTTCTTGTTTTTGTCACTAATGAAATTTGCAGCAGGCCATCAGTTCAGTTCATCACAGTGTCACCATCCCAGTTTTTGGTCAGATGGGTAAACGGCAAATATGTGAGTCATCATTGTAAAGACTGCATTGCATTTAACATATTACTTTTTCTGGCACAAGAGATTTACTTAAGGTTTGTAGCTGTGGCCACAACACAACTTTAGGTACCATACACACACATATTGCATAGCAAATGCGTAGATGAGTAATATTCATTTTATCAATATTTTAAGTTACCTTCTGCTACCATCGTTCCAGCGCAGTCATCTAGAATACAAGAACAAAAATATTTAAAGTGATGAACCACTTATTTCATCGTCAATGCAACCATTACGAGCATGGTGCAGTTCAGCTCATCACAGTGTCACCACCCCAGATTTTGGTCAGATGGGTAAACGGCATAAATGTGGTAGTCATCATTGTAAAGATGTAGTTACAAACTAACTTTACATGTCACACACACACACACACACATTGCAGAGTATGTGAGGGTTTGTCAAAGGGTATCCGTGTCAGCAGTCTCCTCACAGGGTTACTCAGCTATGTATTGAAGTCATTCATATTTTCAATTACCTTTAGCCACCATCTCCAATCACAGATGTAGAAGAAATACCCTCCTGCTCGGAGTCATCTGAAATTCAAAGATATTTTAATATATGAACCACTTCTTGATTTTATCTCTAAAGAAATTTGCAGCAGGTCATCAGTTCAGTTCATCACAGTATCACCATCCCAGTTTTTGGTCAGATGGGTAAACGGCAAATATGTGAGTCATCATTGTAAAGACTGCAGTACATATGACTTTTTCTAGCACAAGAGATTTACTTAAAGTTTGTAGCTGTAGTTACAACCCAACTGTATATGTCACACACATATATTGCAGAGCATATTACTCTATGTATTTAAGTCATTCATATTTAAAGTTACCTTCAGCCACCATCTCCAATCGCAGATGTAGAGAAGAAAATACCTCCTGCTCTGGGTCGTCTGAAATCCAAAAACAAATCTTTAAAGTGATGAACCACTTCTTGTTTTGTCACTCATGAAATTTGCAGCAGGTCATCACTTCAGTTCATCACAGTGTCACCATCCCAGTTTTTGGTCAGATGGGTAAACGGCAAATATGTGAGTCATCATTGTAAAGACTGCAATTAAAATATGTGAAAATCATTGTACATTCGCAATTCCCACACACAAGAGGTCAATCTGTCCACGCTTACCTTATAAAAGCAGGGGCCATGAGCCTTTTTGTGATCATCTACTGTAAAGAGGCAGAAGGAAAAAACTATGTAAACAAAATGTGTAAATCAACAATCGGATGGCAAGTAGTTCATTGTTTCCCTGTGAAACTGGAGAAAAATGCAACTCTGTATTAAACTTAATCAAATCCCAATCACATTCTAATTTACTTGGCTAAGTTTTAACAGTCAAGTGATGACTTTCTTACTCCACCCAAACGACTCAACAAAATATGCCACAAATGAATTACCCTTGTCTCGTGTTTAAAGTATTGACTTTTACCCACTTCCAGATAAGCAGCACTAAAGGAACAGCCAATAGGTCTTTGGCCGTATTGGACATCTATGACTAATGCACTGAGGGTCATAGGTCACATGTTCCACAGCTTGGGAGCAGCCCTGCGCTCACGCCATCACAATGGCCTCAGTAGGGCCGAGCCAACTCAAGGTCAGGACCTTTACCAAGACTGCAGCCCCTCAGAGAGCATCGAAGTTGAGCTTCTACTAGCGAAGAGGCAAGTAAGGCGGGGGAAGTCCCTTAGCGGTGTGGACACACACTGGGGACCTCCCAGACCTGGCCAGAGCGAGGGACTCTCCTAACAATGTCAGCCTAAATGGCAAAGGGCCAATTTATCATTGGAAGAGGGATACAGAGCTGCCAGAATGATTTATGGCTGGTCCAGTTGGGACATTTAAACTTTTAGTGGAGCATGTCATCATTTTTGTTTGCTTGCTGATAATTAAGTGTTGTGTGAATTTCCATAAAACTTGTTGATCAGCCATGTTTCTACACTACGAGCTCCACCCATTAAAAAGGAAAGCCTGACGCTTGCGTTGTTAATACTAATATCTTACAAAGGATGACTTTTTACCAGCTAACCTTAACATAATATAATGTGCCATTTTCATGAATAATTGTAAAATGTACAACTAACGTCACAGGGCAAATAAGGGCAGTATATGCAAATGGTCATCTCTGGTCCATATCTCTTCCACATACAGAAGGATACCAAGAATGACCAGGGATACCATGTGGCTACTCGGTGCGACACGTGGTCCAACCTTAATGTATTGAGTGGGTAACACTTTCGGTAACGCAATGAAGATGAAAATACTCCCAATTCAATTAAGATAATGCTTCATACATTTTCGATGTAACGTTAACTTTCAGACGAGGGAACAGAAAACCAATCGTTAGGGATGAGAAGGCAAAGCACACAGGCCTAGTACCGCTAACGTCACTGTTCTCTTGCTAACAAACATTTCGCTAGAGTTTTGCCTGCATTTGTACTTCGTAACGTTATACCGTTATACGTTAACTTCCCCCGACAATCTGGTTATGAAACAAAAACATTCGATCTGCGGTTCAATGATATATATCGTACTTAAACGGAATGTAGGGCAACCGTGTAACTAAATGCCATTACATAGCTCGCAATGGTTTCGCCAAACAGATAATGGTGCTAGCCCATTAGGTAAGCTAGTATAACAATCAGTATATTTTAGTGTCTTAACTCAATGCATGACATGTCCTTGGCTACTTATGAATAAAGAAACGTGGTTTGAAATACACATTACCTGTGCAGTTGAACGCAAAACTGTATGCAAACTGCAACAGTCGAGGAGGCTGTTCCACGTGTGCCAGCTGCTGAGAAGAGGTCGAATTAAGCGCGCATGCGCGGTATATCAAGGGAACAGACGCGTAGCCTAATGTGTTACAAATAAAACTGTAAATTGTTGAACACTCATTGACCACTGTATTAAACTTTAAAGAATGGCACTTATTTATTTCAGCAATCACGTACAGATACTGTGTAGTTTAGTCGAGGTAATTAAAGAATGGACCAATGTATTGAAGTACATTCATAAACTTGAAACATTGAGGTAACATGTGCGATTGTATTTGATAAATTATTAAATTCATTTATTTAGGAAACACTGTGGTGCTATGCTTGAATTACTTCACTCAGTAATAAAATTGACTAAATATATTGCCTACACATAGACTTACAGTCTGGCTAATTTATTAGGTCACTCCTTAAATTGTCCAAATAAAAAGATAAAGATACACTAGCATTAATACACTGTGTAAATTTTTTTTTTTTTTACAGTGTCGAGGTCAGACAGACATAAGTCAAGGAAAAAAATTCAGGCTAAAAACAGGGGCGCCCGCAGGATTCTCGTTCATGGTAAGCACACTGAAGAAACCTGTGTCACGAGTTTGCTACACACAAGACAAGTGGCAGCAGCTCGTTTACGTAGTCACCATCTACTGACGTAAACAAAGGTGAAAGAGAGCATCTGGGGTATGGGACAGTGTGAGAAATACTGCACTGCGAAACAACAAGCCACATTTGATTAGAAATCAGTGCATTGTCACATTACCGTGTGATATAATGGTGCGTTCGTGAGCAATTGGGAAAGTTCCGACCTCGGAGTGGGAGAATACACCTGAACGCCTGTCAAACTCGGAGCATCCCATAAGAAAAGTCGGATTTTTTTTTTTTTTTTTACAGCTCCGAGAAGTAGGTTTAACGCCACTCTACATGGCAACTTTAGTGGTAAAAAAAAAAATGTTCGACAGGCCTTCAGGTTGGAACCTTCAAACTTTCCAGTTACTTATGAACGCACCATTAGCCTACGTTATATGGTGGCTTAAATGACTGCTTATTTGGCCTAGTTAAACTCAGCCATATCTATTTCTTTCTATTTAAAATCGCTCAGATGTCTAGTTAACTTTGTAGCACTGAACCCAGTGAGGTTTAAATGCATTTTGAAATAAATAATTAACGTCAGTCTGATAAGAAGCAAATGCGTTTCTTGGTCGCTAGCTCATGATGTGCATCAACAGAAACCAACAGTTAGCTGTTACTGTGTGTAACAGTAAAGATAATTAAACTCAGCCTACCTGACCAGTTTTGTCAGATTCCCTCAAAAGTCTTTCTCTGTCGATTTCAAAGTCTTATGAACATTCATTAGAGCCAATTCTGTTACTAAAGCCAATGTCTCTGTCATACTGTTCCTCAATGAATCCTCATATAGGCCTATGTCTTCAAAACTCTCAAGCAGCTGAATGACCCTTCCGCTGAAGCAGCCAAGACAGGCATCAGTAGAACCTTAATGGTATTTATTTTTGAGTACATTGTCAACTGTCTGTTCTAGGATGGTGCACTGATCAGAATCAGTTTCCTGCTGCATTGTTGAGTTGCACCAGCTCGACATCTGAAGTCCAGACTGGGCATCACTTTTACCTACTCAGTGACGGCTAAGTTAGGTCCATCGCCTGTTTGTTTTTGCGTTCAATTCAACTACATTGCTTTTTTGTAATTTAAACATTTCTACATTATTTCAATTTACTTTCACATCATTATACTACATTCTGGATCTGCCAATTCCACTTCAAGTCAATAATATGCTACTAATCAAACAGGTGGGTACAGGTGGGGGCGCCACTGGGCCTAGTCATTCTTTTTCCTGCATACTCAAGTGCAGCTCTTCTTCATGTAGGCCTAGACTAGGTATACAATAGTAAATGGACTGTTAACTGAAATGTCACTCTTATACATTGCTGTTACACAGGGTGTGACAATATGCAGGGCCCATACCTGTAGCGGGGTTCCGGGCTTGCTCACCTGTTGTTTAAATTCTAGCAGGTAAATGCTCAATTTTCACGCAATTTGAGACAGAAACAGTTAGTATTAAGACACCCCATGGTATGCAGGGCCAGTTGTCTGTAGTACATGAACATAACCCCATGCATTGTACCACACTGCTTGTCTACATGAAAACACTACATGCTGACACAGGACATGCAAAATGCCATAGGTTACCCACAAACACATGTTGATAACAGAGAAAACAATTACAAGGTTGCAATTACATTTCTTGTGAACTGTTGGAATACCAAAAAACACAATGTCAGCCTATGTTTAGTAAACCGAGGATTAGCTGGGCCTGAAGTGCTGGTTGAAGATTTTAAACTGGGAGATAATAAGGTTGAGTCAATATGCTATGAATGGTTCTCATCTTTTCTTTCCCTTCCTTGCTCAAATGGTCAGGAACAGGAGAAAACTCGTCCTCAATCTTCTCTAGCCTCGCCTGCGCCTCCTTCCCTTTATCCTTTTTCTGTTTTGAAGCTTCTTAAATCAATAGCAATGAGTTTTGCCTTAGTGAATTTGCTAGGTAACTACTAACAATGCCAACAATACCAATACTAGTATGCAAGGCCGGATTAACCATTAGGGCAACTGGGCACTTGCCCAGGGCCCATGACATCAAAGGGGCACTTGACAACGTTGTTGACAAATATCACGTTATGAACGCAGTCCTGGCAGCGCATGGTGATGTCTGTTGTGCCTCCGTTGGTATAGCATAAAACGTGAGTTGTATTAAAACATAGCGTGTGTAATGTGTAGTTATTTCGTTCCGTTTGTTAACCTTTCCTGCTGTCGGAGGCTGTCTCGTAGTTGGAGATTGCAGGGGAGTAAAATGCTCCATGGCCGAAGTAGATTAGCCTACATGTTTTAAACTTCGGGTTAATTCCCTTCCCGTTACGTCTGTAAATACAGACAGCAGGAAAGTTTAGCAAACGGAATGAAATAGCTACACATTACACACGCTATGCTTTATTAAAACTCACGTTACTCACATATTGGTTAACACTGTTACAGCACATAAATCTTTGACGCTGCATCCAAACTATGCGTCACCATTCTCCCTCCCTGTACGTGCTCTTCTTAAAGGAGCCGCACCATTTTACTAAACGTTCTTGCAATGTCAATCATTTAATTTAAATATACTTATTGGCCTTATTGTGCACGCTTAAGCGTTTAACAGCGCTTGTTTGTGTGAGAGAGCATTTCACTGTTGATGCCTCAGTTTAATAAAGCCAGGCTATTCATAAAAAAAACGTACGTCAATGTGGCATTAGTACTATGAACAGTTGAGATTGATTCCTTCTGGCTCGGTTCGGATTCGAAAAAAAATAATATTTGAATGCCTGTCGGACTGGGTCCGGGCTCGGTTACTATTCTGTCGGACCGGGCCGGGCTCGCACAGAAAAAATCGTCCCAATCCATGCTCGAATGCTCATGTATTTGTATTTTTGTACAATCCGGGACAGAATTTTAAGTTTAAGGCCATAATCACTGCTGTTGATGTGCAATAATTATCATGGATGCATGGAGCACTTTATTTCAAGAGTTCAATATTTCTGCATTGCAGTTCAATTAAGTTATTTTTGTTTAAAGACAATAAAAAAGTGTTTTCCTTAAACATTGTGCCCATTATTGTAATTTCCAAGAAGGTATAACTCTGAGAATTCCAATCACATTTGTTTTAAATATCGTCTAATTATCGTCAAAATGAAAAAAAAAAAATAGAGATATTCTTTTTTGCCCATATCGCCCACCCCTAGTGTTAATGAGAGAAGTTTTAAAAGTAAAGATAGGTCATTAGGCCTCATAATGTTTGTGTAGTCATGAGTTCAGTCTTTAAAGGAGAGGCCAGTTGTAAGGTCCATTTGTTTAAACAAAAATAATAAGGATATATATAGTAGTGAAGTGATCAACATCAAATGTTGAATTGTGATACAATAAACATGATCTTGACTTTGAAATTACATGCAACAGTGTAGCCAATGGTTTACTTTTACTAAAAACACACTAATTGCCTGCTTCATGGTTGGTGATAATTTCACATTTTTGCATTTTTAAAATGTTCCATGGTTTTAAGTTAAGGCCTACCTAGCTGTTTGCTTTCAAGATAAGTACTCATCAAGCCACCAAGTTCTGTTAAAGATTAATTGTAAAAAGTTATGCACATTTGTGCGTCTGAATGGTCTCTTGAATGCATGCACTTTATGCTGAGGCTTTTGTGCACACATACATCTCCACTAGTGTAGGCTATGATCTTGATAATAGCGACTTTACGATTGTTTGGCGCGGGGGGGGGGGGGGGGCCTTGAGCCTTGTTGCCCAGGGCACAGAAAATTGTTAATCCGGCCCTGCTAGTATGCCAATACCAATAGCCTCCCAAGCTATGCCATTATACCAAGGCGAAAGCGTAAAGATCTGCTGCTTGAATGGCACAGAGAGGAGGTCATATTTTTTACCCATACTTGCATTTTAGATCAACCATATTATTTTCCAGCTCTTTGATACACGATTGGAATGACAGTTCAATAGATCTGGGGGGATTTTTTTATTATTATTCGAATCTGGGGCTATTCAAAACATTTGGGATGGTGAACCGGAACGCCCAGGCCTAATGAGGCCCATGCACAATAATCTTTGAAGTGTAATCAAGCACAACAGTAGATTGTTACATTTACATCAATATTTACATTTTATTTATCGACTTACTATTCATCACATAATTCACTCATCAGTTTTTGACAATAGGGAGGGACATGAAGAACATCAGAAAACAAGTGACAGTAACTTAACTAGAGAATTGCTATTACATTGTTTTGTCTTCTAATATAAATATATACGGTACATGATGTTTGTTGGTTTTAATTTATCCTCATTTCATTAAAGTTCATATTTCAAGATAAACATCTGCAATCACTCACGTGGAAAAGAACTATAAAGGAAGAGGCTTCTACTTCTATTGTTGCGCTTCTGACAGTCCACTTCACATGACGAATGTTAAGTTATTCACACATGCATTTAGTGCAAATGTTTCAACTGAAAGTGCATAGCCAACAAGTCAAGCATGACAAGCTCATTATCCCAACACACGGAATTTCAGGGTGTACTTGGTATAGCCCCCCAACATGTACAGAACTGCAGAACTCAACGGAGAACCCAGCCGCGCAGACAAAACGAAAAATCTTTGACAATTCAAAATGTAAATATATTTACAATATACATACTTGTAATATATTAATGTGCACACAGGCCATCAGTCAACTTCTTGTTTTCATCACCGCAATGTTTTTGGATTGGTGTTGAAGTTTTATATCCAAAATCCATATGCTTTGCATGGTTGGAGTTATACAAATGCATTTCACAACCATAAGAAAACTGAGAAAAAGAAAGGCTCATCAAATGGCTAATAGTTATTGAGCTTCGTTGAGCAAGAGTTCAAACCTTCATCTAGACACTGCCTCGAAATAGAATGACTTGAGCAAGTTACTTGGTTTTGGAGGATGACGATGAGGATGCACCTTGATTTTCATTCTGGTTGTTTCCTAGGAAATGGCCGGAGGCGCCTACGTACAGCCGTGATCTCATTGGCCATTTCTGTAATACACAAGAAAATAGTTCACTACACACAAAGAGGACAATCGGAACATTATGCGGTGTATTTACTTCCCAGTAGACTTTACACGTGTTAATTGACCTATATTTTTTTTTTAAAAATACGATTTTTAGAAGCCTCAACATAATTTTATATAAGTTTAAAGTAGCCTAATGACTAATTTGTATCACCATGTGAGTAGGCCTAATGTAATAGAAAATACATCTCTCTGTGACGCTTACCTTTACAGGATGTAAGTATCCATCACCTTTGAGTGACTGTAAGGCCTCGGTTTGTTTAGTGATCTCTCCCTCTTCCACTCCTTCTTCCTGTAAGGTTCGTGTCAAATGGGCTATGTACGTAGTGGCCAAGATCAAAACATCGAGTTTGGACAGTTTCGTGTCCGGTGGCACCGATGGCAAGGTTCTCTGTAGCTCCAAGAACGCGTGTCTGAGAGTTTGCACCCGACTCCTTTCCCGGGCTGCGTTAGCTGCAGCCGGACGTCCCCTGCCTCCAAGACTACTGCCTGGGACCACCCTGGAGCGAGACAGGGCCTCAGTCCGCCGGCTTTCGGTCGATAGCATGTCGGGACTGGGGCTGGAGTTAGGGCTTGATGTGGGACTCTCATCCATTACTGTCAGTGGACCATTTCCACTATCCATGCGGGTCGTCTGTCTTCCAACCATAGGGACCACTTCTAAACCTGAATGGCAACACATGTCTCATTTGATACATTCGACAAACACACTGTCAAAATTCTAAAGAGGACATTACATAGAACTTTGCAGCCAGTGCTTGATTGATGAACACGGCGTCAGCTCCAGGCAAAGAACACATTTATTCTAATGATGCTGCTGCTGTGATAAACAACTATTGCTGCAAGTGTTGATTGTTGGAGGATGTTATTTGAATATGTTGTATTTGGTTAAGCGTAGCTGACAAACAGCAAAGAAGCACAGACAACAAAAAAATCCCACAAACAAATGTATTTTATGATTCAGAAGACACTGAAAACGCTCCACCCATGAAGGCATGCAGAGGTTAACTTTTAAAAACAAAGCAAGGGACAAATTATCAGTTTTCTGTTAAAAAATATCTAATGACATTAAAACAATGTGAAAGACATCTAGCTTACCTTATCTCCTCTGCTGTGATGTAAACGAACTGCATACATAAACGTAGTTGTGTCTGAACTCTCATACGTGGCTTCTTGCTGCGCCGCTGAGGAGATGAAAAGCCAAGTCCAGTTTCAAGTCCCAAAAATCTATATAAACCAGGCGCGGTTAGCGGAGAAGGTGCGGTGATGCCCCTGCACACGTTGCGCTCTTACCTGAATGACTGCGAGTCTCAGGAGCCTCTAATTTATTGGTAACACAAAGAGCTGACAAGTCTTTCACTCCGGTGCAATTAATCAAGAACCCCTTAAAACTCCCTGGCAGCCACTGAGGCTCCTTGCTCTTTTCACTTTCGCAACTTATTTCTATCTGAGAGCGAAGACGTATTTTCAACGCCAGAGGCAGCATTTTTTTCCTTTCGTTGGGGGACCAACTCGTATTTCTTGTTAGACTTCAATCTAGAGATAAATGCGTTTATACCATAAAAACACATGCTTCGTGAGATGGATTTATTTTTAATATTTAATCGAAATAACTGATGTTTTTGCTCTTGCTCCCATCCTTCATGTATTTGCAAAAACATCATTGACCTCTAGATAACAATTCTCAATAATGCGTAAGTAAGAAGATATTGCCATAGTGTTTGGAGTTGCAGAGAGCATACACAGTTTACATTTCTGGGACACAGCTAAATAAGGCCCAAACATTGCAATCAACAGGCAAGCTTGAGGAAATTCTTGAGAGACTAGTAAATTAATCACCCTGATTTCCAAGGTCCGCAAACGGAGATGTCGGTAAATTAATGAATGGAATTATTCATAACATGTATATCTCAGACTGTTCTTAATAAACATTGTTTTTGTAAGGATGAAGTAACAGTATCGCTCCAGGCCACTAATTATGAGGTAAAGCAAAAAAGGTTAAGTAAGCTTCTCTGCTTAATTACTCCCCATCTTTCAGAGGTTATACTCTTGTGTGGTTTTAAGAGCTCATTCAAAGGTAAGCAGGGAATTGAAGCCACGCACCAGTAATACAATGACCAAAGTATGTTTCGATTCAGCGAGTTTTGTTGTATAGAGAGAATTGCGAATGAGGATTAGTCCACATATATACTGTAGATAATTGTCGAGAAATGTAATGTCAAGTCAATGTAATATAAATTAAATTGGAAATGTTCCTTATCGTGGGGTTAAACCTCAGTGGAGACATAAAAAAGTAATGAAAGTAATGAAATAAAAGCTGTGTCAAATATTTATGTGCGGTTCGTGTATATATTAGCTATGAATGAACATGTTAACATACCAAGTCAGCATCCATGTCTTAAAATTATAGTTGTCTCACATACGAATACATTTACAGAAACAAAACATAAAACATGTGAATGAAATAGTTTCAAATTCACAGTTTGGAAATGTGAAATATGAAGCAGTCTATCCTTAATTTACATGTTCAAAATTATGCTTCACTTTGTGAGGAATGTTTGTTGTTTGTATTTCATTCTGTCGAATACTTAACTCATCCATTGTTTATCAAGACATACAATGTTTAATCATTGCAGGATGCAAGACTCCAAAAGCTATTTTAACGCATCATTTCAAATACCAATAATCACCAAGGAATACAAATAAGCATATAAATAAGACAAAAAAATCATTCATGTAAAGTAAACAAGCTATTTTATTCGTGGTTTCACAATAAAATAGAAAATGAAGAATAAGAAACTATAGGCGTCATATTTAAAACAGGAAGCAGAGGATCTGAAACAGGTCTTGTTCTGTTGAAATGGACTGCAGTCCACAGAGCACAGTGTGTTCCATCCATGTGAAATGTTCCACACTGACAGAGAAGTGACACTGGCAAAATGTGGCTGTAGACTTCCATCTTCAGAGGGCAGAGATCCTCTCCAGACGCTGCTGTGACAGGCTGAGCTTTGCATGGGAGCGTGCAAGGAGGTGTGTGTGTGTGTGGCAGAGAGAGAGAGAGAACGACGGAGAAAGAGAGAGAGAGATGAAACAGACAATAAATAGAGTAAAGGTGTGAAACAAAGAATTATGAAGATGTGTGTTTTTTGGGGGGATGAAGAGGGGGAGTAATATCTTGTCTTAAATCAAAGTCAGATGACTCCTGGTTTTATGACAGTCGGTGAGTAGCTCCCCAGCACTTAACATCACATTCTGTGACCTGCGGGGCACACTAAGACACACAAACAAGACACACACACACACACACACACACACACACACACACACACAGACACACACACACACACACACACACATACAATCAAAAGAATTGTCAGACAAAGTGTCTCAACAGCATCACAGAAGAATTCACATTTACTGTATCGCTTGAATGCATCTAAACTGAAAGTGTGATTCTAACCTTTTTTTGTGTAAAGTTGCCTTAACAGTTTGTATCTTGCAATTCATGTAATATGAAATCTCTATTATTTATTGACTTATTTGCAAAATTGTCATTCTATACTTTATATTTTAGTTACACAAATAAATACATTTGGATTATGATTTTCATATATCAGAATAAGTGTGACTAAGCATTAATGTCAATGTTATCATTGTATGGCTTTTAAATATAAAAGCAATCTGAAATATATTATTCAACTATGATTTAATATCTTATACGTCTGAAATGATACTGGGGAATCATTAAGCAGTTAAATTCTGAATTCTGAATTATTGAGTAAGAGGTAACTTATTAAAAACACACATCAACGCACATTCACACACTGTATGCTGTACTGCAAGATTTAAGACTGTACTTATCAGATTAGAGTGCAAAAGTGTCTGTAAAGTAAGCTCTGAAATCAAAAGGGCAGTGCTGTGGTTATCCTACACATAATGAGCTCATGTTTGGCCTTTGCCCCCAGAGCTTGTAAGAAAGATGTTTATTTGTACAGGAAGAAAAAGAAAAAAAAAAAACTTCAGGTTGGAACATTTGACAAACAGCAGACCATTCATCAAACACATAAGAAGAAAAGTAGAGAACACTTATTTCAGAAACACTCAGATGAGAAATCATTTTAAAAGATTACAATTTTGTAGCCTATTAATTGATATCCAATGATAATGTGTCTCATGTTATCAATTTTTTAGGGCTGCGTATACAAACAATCTAAACACACTAAATGGCCACAAAAAATGTAATCCATCCCTTAGTCTTAAAGGGGTTTAAACAAAAAATGATGCTGGTCTAAAGGCAGCTATATAAAGGACTGTAAGTATAGTATAGAAGAAAAGTATAATCAACGTCTGCTTATACTGCACCTAAATGTCATGCATTCACTTTTCGCGCCATCTCCCCGGCTCTTAGCGTCCTTCGTCCTCCTCTTGCCCCTGAAGCTGGCGTAGGGGACGATGTGAGAACATTCGGGGACGTTGTGAATGGCGACTGTAAAACAAACAGGGGCTCAAGACACAGGAGGACCAAACAGGAGTGTTCCTATACAACTCTAGTGATAACATGCACGCTTAGGTTGCTTTAGTCCTAATATAGTATAAATTACACCTCTTTTGACCGATTTGATTAAAACAAAGCCCAGACAGACACCTAAGCTGTACGTGAAGGCATGCACTGTGATGGAAGATGTGGATGTGAGCCTCTTCCAATGGCACAGATATTGTATTGACACAACATGACAGTGTCTGCAAAGCTGAGCAAAAAAAAAAGTGAACGCCTATCAGCCTCACACCAGGACCGACTTCACTGCAGCGATGTGTTCTCTCACCATCGAAGGGGTAAGTGATCTGTCCTGTCATGACTCGCTCGTCCTTCAGTTTCTTCTTGGCTTTGGAAGCCTTCCAGTTAATTAGGAACTGCCTGGACAGCTCATTGATTGCTTTCCTGTCAAGATCCTCTAAAGCAAAATAACTTTGGATCATTATCATGTTCATTATTTGCATTTATTAACCCCCAGACCAATTTCACAACCTTTATCATCATTAGTCTGTACTGTAAGTTACCCTTTCGATGTCATATACAGAAATGTTATGAAGATGATTATAAAGATTACATATATTTCTAAAATGAAATATAACATTGACATTTATTTATTAAATTATAACATTTACTGTATATGGATTTTCTTACCTAGCGTTTTGCACACAGTTATGAGTCTGTCTCTGTACTTAGGTTGCTGGCATACGGGATTTCCACTCAGATCCATTCGATGTAGTTCAGGCCACTGACTACACACTATTTCAATGTCCTAAAAATACAACAAACGTACAAAAGATCTATGTATTTATGTATCTATCTATCTATCTATCTATCTATCTATCTATCTATCTATCTATCTATCTATCTATCTATCTATCTATCTATCTATCTATCTGTATACATGAAATGTATGTCTTCTGAATTTGAAAATAATAAGAAACACTATATCAAAATTAAACATGCAAAACATGATTTTGTGATTAAACCGAAAGTAATCTCTTACAATAATATTTGTACAAATACCCCAACACACGTCATTAACACATTTACTACTCATTCTATTATTGTGCTTACAGAGGCAAAACAGAGTCTTAAACAAAAATAAAGGTATAACAGGGGAATGTACAGGCATAAACAGGACGTCAGCTTGTTCTAATAAATGCTGTCACAAGGACGGCTTAACTAACAAGTTCCCCCGGGCACCAGTCCTCCAGCATGTTGCCCCGCAGTGTATGTTTATCTAAAGACACATTAATCCAAGGCTGGAAATATGAATACTCTCTGGACACGCTCTGATTGTGCATTGCCTTCCTGTCTCAACTTAAAGTGCTTCCACTTTTCAGTCCACGTGCAATCAGTTTCTCGCGGGGACCCCGGAGTGGCCTGAGCTGCTCTCAGGCGTTTGATAAATGATCTGTCAGGCCCGTCACTCACAGAAGCCTGGCTGGGAAGTGCCCCAGCAGCGCCAAATTGCCCTCCCGTGTGTGAGTGCTGAGAGCGGGCCTGGCTGGGTCTTCCGCTGGCCCCCACAGTGGACTAATGATGGCCAGTTATGAACCTGTATTTGACCAGTGCTTCGACCCATACCCCAGCTCACCACCCCCCACCCTCAGGCCATCTCCTCTCAACCTCTCCACCACCCCCAGCCCTGCAGTCTGACCACGCGCCGCTAACGGCCTCTGCAGATACCCATTTGTCACTCGGCTCCCTGCCTGTCATAATCTATTTTAAAAATCCATAATGCCTCCGCTGGATTCTGGGGCCAAATTGTGCCAAAGGAGGGATTGATCCTGCTGGTGCTGTCATCGCCCAATCAATAAGTGGCCGAGGGGTTGTATAAATTAAAGGAGATATCTGCTAACCAAGAAAGCAGCCCGTGACACATGTATTGCAATTACCTGCAGCAGGGATATCTGTCAGCAGTCAGTAGATGCTGTCCAACTCTCTTTTACTTCAAACAGTGGCATCCTGAGGTTTACATTTTAAGCTGGGACCAAGTGCCATTTTTAAAAAGCTAGTGTTTAGTGGAAAAAGAGGACTTTCTGGGTTGTAGCATTACACATAAAAGAACGGCTAATTTTTCAATATTAGCTCCAAGAGGAGTAAAGTACATCTTTTGCTTCAGATGATTGTCTCCTGTAATTCTGTGGTGGACGCAGATTATCAGATGCGTGATTCCGAGCAAAATCAGCCCTGGGAGGAAAGGACAAAATTTGCACTTGTTTAAGTTGTCAGCAGAGCTGGTCCCTGGGGAGTAGCTTGCTGATTTGTTGAATAATTCGGAGCCTGTGCAAATCCAGGGACCAGGAACTGTTGGCAGGATTTGAGGGATTTGGTTTTTAGCACCCTGCTCTCCATATCATTTCACACACCACTAGAAAAATGCAACTTTATTATTGAAAGAGTCTCTGATCAACAGTGTTGTCCATGTGTCCATTTGCAATGCAACGGATATTTCTCTGTTGTACTGTGATGCTATTCCTTTTCTGGTACTCGCTTTGACAAACTTTACGGGGCAGTATTTTTGAAGGTTAGCTTTTCTCATGTCCAACTGCTGTACTTATGTTGTGAATGAATGCGTGTCTTTCTACAAAAAAGTGCAGTGAAGTTTCCACTCACCTCTATGTCCCTAAACTGGTTGTCTGATGCATATAAATCTGTTAGCTTTATCAGAGGAGCCAGGTCCCTGATTTCATCAATATTGTTGTTGTTGATGTTGAGGACAGAGAGCGATTCCTGATGATACAACACATGAAAGGTTATACTCAACGTTACAAGGAATACAGAGGTATCACATCCCAGATATGCTTATAAAACTCATTTTGGAAAGAGGTGCTATTGCTTTTGGCCTATGCTGTTTTATTTGGTTATAAATGGAGGGGTTTACCAAGCCTTAAACTGGGGTAAGCTCCAGTTCCTACAAGTGTGCCTTAATTTCTTTAATTATCAAAATAAACTAAATTTCTCAGATTTGCACTTTGTTTACTCACGGCCCAAGGAGTAAACAGTCCTTGGTGATATGTCAGAAGAAGAGAAAACAGAGGGCGCTTTTAAATCACTGAGAAGGTTTTGGAGAGCCAAACACATTATATCTGATTTCTGGACCACCATACAAGTGGAAAAGATATTTTTCACATTACCTACACTGGGAGCCACTTCTTGGGCTCTGGCAATGGCTGTTTGCCGTAAATGTGGTTAAACTATTTTCCCTGTCAGCTTCCTCACTTAGGAGATCAGGGAATAATAGTAAAATAGAAATAATTCTGTCGGTTGGCTCTTTTATGGAAAAGAATTCGCCGCCCAATTAATCAATATACATCATATACTCGGGACATTAATATGGTGTATTTTATGCCTTGTATCGGTACCACTGTACTATAACTTATTACCACTAATAAACTACTTACTGTTACTAAAACTAATTACAATAAATAAATAAATTGCTTAATGTAAGTACGATACCAGTATATAGTACCACAGGAAATAATATAAAGTGGTACTGAAGAGAAGGTATAAAGTTCTCTTGGTGTCTGGGTCTGAACTTGAGCTTGGTGTACAGGACCATTTTCTCTGTCCGAAAGTGAAGTTCTCTTAAGCAAAGGTTTGACTGTAAGTGAGGTGTTCTTACGGCGAGCGAGTTCATGGTCCTGGGGTCAAAGAGCAGCGTCTCTCCCTGTGGTAGCCTCTGGCCCTCAATGTGCAGCTCCTTCAACTCCTTAAGCCCGTCTAGACCCTCGAGAACCGTGATGCTGTTTCCTCCAAGATACCTGACACAACAGATCACCACCAGAGCTTTGTCACACCAGCACTGCCACCAGCGCCTCCACGAACAGCACCACAGACCTCTCTAGCCCCCCTCCAGATCAGGTAACACACTACTGTTGTTTCTGTTATTTCATATCACCAGCGCAAGCAGGCAGAGCAGACTGATCCTATTTCAAAGACTCTTGTTTCTGTCCCCCACCCCCCCCCCCCCCCAGAGCTTGTTGCATGCGTGCTTGTAACTGTGTATGTCGTGGGAGGTCTTGCACTCACAGTTTGGTGAGCTTGGTCAGGGCAGAGATGTTCTCTATATGCATGATGTTGTTGTTCTGCATGTACAAGTGGGTGAGGTTGGAGGCACAGGCCAGGTTGGAGATATGCGTTATCTGGTTGTCATACAGGTACAGGACTGTGAGATTTCGACACATAGAGAGGTCATCCTGCAGGAGAACAATGAGAGCAAGACAAATGAATGTATTAAAAAGCTGATGTTGAAGTTTAAATGGGTCACTTTCTTGAGGTATTGTGTCCCTATTCTATGTCTATGGGAAATTATGTTGAAGATTATGCTGAAAATGTTGTTCATGTGCTTCATATTAACACATACAAAAATAAAAAATGTGAAGTAAATAGTAGCACACATTGTTAAAAGAAAATACTCACAATATCATCTATGTTCTTGTTTGAGAAGTTTAAATGGGTCACTTTCTTGAGGTATTGTGGGAGGGAGTTGTGTCTTTTATTCTTAGACCGATTGCTGTATTTGGCAATCAGATCCACTGTCAGACGGACCATGATGGCTCGTCACACCAAAATGCTCACAGAAGAAAATGTCCTTACCAATACAGTCATGGGACAATGACCACACAAGTCTGTAAATTACAGATAATGAGGGGATGAGGGTCAATAACTCATCACATTTAAACAAAAAAAAAAGTCTGGAAACCTAAAATACCTTGTTTAAAAATCTTCACATATTGACCTTCAAATTCATTCCAATAGTAGTTAGATCTAACAGTTAAAAGATAATGAACCTCTGTAGTTATGTTTTTTTAAATTTAGGAATTTGATCAGTTTATTAATGGTAAAATATTACTATGTATATTGCGTATGATGATGGCACATGATGTGTAAATATCAGAATATCAGCATATACAAACTACTTAATTATCCCTAAAAATAACACTGTGGGAAATTTGGGGACATTTTCAGTGGGAAAATTAAATAGATTTGTGCACAGATTAGTGTACAGATTAAAGTATTTTAAAGGGCCAAAATAAAAAGCCCTTAAAAAAACAGCTGAAAGGGCTCCTTCTCTTTTTTCCCCTCAGATATCAAATATTGCATTACGGTACTTTTACACATACTGTATAATATTCCTGAATGTACAATATGCAGTTATCATCAAAGTATGGACATAATTGCTGTTGTGTTTTTGTCTCTACTCTACTCAATTTAACTGTTACTAACCATTTAAATAGTGACTCTGTGTTGTACAAAAAGGGTTCACGCTGAGTAGATTATGCATAGTCAACACTGACCGTTTGAGTAAGGTCTTAAAATAAACCTTGAATTTTTAGGGTATCTGTCATATAGGATAATTGAGAGACTGCCTTCAATCTGTAGACACGTAATTCCTTAATAATCCCTTGAATTCTGATTAATTTAGGAAAAGACCATAATCATGCCTTTTATCACATATTCATTCAGGACATTCAGGAGGACTAACAAATGGCTTGGCTAAATTCAAGGTAAAATTAAAGAAACATGTTTGCAAATTAAGGACCCCTTAATATAAATCAAGGTCTTTTGCATAGTTTCAGGGGCAAAAAAGGGGAATGTACGTGTATTTTAAGTGTTTTATGTTTTAAGGTGAACCAGAGTACTGACAGTGCTACCCAAAGGTACTCTAGATGATTGATGTTAAAACCATTAACTCCTCTCTTTCAGTCTCAGAAAGACAGCATTCCAAAAACGAGGCAGAGGAGGTCAAAGGTGAAATACACAGTAGCGACAGCAGTGTGTAAAGACAGGTTGTGGTGAGAGAAGATCAATTGATTGCCAAGGGAAAGGCAAAAAACTTCTATCATAATGCCCCGGAGGTTTGCATATTAGCTTGACCCTGGCCTCCCCGAGACATCTTAATACAGGCCCAATTCTTTGCAGCATAAGATTCCTCTGTCAGGGTTCAATACAGGTCTTGTGGTAAGTTCAAACCCCTTTAGAATCCAGATCTCAACTGGCCTACTGTTGAGTGAATGTCACAAATAATATGATGAATGCCAAATTAATAAATATTTACTTTCCCCAATGTTAAGATCTGTAACTTCCTGCCCTGAGCTAAAATGTCATTCACCAAAAAAGATCACCAAAGTATGACAGAGGCAAGGTTTTTCCTCCACTTGGTCTTAGGGCATGGGCTCAGGGAGAGTGGACATGATGGATTTTGGACTGATGAGGATGTCTCAAGAGGGAAACCTGGTAAGACCCAAGGTTTTTCATGACAATAATAAAATAGCCAAACAAAATAAAGCATAATAATTTAAGATTAAATACAACCAGTACAAGCAGTAAACTTGAACCGTTGTAGAGGTAATTTTATCTGAACTCTTTTTGCTTTCATCTCTTGTTCACATAGCACTACTACAACTGTAAGCCCAGGAGAATAGGTGATGGAGGGGATGACATATCACAGGACTTTAGAGTAGGCATATTTAAATGTACTGTTGCCAAGATTATCTCCAGTCTTAAACTTCAACCACTAGAATGTAAGGTAACTGAAAGTTTCAATGAATAGCTTATGAAAACACGTTAGTTAGTTAGCAACATAGCTTGCATTTCTGCATGACTTACCGTAAGAACCTTGCAGCGCCAAGTTACTCAACTGTTCACGTTAACACATTGATGAAACCTGGATGCTGAAGTATTGACTTGGGGCTATTGCACTGCTGGTTACATCGTTATTTCATTGCACTCACACAAGATTCATCTGGAGAGAGCGGTGTTTCACCTTGTCTTCATATCACTTTCATAACGCAGACTATTCCTCCGGTCCACGACATTGTTTGGGGGCACGGTTGCTATGGTTACACAGCGCTAAGACAAGCAGGAAGTGAAAACGTCAGGGCGATCAATTTTGGGACACGTGAAGGTAACTTGATAGTTTCTGTGACGCCGAAAATGTTAATGTATAAAACACCAGAAACCAAAATATCGAGATGCATTGAACACACGTGACGTGAATGTATCGAGAAAGGTTTCATGATTCCCTCTAACAACATTTGTGTAACCTACAATACGCATCTCATGTGTCAATTTAAAGTCAGCAGCCTAACAAGAAGCTGTAAAGTAGACAAAACTGAGATGCCCTCTGTTAGGCCCAAACCTGTACCATGTCACGTGGACACAGAATATAATAAAACTGGGAGGGATTGTATGACGTTTTTTTAAGGTGAGAACATACATTACCCCCCCCCCCCCCCCCCCCCCCCCCCTTTTAACTAATAAAACATAACCTAAAGGTAATCAGGCCTAAAACAAACATGAGAATCCACTAAGGACATTGTAGATGAATTACCCTACATGGCTTTGGCGTTAACTAATTGATCAGATTCACTGAATTATTACAGCAGTCAGGTACGAAAACAAAACACATCCTTTAGATTTGAAGGCTACTCATTAAACAATAAATAGGCCTACAGTAATTCTGTGCAGGTAATACATCTGCAGATACCTCTAACAGTTAACTCTGGGTAAAACATTAGTTTTTGACCATTACAATACAATCTGCTATTTTATCCAATATGAAATAGTTATCAAAACATGCTAAAATATTCACATAAGGCTTGGTGAATAAGATTTATTTTTATACCATGTTTTCCACACACTCTTTGTAAGAAAACAAATGTTGGTTTTGGCTGACTAGATTTATTCAGAGGAAAATGGCTTAACTGGCACTTAATTTGAGGAGGAAAATACTGATGAGGACAGAATCACTCAGTAAAATACCATTTTGTTTCTTTCTTATTCAAAAAGTTGGAATGGCACTGAAATGTAATAAATCATGCATGGAATGGCTAATCCATTTGTTTTCCAATACATTAATTTGGTGGGGAATATGATATGGAACCAGCACTCTGCAACTGGTCTACATAATATCTGCTGTGTGCCAAATGTCATTTCCACAAGCACTAACTGGGAAGGTCAAAGCAGAAACAAGGATCTTTTTTGCACCTCTTGCACCAATTTGAAGGGGGCACCCCTCCCCCCCACCAAAACAAACAACAACACGATTAAACCTTGTTAAACGTTGACTCGTGACCTGTAGATATACTCCTAAGGGCCATGAGCACCGAGCTCCTCCAGACATTCACATGCTGTAATCAGAGCTCATGTTTATCGGTTTAAACATTTTGAACGTAGTCGTCCCCTTTCTCCCCCCCAATCTTGAGTCCAAGATCAAGTTCCATAATAATCCGTATCATTCCTTCTGGCAACATGTGGGACCCGTGGAGGTTGTAGGTGTGCGAGTCACAGCAGTGACCCGTGCATTGTTATATAACGTCAGGGAACGAGCTTCCTGAGAGTGAGTGACTTGACTCCATTTATGCATGCAGAGTACTTGGCAGGGAGGAAATTGAGCACTGGGGCTCGCCCCCCCCACCCCCTCTTCTTCTTCTTCTTTTCCAGGGCGTCCCCCGTGGGGCCCAGAGCATGTTTCAACCTCTCACTACCACGCTTGTTGAGATTATTTGGAGATCCAAAGTAAACACCATTGCTACCAAATATCTTCAGCCCTCGGCAGAGGCCAGTCGTTCCCCAGGCTGGAATCTTAATAGGTGGCCGGTGGTAAATAACCATTCGTCAAGTTATACTTATCACTCCACTGAACTCTAAAAAACCCACTGCTATTGAAAAAATGTATCAAATGAAACAATGCTTATTTATTATTCTACTTCATTTTCTTTGAATTCTGTAAATGGAGTGGAATTCCTGTGTAATTTCACAAGGCCTTTCTATAATGAGAAACACACTGAAAGTGCAATTAATATACTGTGCCAATGTCAGTTTTGTTGTGTGAAAAGTGGGCCTAATGTTTTTTTTGTATGTTTGTCTGTTTATATAAATATATAATAAGCATGTTGATGTTCATCTGGTGATAATCACAGGCCTCATTAGTACAAAATGGAGTTGTTGTATAATTATTTTCTTGATTATATTAGAAGACCCTGAATGTGAGTAGTGTGTATGTTGCATTACACAACTAGGCTCAATGGTGTTTGGTGGTTCTAAAAAGAATTCCTTACACTTTCTGGTTCACCCCCACAATAAACACAAATTGCATTAGAGCTAACTCAATAAGCCTTTTCTTTCTAAAACAAGGCATTAAAAATACAGCATTATAATGTGGAAAAAATCATTATGCTAATTGGTGCCAGAGCTGCTATTCGTAAGAAAATGCAGACACATCCAGTGTCCGTGGCGATGCAGTGCAGACACAAGGGCTGAATAGGCTCCTGTGTGCTGAGCTGCTGTTTCTGTGATGCATCGTTGACACACCACAGCGTCATGACTCGAGATCCTGAAGGATTGTGTACCAAACAGAGACAACCTGCGCCGCAGCTTTCTCTGTCGAGACGTCCCATGCGCAGGAGCCCGTGTTTACCTTTGAGTCCGACATGCCCGGTAGAGTTTGTTATTCCATTATGTAATGCTATGACTGGCTGGTACTGAAATGACTGGTGGTGGGTTTTTTTTTGTTGTGGAGAAATCCACCCATGGTCTTTGTTAAAGTGTTAAACTCCTGTTGCATGGTGTTCCAGGAGAAAGATCTAGCCAAAGCCAGAAAGTCATGGTAGATGGAAATGTCAGAGTACTATGTTACACTAAACCCCAAGGAGAATACCTTTCAAGAGTCTGCTGGTATTCACGGTGAAGAAAAATATATTACAGGAACCCTAGGGTGATTCGGACATACTGGTAAGGGCTTCATGACTGTATTTGCACAAAAAAAAACATGGAGTGACGGCACTGAACAGAGGTAGGAAATGTGGGGCAAAAGAAGTTCACAAGTATTTAATGTGATTGGGTTTCCTCACAGATGTATGGAGAAAGTCAGAAGTTACTGGCTTGGTGTGACCATATGGAGACTAGCCATGACTTGAGCAGTTTGGACACATATAGATGAAAACAAAATAATCAAAGTTTTAGCTTCACATTGTAAAAATTGTGTGAGGTAAAATGAGATTGGGTGAAATCATTATTAATACAGGCTTGTACTTCACAAAAACAATGACTATTAAAGATATTCATGTTTTTTTTATTCAGATAGCAAGAACAGGGCTACATTTACCCTAATACCATTCAGAATCCAACTGATAAACACAAAAAAACTAAATACAGAATACCTTTCAAACAAACCAAATGCACTTTTTGTATGAGCTGTTAATTGGCAGAAGTGTTGACTTGGTTGAAGAGCTTGTCTTTAATGACTTGGGACATCAAGCCATGAATAGCCTCAATAGTCGTCTTGCAGCTAAAACAGACAGGAGAAATAAAGGGGTAAGTGTCTGGGTGCGCCAGACGCATCGGGTAACTGGCAGGACATCTACAAGTCAGAGAGAAGATGAATAAACAGATACCGCACTTTCAGAAGAAACTCAAGCAATCACTGCAATTGTTCAGTCATGCCACAGTGAAATGCTTGAGACCTCCCACCAAGACAAACCACCAATCATCCGTGACCCCAGACAAACAAAACGAGAACACATTGACTGCACAACGGGCAGTGAAATTCTGCAATTCTATTGGTCAATATATGCATTGTGCTTATTTTTTTCTAAAGACAAGTTGCACATTGGTGCATTTAAACAAATCAATTTGCTTTTAATTCATCAGTGAGCTGTATGATGATCAAGTCATAGATTAAAGAGTGTTTTAAAGAGCTTCCAAACTAGTTGCTACAAAAACGATAAAACAAACACCAACTAAATCACAAAACAAACTCAAAGGCGGTACCTGTCTCGGGTTGCCTTGGCTAGTTTGTCCTCGGACTTTCTGTCGTGCGTGTCCAAGCCCAGCATGAAACTGCCTCTGCCCAGCTGAGCCTCAGACTGCTCCAGCTTCTCTGACAAGTCGAACACCTGTCCTGTGGTGTAGTCCGAGTTCTGCAGGGCACAGTTCCACAAAATCAGCCAAACCCCCAACTAAGTCAAAGTCTAACTGGGTCATGCACATAGTCAACCTGGGTCACACACACACCTTCAAAACAATACTTCAAACCTTCACAATATGTCACAGAAAAAAAGTTTGAGCTGTTATGAGCTTAGTATGTTTGCCAAAACACCCCATTGGAGGCCGCAGACGTTTGCCGAAGGTGAGGCAGCGAGAGGGGGGGTGGGCAAAGGCGACCCTGAACACAATGACATGAAGCCTCAGTCTGGGGTGACAAAATAATTACTGACAAAAGTTCCTCCCCTCTTCTCTTCTCTTCTCTTGACAACTAGTCAATTCGTCTTCTTCCCCAGGCACCGAGCCCCCCAGTGTTTAGATAGTCTGCAGCCTTTTGAAAGTGTTAAGCACAGCCCGAGACAGACTGATGGTGCACCCGATGCTAGTGGGCTTCAGCCCCTGTCACTCAGCGGCCCTGATGCAGGGGAATGATCTATGGCGTGCAACAGTAGCATGGGGACCATCAGTGTAGCTATTCTTTTTGTCAAAACATTTGTCGTAACAGTCAGTTCAAATATTTTCCATATAACAAATGCATATACCAAAAAAATTAATGATTTTATGTTATATTAAATTATCGTAATTAAAATAAAATTATGAGTATACAGAAAAACGATCTACTTACTGTTAGAAGACTTGATGAACTTAGAGTGTTGACCCAGTATTTATTCCACAGAAGCTCCAATAGTTTGCGGTCAAGAGAAGATTTAAAGTAGGTCACTTCCAATGCGTAATACCTGTGCAAGGCAAGGATGGATGAATGAGAACATCAGCTTCTCTGCTCACTGAGTCAAGCCTGCATGCTTGATAAAATTATTCTGCATGTATTAGCAGCCAAATGAATCAATTAAACGATAAATTGACATTTTCATTTTATTGATGCACACACCAATCAACGCTTACTAACAACTGTCATCAGGGGAATTCTTACTTTTCATACACACTAACATGAAGTATTCACTAGATCAAAAATATAAATTCATCGCTATGTACCAATATGTAACATTTGACACATATCACTATGTTGTTCAGCCAACTTAAAAACAAGAATGTTGTTAGTTTGACTTACTGTTTGCAATGCACCCCAAAGTCTTCAATCTTATTCAAGGGGATTGTTTGGTACTCCGACGGTCCTTCATCGGGTGGTTTGTAGCCCTATGTACACAATGAAAAGAGGGTGATTTTAACATGAATTGAACTGGACATTATTATTTTTAAAGCTGTGAATTTACAATGCTTGCAATGAACATTTTTCAGGATAATTTGAAAGATGAAATGCTGTAGTGCCGTTTTTCTGTGACAATGTTTGCGCACCCGACTGACGGGCTCTCACTCTCTCATGGTAAAAAATATACCTTGGGATAAGTCCTGAAAGCTCCTAGATTTACTTTTCCAGCAGATATGGTGCGAGTTGGGTCAATCTGTAAAACAATAAATAAAAATGTACGTTAATCTAGTCAACTCTGTAGTCAGACTTTGGTGCAGTGGGACCAATCCTTGGAATTTGTAACATAAATAAACAAAGTTTGCAATGTGAACATTTAACTAGTCCTAGCTCTATGCCTTGCAGCAGTCTGAAAATAGCAGAGTAAACACCAGATAGAGTTACAAAAGCTCAGTTTTAAAATAATGGCTAGCAGTGTCAATTTAGTTTGTTAACTATAAAGGTGATCGTGTCAAAAACTCTTTTAGAGCAGATACACTTTAAAGTACTTAATGTATAATGTAGACGTCTTACCACGACAGCGACAAAAGGCTCCTGAAATTGCTGGTTGAGCATCTGAGTGCTGACATCGATACCTGACAGCCAGCATCCATAACCCGGGTGACTGTGGTACCATCCAATAGCGTTCTCCAAGCGCCCAACCTAATTAATGGGTCACATGAAGCCCATCATGACGTTGTTCCAGACATGTTGTGTCCAAAAGGCTGATAACGATAGAGAATTACAAATTTTCTTTGAATGGAAAAAGAGAGAGAGAGCTAAGATTACAGTTTCTTGTTCCCTTACCTGTTTGGCGTTCTCTATGTATGCAGCCATGTATTCGTAGGCTGCAGCTTGTGCGTTCACCCGAGTCTCTGTACCCTCCACTGGCAGAGCGAAGCTGTCCATGATTATCATCGTCTCTCCGTCCACCTTTCCCAACATCAGCCCCATCACCTCCAGGTTACCCCCTGATCGGGCGTGCATCACCATCTTCAGCAAGGCCAAAGCTGAGATCTTGCAGTATTTGAAGTAGTGATGGCTGAATCAACATTTAAAACGAATTAACTCAGATTTTCACCCAGCCAGCAATTTGGGTACACCTGTCTTCACACTGTTACGTTGGTATGTAAGATAACGACTCGCACATGCTGATGACATCTAACCAGCCGGCTAACAATGTCACATTATGGATAACTGATATGAATGTTGTTATGCTAAGTCAATTCAGCTAGCCAAACGGCTATTGCTATCCCAGCTACATCGCATACTCTGGCATTCCTAACAGTTAATAACATGTTTTTAATAATCGAATATGCAATACATAGGACGGTCAACACTTACTCTTTTGTCCAGGGTTTCGCCGCTAGAATTTCTTGTTGCTGTTTTTTGTCATACTTATAAATTTCATCAATACTCTGCACTTCCGACATGCTATTTGTTAGCTCCCATGTCTTCTGAGCAATACTGCCTCCAGCCATATTGCTAACAAAACCTTCACTCTTCTATGCCTAAAAGAACAACTATGTTTGTAACGATTGGTAGTAGTAGTAGTATAAACTTTGAAAGATTCACTTCATCAAAGCAATGGACAGAGATAACTATGACAAGCACAGAAGCATTTCCATTAAAACCACAGAAAGCTGTGTTAGAACGCCATGACACTGGATTAGACCAAGAGCATATACATAAGAGCATAGGACATTCAAATAATTTTGTCTTAACTGTTTTATTGTGGGATCTACGATAATTAAGCATTCAACAACCCTGGAATTAAACTTCAGTTATCTGAATGTTGTATTTTAATATGAGAGTGATGTTTTAATAAACTTAAGTATAGCAACCCCTTTCAAACTTGGTTTGATCCAATGCTCCGTCCCGAAATTCCGAAAAGTGTAATGGTTATTTTGCCACCTGCCGGACAGAGAGCATTACAACTTTTCTTATTTTCACCAATGAATAAACACGAAGTAAATAACTTAATATAAAACTGTAAATATTGTATTTAACATAATAGGTTGAATATATTTATACTGTAATTTATATTTAGATTTTTTTTTCTTTCATCATCTCATGACCACAGTTTAAATATGTATCCAGTAACAATATAGGGGGAAAGCTGAACCTTATGTTGGAAATGGATGAAAATTTCAGTTCACTCTTTCAAAGTTTTGGAATAGCTCCTTTCGTTTCATAAACGGCTACAACTCAAGTCAGGTGCTCTGCATATAACTTGTCCTTCACAGTTAAAGCTAGCCCTGACACAACCTGTTAGCACTCCATGTGAGTAGTGGCACTCATAGACATGTATAGGTGTCTATATGATGTCTATGGTGGCACTGCTCTACCCTGACATAATAATTATTACCATGCGGTATGCATTTTTATGACAACAACTACTATTCAGCCAGCCAAGCAGAGGCGCGCAAACTGATGACATCATCGACACGTAATTTTCGTTGTAGTTCTTTATCACCTCGTTACAAAAAAAAAAATCGAAACAATTCAAATTGTGTGTGAAAATTAATTATGATAATCAGAATCAATGCAGTTGATCTAAGAGCATGTATCATGGAAGCCATTCAACTAACGTTTTGATGTGGACCGAGATATTTCTTTTCTAAAGACGTCTCTGCGTCATCAATTACGTTCCCGCCTACTTTTTTTAACAGCTGTGCAAACTGGTTTGTTTGCTTACCAGACCCATTTGCAGAGAACTTAATATGGTAAACGTATAAACCACTATTCTGTAAATTACCACCCTGATAGATTTAATGTGATCTGATCTGATTGAGTTTATGTATCGTTTAAAAAAGCAGTTCGCTGCCTTCATTCGCCCATTCATTTGGGAAAGAGAGCTAGTGGTAACTGTTAATTATCAAGCTAACCTAAAGTTTCTGTTGTTTGCAGACAGCTAATGTTAAAATACTTGGGAGAAGCTTTTACTACTGGTGTGTCGCAAAACAATGTTTTAAAGTAACCGATTTCACATACCATTCATGAAAGTTATCATACGTTAACGTTACATATTTAGCCAGCCAACTATCAGCTAGCCATGTGTATGAGTTGGTTGCCTAACAACCTTCTTATATGCAGGGTCCCTCCTAGTCACCGCTAACGTACATTATCCGTGCTATTATTGTACCTATCTATCCTGTTAACCAGATTTCTCATAAAGACTAACGTTTTTGTTTATTGGGCATCTAAGACGTGTGTACGTGAGATCATGAGCTGTACTATCGTTAACATTAGAGAAGTGTTATTGTTTGAGAGGGAAGTTTGCTTTGCCCATATTTTCCATTTGCTTTGGAGTAACGTTTGGCAAATTACGATAGCTAGCGCCAGCTAGTCTTAAAATTGTGATTATTTCCATACATCAGTTCAGTTCTGACTTTGACATCTCGTACTTTCATGGTAAGCCCCGTAATCCAGTGGTGGAGGCGAATATTGGCGATTTAATGTTACCGGAGGTGGGTAGAAAGCACCAACATTCTGAGAAAATGGCTTTGGACGATGGTGTGCCTTATTTGGAAATGAGGGTAAAGTAGACTACTTGATGGTCACATACAGATTTTTTTCTTGTGAGTTAGCATTACAGCTAATTATTTTGAATTTTAAAGGGACAGACTAGACCAGACGATTCTTCAAAGGAAAACGTGCCCGTGGAGACATCATCTCAATCGATGCTGCACAAAGGTACCTCGAATCTATCTGTTTGTGTTCATTCAGTGACTTAGAAGAGCTTGTCCTTGTATAGTAAAGCTGTACACATGATTGTGTTACTTAAAGTTTGTTTGGTATATCTCTTGACAGACGACAGCGTTGGTCTTAGTTTGCCTTTAGGCCAAGAGTACGAGAGGAAGAAGCAGAGGCTTAAACAAGAGCTTCGTATGGACTACAGACAATATGTGTCGCAGGTATGCCAATGTACTCCTCATTTGTTGGAGCCTACATGCCCTAGTGTTGCCATGGTTGCAATAGTATTACAGTTTCCAGGAATTTGTTTTGATGAAGTAAGGATGTAGTCTGACAAGTCTTACTATTGGCAATGCTGTAGTAAACCTTTGGGTCAAGAGTTCTACCAGCATTGCCATAACTAATAATCCAGTATTAAGTTGGATCAGCCAAAATCTCAGCTTTCACTCATAGCTATTGACAAATTTCCTGTAAATGGTAAATAAAACTGTCATGCCTAATTTGTCTCGCTCCATTAGTCATCAAGTCTGTTTGTTGAATGGCACTTCAGCCTTATCTATTGGATACAATGAGTCTCTTACTGTTTTAGAATCTTCTTGGACAAGTATACACTAAGTGCTGCCTAATTTGATTATTGTATTCAGAGATGCTTCTTTTATTTCTTCTATTCTATATTTTTATGTGAAGAAAAAGGACTTTCACTCTGCAGAGGCGATTGCTGCCCCACAGGAACTTTCTCTCCCTATTAGAGAAAGGAGGTCTGCCAAGGTAACCATCTTCCTGGTGTTTGTGTGTGCAGTATCATGGGCAGGGGAAAAAAGTAACGGAGACAGTCAATCCCACTGATAGGCACAACTCTGATGTTGGCTGTGATTTATGGTTTGAACACAGTTGCTGCCTAATCTCGATTAAGCATGACTTGGTGTCTCAGAGCAACAGTTTGAGTTGACAGTAGAGCTGTGGGTCTTACCTTAAGCTCTCCAGTGGGCTCATTCCAGTGTAGGTAGGTTAACAGACATTTTGGGAATTAAATATAAAATGAGTAATAACTGTTCACTGATATACAACAGTGAAGGTAAGCGTACAAAGTTTTATGTTTCCTATTTTAGGACTTTGTTAAGACTACTTTGTAGCCTTCCTTGACTTGAAATTCAACAGTTTTAAAAGATGTTAAATGGCTTTACTATGAGCATGCACCTTGAGTTGATCTACTTCTTTTTAGGCACGGCTAAGAGATGAGCGGAACAAAGAGTACAATGCCTTTCTTATACACAAAGGAACACAGGCAGTAACCAGAACATTGCCAGATTCCTGGAAGGTACAGCTAGCATAGTTATAGCACAGAGTTCTTCACAGAGCTTGATCATGCGATTACCATTTATTTATCGTAACCTGGGACTGCAATAATGCTGGCTTGGAATTCTGCTTCCATGATTGGACTAGCAACCTCTGCCCAAAACATACTTAAATGGGGGGTGAAATACAAAAAAATTAAGTATCTATACTGTGATATACAGTACTACTTAAAACCCAGCCGGGACTGTTTTTGATGTTAATTATTGCAATAGAAGTATTTCCAGTGATTCATTACTCACATACATTTAAAAGACTTGTGGTTTTTGTATTTCATAGTTCCCTTGTGTATGTCTTACCCTTTGCTCTGTGGCTAGGTACAACATCAAGACCCCCCTTCACCTCCCCTTCCAAAACCTAACCCGGTCAGCTCGCCCCCACTCAGTGACCAGAGGGGTCCTCTCGTAGAGAGGCTGTCTTCCAGAAGAGACGCCACGACCCTCACAGACCTCCGAACAGAGGACCCCGCGGCCCCCAGACGAGGGGGGGCCCCCCCTGTGCGCTTCGACAGGAATCCCCGGCGGCTCAGGTACTATTACTACAACTCAGACGAGGACCTGAGCTATGGGGAGGAAGAGGAGGAGTACGAGGAGGAAGATCTAGATTACGTGTCCAGGAGGAGACCCAGGCCTAGAGAGCTGGTTGGTTACTCGGGGAAGAGGGAGAGGAGAGTCCATCGCCACAGACCGGACAGGTTTGTCTTCCGAACTGCACACATGGCTCCCCTCTTAAACCTGCAGAGTAGTAGAGGACAAATGTAGCATTAGTACAAATCTATTAAAAATACCTGCTAAGCCTCACCTAAAGAGAGGACCACAATCAGCAGTCAAAACAGGGTCAACATAAATGCACATACCTGACGTCAAGACTAACCAACCTAGACAGAACAATGAACATAAATACATGGTGGCCAGCACCATTGCTACACACAGGGGTAGACACAAAAACTAAACAATACACAATGACAAGACAGACTCTGAGACATAAACATAGGTTTCCGGTGGCGCTTCTTCATGTCGGACCGACCAGCTAGCAGATGGCACAAACTCAACAAGTTGGTAATCCAAGTATTTTTTCAGTGACCCACAGCTGGTGCACCAACTGTGTCCATTTAAATAAATGGTTTGAACATGGTTGAAGTTAGTGTAATCAGTAGTATGTGTGTTGTGTGTGTTTGCAAACCATGTCTGTTTGGGTACGCTAGTGGTTGCAAACATGGGGCAGAAGTGTGCGGTTCATGTGTGGTCGCACCACTATTTCTAGACAGTAAACCTTTCGCCAAAATCATGGACTGTGTCTTTAATATGTAACAATTTTGTCAGTGTAACAGTATGTAAAATATGTATTAATGTTAATGGTTACCAACAGAAGTTGTGGTGATTTCTCTGCAGAGTTGTCCAGGAGAGGCGGGAGGTGCAAGCCCCCATCCTCCGAGCGGAAGAACACTTTGAGGAGAGCAAGCGGATGCTGTCAGCCGTACTAAACCCTAAGTACCTATCTGCTTCAATTACACTAATTAGATTTCCCCCCCCTTCTGCTTTGAAGCTCACCACTTCTGTTTGCAGGGGAGCAGCAGTGGTTTAGGGGGTTGATGAGTCTGGTGTTTTCAGCAGAGGGTAATAAATCCTCTTTATTGATTGGTGCCCGTGCTGTGAACTGGGCAGGAATACATTGAAAAAAAAAAAAATTCCTTTACCTTAATCTTTTCAGTGTTTGATTAGTTAATGATTGCTTTTTATGGTGAGATTATTTCCGATATGTGTTATCCTGCGGCTTTGTGAGAGTGTCCATGCCCTGATCAGAGACAGCAGAGTCGGCCAGGTTAGAGTCTGATCACAAATCTGCCAGTACAGCTGGCCTCATCGATCCCGGCGTGGCCTGTCTGTGTGTGTATCTGCCTGTGTTGCAGTGAGGCGTAGCGCTTCACAGCACAGTGCAGCACTTTGATCTGTTTTGCCCCGACGTGTGGTGATGGTAAGGCCCGGCCCGGCCCGGCCTCTTCCGGGCTGCACTCCCAGCCTGACGGGCATCGATCGTTTAATGATGCGAAGTGACGAGAAGGGGGCCAGTGGTTTATGGGCTGGCTTGTGCTCGTGCTGAGCTGTTCTGTCTGTTCTGTTCTGGTCTGTAGTCTGCAAGCAGAACCAGCGCCAGCGAAGAGCAGCGTGAGGTCCAGATCGGTTGCCAACAAGAACATGGCCGAGTTCTCCACAGGGCTCAACATAGGTAGGATCACCCCACACACACACACACACACACACACACACACGCATATACACACACATACAAACTCTTCCTGATGAATCAGACAAGATGATGCGTGTTGTGGCCTTCCCCCCTAGACGTGTGGGAAGGCTCGTTTCTCCTGTGTTTCTTTGTTACTTAGACCTAACGATTCCATATTGGGGCTGTAATCTAACTGCCAAGGGTGAAATTATTAGAATGGAGACTGAGAGTGTGTTTACCTATCTACTTTAAATTGTAACTAATAACTAAACAAGAAAACTTGGCTGATAGGTGTTGTGTGGGCTGTTAGAGCCAATCCCCCAGGGTAGGGCGCTTCACGTAGTAAGTGACGCGATGTCTAGTGAACTGTCCGTCGAGTGTGTGTGTGTGTGTGTGTGTGTGTGTGTGTTACCTCTGACGCGCTGTGATGTCACCAGGGACGGCGGAGGGGGATGTGGCCCAACAGAGGAGGAAGGAGCGCTACAGACAGGAGCTGCTGGAGCAGATGGCCGAACAGCAGAACAACAAGAAGAAGTGAGTCCCCTCTGTCTTCAGAGTCATCAGGAGTTGCATGTAATCCAAGACCGTTGGGTTGACCCTCTCCTTACATAGATTGTGGTGCTTCATGATGGACAGTGAAATATTGGTGTTTTATTGTACCAAAATGAATCACAGATTTGTCCGCTTGACCTCTTAAACTGGCCCTCACCTTGAGGGAAGCACACGTCACCCTTGTTGTTTCTGCTTTAAGTCAACATCGCAGCTACCCTGTGATGTCCCTATGAATGGTTCTCAGAGACCAATCGTAAAATATGTCTGGCCCTGTGAGACCATTACTTACAGTTCATGACGTTCAGTTTTTTTCCCCCCACAATAGGGAAAAAGAACTAGAACTCCGAGTTGCTGCAACAGGAGCTGTAGACCCAGAAAAACAGGTAACACGGCTGAATGTGTCGGACAGTTACAGGTCAGAACCACTTAAACAATCCCTTAAAGGTGCTCAAGGCCCCTTTGAAGCTCATGAAAAATGTAAACTGTTCCCATGTAACGTCACTAGGCCTAATCTGCTTTTCAATTTGAAAGTCATACGCAGCTAAATTCTTGGGTTTCCTCACTGTAGGGGATGGACCTGCACTGAGCGTGTATAGCCATAGCTACTTTAACTTCCCTGTCACCCATGATGATTTTCACAAGTGCATTGTTTCAAGTTTTCAAAGCTTTCAAGCCTTTTTCTTTTCACTCTTTTCTACAAGTTAAGTATGACCGGACATAGCCTGAAATATTGATCCTGTTCATAGCCATTAGAGACAGTGGCTCTCAATGGTTTGGCTTGTAGCCGTCACAATGTTGACATGAAATAACCTTTTGTAAGGATAAATTGAACTCCTTGCGGTCGGATTTAGGAGACGTAGAAATTACGTGAAAGTCAATCCAATATATTTACACAACATTGAGGGATAGCACTGCTGTGTGAAATGTGGTTATTTCTATATGTTGACATGCTTTTTTTAAAAAAAACATCTTCACTGTTTGGCCTTTTCAATAGTTTCAGTTCAATAGTAGACTTTTTTAACAAAACAATCACCTCATCATCATCATCATCAACTGATTGGGTTAGAGGTGAAAACTCTTAAGTTACTGAGTTATAAGCGGTACTAGCTGAACTTTGGTAAAGCACTCTGTGTTAAGAAACAACCCCAGGTCCCTCACCCCGTAACCCTGATATCTTCCAGCCTGACCGGATCAAGCAGTTCGGGGCTGTGAACCGGGAGTACGAGGGCAAGCGGCGGAGGGACGTTCCCTATCGGCCAGGCCATGCGCTGGACTCCCTGGGGGGCGACTCAGCCAGGAAGCCCCCAGAGGAGTGGCCTGCTGTGGGCATGGAGGAGCGGGTGCCTCCTGAGAGGCCCCGTGTGGCCTTCCAGTCCCCCCCGCTGGTGGACTACAGCACCAGCCTGGCCCAGCTGGCTGCGGCTGGGGGGAGAAGGATGGAGGCCGGGGGGGGCATGGTGGCCCCCATCAACATGGAGTTTCACAGGAACCTCTCGGGCACGCTGGGAGAGATGATAGCACCTAGGTGTGTAGCCATTCATTCATTCATTCATTCATTCATTCATTACATGAATTAATTAATTAATTTATGTATTCATTCATTCAGTTGGTTTCTATATCGTTTTCATTTATTAGTTTCAATAATAAATATTATTTCTAATTCTTTCTCTCGTGCTCTCACTATCTCTGCATGCTTTAGTTGCTTCCCTGATTCATTCGTTCAGTGAGGACATGATTCTCCCATTCGTCCCAATCCTTTTTTCGCCAGTTTATAGGGTGTTTGAGGTGGAGATTCATGATTTAAAAAAAAAATCACTGTTGAGAAAAGAAGGTAGGGTACATCCCAGCCTGGGATCATGTTGAATAGCCTATTATTAAAAGTAACCAAACACCTTCCCATCGATGACTGAAAATGACAATGTGAATTGTGCATCATACCAGCCACCCACCCTATGAAGTGAACCAGATGCAAGGTCAGACAGAACACTCATTATTTTGGAGGACAAACAGAATGTGGTTGAAAGTTAATCATCCAGGCGTCTGCACAAGTGTAGTGGATTATGTCTTCATGGTGAAGTTAAAATCACTGAATGCACTGCGTTACCTTATGTTTCATATAATGGCAAAAAAGTTACATTATTTCAGTAGTTTAAAGCCAAAATTGACACTCAAACTCAGAATATGCGTAAATGGTGTTTCCATAAGAAACGCACAGGTTTTGGGGTTGTTCCACCCAAAGCGCTTAACTTCCTTTATGGCTTGCAAGTCTCATGTTTAGGTCAAGGTAGAATATGTGTAGACTGAAAATTCTCTCTCTCTTTCTTTCTATCTATCTATCTTTCTCTTTCTCTCTAAACACTTTAATCCGTGCAATTCATCTTGGTGCTGTAAGTCGGAATGGCGGCCACAGTGATGCTAATAAAAGTAGTGATGTGTCTGCCAGAGATGTGTGACTATGTATTCCTTCCTCAGGATCACCACTGGCCCTCCTCCTGTTCCGCCCACGCTGGCCGATGCCTACCGCACCCCCTATGATGACGCCTACTACTATTACGGAGCCAGGAACCCGCTAGACCCCAATCTGGCCTACTGTAAGGCACTGCACCTTCGTGCCACTCATTACACTTTCAATACCTTGAAAGGAATACATAGTCACACATCTCTGGCAGACACATCACTGATTTTATGCAGTGCAGTTTGGCATCCAATGCAGTGTAACCCTAAGCATCCAATAAACAGTTTTGTACTTTGCAAATCACTGCATTGGTTCAATTGATCCCAGTTGCTTGGATGATAATGAACTATTTAGCATTCAGGGGTTTGATCGTGTGTGTGTGTGTGTGTGTGTGTGTGTGTGTGTGTGTGTGTGTGTGTTTTCAGATGGGGCTGGAGCTGTTGGAATGCCTTCTTACCCTCACCTACCCCTGGGGATGCCCCAGTCTTTGAAGTCTGGCCAGTCAGCATATCTCACACAGTAGGTCTTCCTTCCTCTCGCTATCAATACTCTGTTGTGTTTTAGTTTGTTTGATTGTTTATATGAATCATTTTTGTTTTAAATCCGGTTTTGATATATCTATATCAGCTCCATGCAATCTCTGGCTTTTCTGTGTGAAGCCACTTGTTTTATTCCATCTCACACTGCTCAATTGCTTTGCTTGATCTGTGGCATCCATGTGTGCTGCTGTCAGAAGGCTTGTTTGTCTAATATGGTGTGTAATGTGGCCTGACTTGTCTTTTTGGAATTAAGTATTTTTTAAATTAATAAAAAGAAAAAAGAACCTTTAATGATGCTTTGAACTTTTCTGAGTGCTCTTCAGTAATTAACTAATAACCTTTTTCATTCACAAGTAACCCATTCTTCCAACCGTTTTTTTTTTTTAGAGAAGGGTGTTTACCACAAGGTGGTGCTGTTGTGTGTGTTTGTCTGTGTGTGCTCTTCTCTGCAGTACAGTGCATCTCACTGCACACACACACACACACACACACACACACTCACGTCATTCTGTCTGAGTCATAAATGCAGTAACCTCAGCCAAATATTTATTTTTGTTGTCTCTCTGGCTCACCCTCTTGTCACTCTCTGCTTCATGTTGCCTGCTCATGTCTTTCTTTGTGTCTGTATTGCTCTGTGTGTGTATCTGCATGGGGCTCATTGGACTGAACAGAGGTACAGATAGTCCACAGAGAAAATAGCATAGCTGTCGGCACACCAGCATGCGCCCATAAGGAGGTTGTTATTACAAGCACATTTCACCCTCACCAGTGTTCTTCTATATTAACACAAAAAAAGCAATCACCCTTGTAGTACGAAAGCTCAGACACTTCAGTGACAAACCGAATATGTCAGTATGCATTACTCCAACAGCAGGCACAGGGCACCTTCCCCTACCAAAGAGTCCAATGCATAACCCCACATAAGCTGACCTTTTCATTTTGATTCTGCACTTTGATTCTTTATGCTTTTCTTCCTATCTTTTGGATGTGCGGGCTTCCTTTTGTCCATTCCTTTTGAAATAAGGCCCTGGAAACATAAATGTAAATGTCATACCACTGGCATTTCTCTCTCTCTCTCTCTCTCTCTTTCTTTTGTTCTGTCTTTTTTTCTCTCTTTCTCTGTCTCTCTCTCTCTCTCTGTAGTGTGCCTAGTCAGCTTGGCATGACCCCTGCTGGGCTTGGTGTCTTTGCTGTGGACAGATCCAAACAATCCAAGGAGAACGCGTTGAGCTACCAGGACGCGCTCAAACAGCAGGTACCCGCTTAAACCCCATAACAGGGTCTCCCTCTCGCCCCCACTTTACCTTCCAATCGTCCACCGCCTTGCACACACACACACACATACACACACACACACGCATACAAACACACACATACACACACACACACACACACACACACACACACACCCAGAACAAGCATGGGAGAAGAGACGTGAGGCTGGGCTGGCTTTCCATTTGTATATTCATTGAATGATTTATTTAAAGAAGGTGACTCCAAATGCCATGGGCCTGAATTAAAAAGGGCGTAGAGTTCATATACTGATCAAATGTAAAATGTCATACAATGATAATGATTAATGATGAGTAAAATGTATACGTTTTCTTTATTATACATCACACCAGATCAAAGCATATGAAATGTAAAGCTGCTGTTATTTATACTGCTTCAAGAATGCAGTCCTATATAAGCTGTCTTTACACCCTTATAGACATCACTAATCCTGGATGCTCTGGGGGGAGAAAATGTCTTTCTCTAAAGAAAGGCCATCTCTACCTGCCAATTATTTTAGATGTCCTGAAACACATTGAAAGGAGGAGGAGGGGATTCCTCTGCTGGCTATGTTTAGCCACAGTAAGCAGGAAGACCTTGTACCTCTGACTGCAGCTCTGAGTTTAAGTACACTGGCGTAGGCGACCCTTTTAAATGTCGACCGCTGTGCTTAACTGTACCATTTTCACTAAGGAGCCCCTTGACTGCATTCAGTGCAGTGAGTGAGTAAGGTGTTGTGACTGTAGCTGTGTAAAGGAAAGGGTGGAAGGCAGGCTACCGCTAACGCTTACGGCTGTGGCCACAGATGCTTTGAGTTTGAACACAGCTGAGGCCAGCGAGGCAGAGTAGTGACAGCATGCCATGTTTTGACAGGAAGAGTTCAGGGCAGAGTGGAGTCAGCATTTTGAAAAGGTAAAGTGAAATTCAGAAACTTCACATGGCCCATTTAAGTCTGTTACTTCACTGTACACAGTTGATGTGTTTAAATAGTTCAAATGAAGTTTAGATTTTATGAAAGTGCATTGTAGACTAGAACCAGTTTACCTCCTTTAAGTTGTAATACTGTAGTGTTGATAGGGTGTGTCCTGTAATGAAATCTCCATTATCCTAACAATCCTAATGTGTGTGTGTGTGTGGTGTGTGTGTGTAGAGGGGATATTTTGTGAATGTGAGGTGGTTCCCCTTCAACACTAACTTGTCTCTGTGGCGACAGATCCGTGAGCGGCAGGAGCGTAAGATGCACGAGCAAGAGGAACGGGAGCGCCACGACGCCAAACTGGAGGCCGACATGAAGAACTACGACCCCTGGGGACGGGGAGGTGGGGGAGCCCCCCTCAAGGACAACCACGGCAACCTCATCAGTACGTCACATCATGCTACGCAGTACACTATACTATACTACTAGTACTACTTCTATTAACCGGACTATACACACATGGAGCATAACAGACTAGATAACCATACATGCCACACACTCAAACCCACACCTTATCAATGCACGCGGCACAAGAGCCGTGCCTCATCAGAGGGCCCAAAGCTCTGAGCTGTTTCCATTTTAAAAGGCCTGTTCAGTCCTTGCCGATCGATACTTTCATTACAGGGCCCAATGACTGTGAGCATTATGGCAAAGCACTGTGTGTTGTAACTAAAGGCTGAACCCCTGAGAGGAAGCCTATGGCAACAGCAACAACACTGTGGCTTGGAAACGCTGTAAACTAAGAGATGGAAACATTTGCCAGAGGCTGGCCTGTGAGCGACCAAGGGGACCTTGGAAGGAGGAGAGGGGGGGAAAGGAATGAGCAGAATAGGACGCTAATGGATAGGAGGAAGGGTGAAGAATATCAAAACAACGAACACAAGTGAGCGTAAAGTGCAACACAACATTGATGGAGCTGAATATTGCCTGTTGTGTCACATATAAACGGATTTATATTAGTTTTACCTTACTCTGTAACCCATGTTCCTGTTCATTTGCTTAGTCCTTGTAAGGGCAGAAGGCTGAGACACCAGGTGCATTAGCATCCAAATGGCTGCCATAAACATATAGGCTAGGTGCACGAAATACTCAGTGTGGGCAGTTTGTTTACTGTTTAGCCAGGTGTATTTGAACCTGCCGCTATTCTGAATGTAATTAGCGTCTACACGGACCTGGTTAGGTGTTGCACCTAGTGAATCAGTGTTACGATAAAGAAGGACGTGTAGACACTAATTACATTCAGAATAGTGGCAGGTTCAAACACACCTGGCTAAACAGGAAACAAACAGCCCACACTGAGTATTTCGTGCACCTAGCCTATACCACACCCTGTCATGTTGTTTCATCACATGTGGCTGACTGGTATAAATGCCAACACCTTCTTGTTTCAAATAGGCAATTCTCTGAGCAACATGCTTGGAGTGTGTCTCCAAGCTGAAATAAACTCCATAATCCTGGCTGCGTCTGCTTGCATTTATTGTTCGAGTTTGGCATGCTCGTTAGATTTCATCCACATCCACATGCACATGAGGTGAAACATGAAACACTCTGTCTCACAGATTTACACCAGTATGGAGGTGCTGCAGAATAGTGTCTTGTATGTGATGTATTCACTTCTCTTGTGTGTGTTGTACTTCCTCATCATGTATGTGATCTAAGTACTTCCTGGTGTCTTGTTGGTGATTCTCCACTGTATATCAGTATGGAAGTGATGCAAAATAAAATAAAGGTGTCCTGTCTGTGATGCCCTTACCCTTACGTCTTGTAGGTGACTTGAAGCGTATGCACCAGTCCAACGAGGAGGCCTACTTGAACAGAGAATCCCGCAAGGGGGCGGGCACCACGGGCAGGAACGACCCGACTCCACGAGAGGGCAGGAACGACCCGACACCACGAGAGGGCAGGAACGACCCGACACCACGGGAGGGCAGGAACGACCCGACGCCACGGGAGGGCAGGAACGACCCGACGCCACGGGAGGCTAGGGTCGCCTCTCCCCCCATGATGGCAGGTAATACCAAATGCCTTCTTCCCAATCTCCACACAATCTAGAGTGTCTGTGTGTCTCTGCCTGTGTGTCTGTCTGTCTGTCTGTGTCTGTCTGTCTGTCTGTGTCTGTCTCTCTGTGTGTGTATATGTGGTTTTTTGGAGTGACCTTTTGAGTAGCCTTGGGCAGACGATGCCCTGCGGTGCCCAAAATGTAGAATATTTCATGAGATGCGCCCTGTCCTTCTCCCCACCTCTGAGTCTTGATGTAAACCCACAGTGACAGGAGTAGGCTCAGCACATACTCTCTAACAGTGTTTGTGTTTAGGAGCTTCTCTGTAAAGCCTGTGTTTATGCCGTCTCTCCTGCAGGTTATCTTCATGGTCAGGCCACATCTCACGCCCGGGGCAACGTGTTCAGGGACGACGCGCCGACACTACAGCAGCTGCACCAGCAGGACCAGTACAAGGAGTACCTGAGGCAGCAGGTGAGCTCCTGAGAGTCCAGGGGTCACAACCACAACCATAGCCACAGCAGGGCTGGTGCTGGACAGGAAACACAAGATTAAGCTGAAGGGCCCCTGCGATTTGCACATCTCGCCAATGGCCTGGCAGTCTGATCCTCTGGTTTTTGATGATGTAACAGCTTCCTGCAGAGTTTGTTTACAAGCCTGTTGGCCAATTTCGAGATGAGCAGACAAATATCACTCAAAAAGAATTACATCATGACTTGCCTCTGCTGGGATGGCACAGATGGAGTTGGTTAGAAGCCAAAATCTGAAATGCCACAGCCGTTCGAACTTTTTAGTCACTCGCGCTGATCATGCGACCGGATCAAGCACAATGCATGCTGTTCTCTGTAATTAGCTTATGTGTTTAGCCTTCAGCTGGCTTGCTTGCTGGGAGTCTCTGAATTTGCAGTGGAGATGATTCATTCTGTCCTGAGACTGGTTTTCAGTGGCTCACAAGAGTAAATACCCAAAGGCACTCTGCTTCGTGCTAACCCTTTTAATGCGTTTTCATGTGTGGCATGACATTTCTCAGACAGACTATAAATCAGTGTCTACATCTCACTAGATTAAGACACGGAGTAGCAGTGGCAGGAGCAGGTGGGGTAGAATAGGGCCTACCTAGGGACGTAAAGATAGAGATCTGCAAAGGGGAGTTTTCATTATCCGTACACCGGTGCTGTGACTTTAAAAGTGGAAAATGGCAGTTTGTACATGATTGATGATGATGATGATGATGATGATGGTGTGTGTATGTGTGTGTATGTATGTATACAATTTTATACACACACACACACACATATATATATATATAAACACACACACACACACACACACATATGTATGACACACGACACACATACACAAAACATATATGTGTTTGTGTGTGTGTGTAAAATTATATTTAATATATTTAATTTGTGAACAGATTGCGGAGAAGAGGAATAAGGATGCAGATGAGCGGGAGCGCCAGCGTTTGGAGGACGAGAGGGAGGAGAAGAAGCTGGAGGAGCAGAGGGCCCAGATCCAGAGGGAGTACGAGGAGGAGCAGGGCAAGAAGAAACGCAAGGAGATGGAGGTGAGGTCACAGAGTCCACTGGTCACTTGTCACTCATGCCACTGACTACTGGCATGCCCACTTATCAGCCTTTAAGCAGTGAAAAGGAAATTAAGTTTTTTTTAGTTTTTTTTTAGATAAATATTTTTTTCTGGGTTTTGTTATTCATTCTGTTAGTGCATATGTAAGGGTTCGAATATCTGGGGGGATCCATCTTACACCTGACATGGAGCTTAGTTGAATTAGCCTAATGTCTTTTTGAGGCAGGAAGGGAGGGTGCATTTTTAGTTTTCTTTTTTTATATATTTTAGGTTTTAACATTATGTCTAGTGTACACATTATATAAAAGCACTTCTCTAACACCTATGAATATGGATTGGTAGGCAAACTCTGACCATATGAGAGAGACTAAAAGCCCTGGTAGAGCTCTTCATTGTCACTCCATTTGGTCATTAGTCAGAGCAGTCAGCTAGTGGTTAAAGGCAGTGGACGTCCCTTTTAGAGAATAAGGTTAGAGAAAGGACATAGACTCATCCCGGATCATCACTCAACCTTTGGCTGCTCTGATGCAGATGGATGGCCTCCGTGAGATTAGATGTGCTCCTGGTCTCCAGGCAGAAGATTGCAGCGGTGGGGACGTGGCTCTGGTCCGGCCCCGTCCTGGCTCAGATCTGGTTGATCAGGCTCACGTCAGCACGGGCTCCACTCACAGATTACACGCTTGCCAACTCTCACGCTTTTGGCATGAGACACGTGCTTTTATGTCCTGTCAAGAGCAGCACCGGTGGCACTCACAGTTTACGGCCTAACCCCTTGGGCACAGGGGCGACGCAGGAGAGAGACAAAGCCACCAGCTGCCGGTCATTTTTGGAGGGAGTTGGTGATTTATACCGATAAGAGACAAGTGGCCTTTGCATCGCCAATTAGGCAAGTGAAAATAGGCTAGAGGTCTATTTGATGCAGATACTGAGCGACATCACCCGGTGACCACCAATAGGAGTGAAAGCGCTACGCCCCCAAGTTGATCCCCCTTTTAACATAGGCATAGGAGGCTGTTATGTTTTTTGTTTAGTTTTTTTGGTCATTCCTGTGACCTTTTAAGGTCGTTCAGTCATCTTTCTCTCCCCCTCCTTGTCCTCCTCCTTCTCCTCTTTCTCCTACTTCTCCTCCTCCTCTTTCTCTCCATGTCTTTCTCTCCTCCTCCTCTTTCTCTCCTCCTCCTCCACCTCCTCCTCTGCAGCAAATGGCCAAGAATGAGGAGCTGGTGCGGCAGGCGGAGGAGAGGAGAAAAGAGGCGGAGAGGAAGAGCAAGGAGGAGGATGACCGAGAGAGCGAGTCCCTGAGGTCGCAGTACGAGCGAGAGAGACAGACCCGACAGGACGAGGTAAACGAGTAAAAGAACAAGGGAACAAGTGTGCAAACGAGTGCGGCTGTTATCGCTTCAGATGAATCAAGCAAACAGCTTCCACATGGACCCCAGCCAGCTACACAGATGATGCACACAGACACTGATTACCCTCTCTGCATGAGATGATCTTCACATTCATAAAGATAAGCCAGAAAGGCAGCCCCATTCATATGCCATCTCATTCAGCCTTCAGGCATGAGTAAAAAAAACGTTCTGAGAGTTCAACTGGGAGAATAAGAGAATAACACTATGCCAACACTAAGGAGGGAATAGAATAACACTATAAAGGGAATAAGAGAATAACACTATGCTATCACTAAAGGGAGAATAACACTATGCTATCACTAAAGGGAGAATAACACTATGCTATCACTAAAGGGAGAATAACACTATGCTAACACTAAAGGGAGAATAACACTATGCTAACACTAAAGGGAGAATAACGCTATGCTAACACTAAAGGGAGAATAAGAGAATAACACTATGTAACTAAAGAGATAGGTGCTCTCAAGGGGAAAGAGGGAGAGTAAATAGATGTGCTCCCTATATTATACGTCAATTTGGGGAAAAGCATCTGTTTTATGAATGGAATAAATAGAAATGTAATGTAATTACATCAGCATAGATAGGGTTTGCCACCCCAATGAGTCACTCAGTGCTTGAGTAATTGTTGTTGTGGTTTTTCTAACACTCACACACATCTCTCTCTCCCTCTGTCTCTCTCTCTCTCTCTCTCTCTCCCTCTCTCTTTCTTTCTTTCTTTCTTTCTTTCTTTCTCTCTCTCTCACAATATCTCTCTTCCCCCCCAACCTTCCCTCTGAAGGTGAAGAGGGAACCGTCTCCTCCCATCCCAGCCCTGCAGAAGAAATTGGGACACCAGCGTACCTCCAGACCCCCCTCCGCAGACAGCCGTCACTCAGTGAGCGCCTCCACTGTAAGCTGCTCGTCACCGTACCAGACCCCAGGCCTCAGAGCACTGGCACCTGTCAGTCAAGAAGAACTTTGTGTTTACGAACGCTTGCCACTATTCCCCTCCAAAATCTCAAACAAACACCAACAGGCCCAAGTCCTAAAACTCTCATCCTGACTTCTACACCATTGCTTGTAGCACCAGCTCCACTTCATTGGTCTGGGCTCGGTTAAACTTATTCCCACTCACTTTTGATTTAATATTACACCGTGTTTGGAGGAAGTGGAATTGACAGTTGTGTCTGAGCTGTATATGACTGTAAGGATTAATGCAGTGATTGTCATATCATGATGACTGACTTGTGTGTGTGTGTGGTCCCCCCCCCCAGGTTTGTTCCCTCTCTGCCCCCCACTCCCCACCTGTGCCTGCTCGGCGGAATCAGCTCAGAGCCAAAGGTAAACAAAGGCACAATGATCCGAGATCAAACTAGATACTGTAATGTGTGTAAGAGACATCGTCTGTGTGTTTGTGTTCCTCTGATAATGTCTGTGTCGGTAAGAAAAAATGTCTGTGTCTTTGTTTTCTTCCTAAAATGTAAGATGAACTGCATATACAGTATGCTTATTGCATATATATATATAAGGGTGTTGTATTGGTGTTGTTATATTTGTGTGCCTGTTTGTGTTTCAGAGGAGAAGCAGTCTGTGATCAGTGAGCTGTCTGCACTGAGCAGGCAGTTACGCAATGAGCAGAGAAGGCTGGAGAGACAGAGACTTCAGACGGAGAGAGAAGACATGTTCACTCCACACGATAGGTACACACACACACACACACACACACACACACACACACACTGCGGAGAGCAAACATACACATGAACACAAACAGACATTCACAGCTTCTGCAGGCCGAGAAAGAAGACCATTACAGAGAGATATATATATATATACACACACACACACACACACATATAAGGAACACACATGCACATACAGAGCCCATCCAGAGCACAGTCACATATCAACATGTGCATGATACACAAAGGTTCTCTTCCACATAAACGCCATTAATGTATAAATGAGCTGTACAATGACCACTGCATGTCTGGCTGCTTGTCAGAGACTGTAAGCAGCTTATGCTGTGGACCCCAACCCTCCTCTCATCCTGACTGATAAAGCCCTGAGGTGTCTCCCTCTCTCCTCCTACAGCACAAAGACTACAGACTACAGCCCATCCCAATACACTTCACTTCTCACTAGTCATGGCTGCAGAGTATCTTTTTTTTTCTGTTAGTATATTTGTCATGAAGAGGTTTCCCTGCAGTGAGTCACAATGTGTGTTTTTGTCAGTTCAGAGAGTGTTTTAGTGTGACTGTCTGGATTTTTGCTCTCAGGCATAGAGAGCGCCCTCCGGTGGACGTGTTTGATATGGCGCGACTCCGCATGCAAGTGTCAGCCAAGGTGCAGTCCTCCAGAACACAGGGGCCAGTTAACGTCCAGAACATCCACGACTTTAACAAGCTCAAGTACAGAGGTATTGCCAGTCCACACACACACACACACACAGATACACAGACATACACACACACACACACACATAGATACACAGACATTCACACACACACACACACACACACACACACACACACAGATACAGACATACACACACACACACACACATAGATACACAGACACACACACACACACACACACACACACACACATAAATACAGACACACACACATCGTAGTCTCAAAACACATACACAACTGACTTGGACTCTCTCTCTTTACACATTTAAATATACATTAAACACACACACCCACGAGAATGTCTGACATTTTTGCAATAGGTTTACAATCAGCATGGTCTAGGGTTCTGAATGTCCATATCTCAGCCCATCCCAGTTGTGGTGTTGGTGTAGCGTGCATCATAAGTGTGTTAATGGCGTGTCTGTAGCCTCTCCTCTCCTCTCCTCTCCTCTCCTCTCCTCTCATCTATGCATTATTCTGCACTCTTATGATATGCCACTCTCTGAGGTTGGAACCCAGCCAAAGCCATTCGCCGACTCAATTGACCCCTTCCCACCGACCCCTAGCAGCTTTACACACACACACACACACACACACACACACACACACACACACACACACACTCGTGCTCACACACAAGCATACACACAGAGATCCAAACACTGCTATATTTCTTGAAATGGACTGCTGCCAAGTGAGGCCGTTCATCACACCCACCATCTGCTCTGAAAACTCTTAACCAAATTACACTTTTACTGTGTTTCTGGGCTCAGAGTCAGAGGGTTGTGCGCGTGCATGCCTGTGTGCGTGCATGTGTGTGTGTCTCAAGCAGACACCTACACTCCTAATACCGCCAGCACACACTACCGTGTGTGTGTGTGTGTGTGCGCGCCTGCGCCTATGTGTATGTTGGGCCATCACTCTCTCTGCATCTATCAGCTCTGTTCTCTCTCACATTCAATTCAATTTTGTTTATATAGCGCCATAACAATACAATTGTCTTGAAACGGGTCAGACAGTAGGCCAGGCTCTCTCCTTTTCTGTACGGCTCCCACGCCTCTTCAACTTAGTTCAGTTCAATTCAATTGTATTGATACAGCACCAATAATAATCGAAACTGTCTGTAGGCGCTTTACAGAGCCTAGGGCCTGAAACACTTAGGGCAAGCACTAAGGCGACTGGGGCAAGGAAAAACTCCCTTTTAACAGGTAGAACCTCTAGGCAGAACCTCAGCTCAAAGGGGGGACCCATCTGCTTGGGGCTCCGCTGGATAAAGAGATTGAGATAGTGATAGAAGAGGTGGGGAGGGGAGGGAGGAGAAAAGAAGAGAGAATCAGGAGCAAGCAGGTGGATTCATATACGTATCAGAGGATGAAACACATTGCACACGTGCGGCATATGGACATGATTCATAGATGTTTCCAGGAAACATAAAAGAAGGTATACCGTATATTTGAAATAGTCAGCATTCATTGTATTGGTTGTAGAACCAGTAATTGGGTGCAGATCTCTTCCCCCTGACCAAGGAGCTAAGCACCCCCAACCCCCCAGTCTGTGTAGGCACATGAGTTTGGACTGAGGCAGCGGTTCCCTAACTTTTGAAACTATGCTATTCACTTGACGAGTGGGTCTGCCTCTCTGCACACAGAGATGATGTGTGTGTGTGTGTGTGTGTGTGTGTGTGTGTGTGTGTGTGTGTGTGTGTGTGCGTGTGCGCCACCCTTTTGGAAACCCTGGCCTAAGCAATCTCATGGGTGTGTGTGCGCCTGCCTGCCTGACATGGGAGCTAATGGGCCTGGGAATGAGTGACCGGGCAGGAAGTGATTGTGCCGTCTTACGGCAGACCGGACGGCAGAGAGGGAGATGGTAGGGCCGTTGGCATGGTGAAGGAGGAAAGATGGCTGTGAGTGACAGCGCTGTCAGGCTTCATTTAGATTCAGAGAGTCTTTCAAGCGTGAGGGGAAAGAGAGAGAGAGAGAGAGAGAGAGAGAGAGAGAGAGAGAGAGAGAGAGAGAGAGAGAGAGAGAGAGAGAGAGAGAGAGAGAGAGAGAGAGAGAGAGAGAGAGAGAGAGAGAGAGAGAGAGAGAGAGAGAGAGAGAGAGAGAGAGAGAGAGAGAGAGAGAGAGAGAGAGAGAGAGAGAGAGAGAGAGAGAGAGAGAGAGAGAGAGAGAGAGAGAGAGAGAGAGAGAGAGAGAGAGAGAGAGAGAGAGAGAGAGAGGAAACTAATGATTGCCACACTGTCCATCTTCTCTCTCACAAGGACATCTTTCGGCCCATGTCCGTCAGTGGTGTGGTGACAAATAACACATAAGCCAGCGCTCCATACTCAGTCATGTCGCTGTCCTTCAGCCTAACTCTCCACCCCTCTCTCTTTTTTCTCTCTGTCACTCCTGCCCGTTTGCTGTCCCTCCTTCCTTCTCCTTTATCTTTCTATTATTTATCCTTCTAATTCTCTTTTTTTTATAACCTTTTTCTCTCCAACTGTCTAACTCTTGGTCTATCCTACACCCCCCCCCCCCCCCCCCCCCCTTCTCTCTCCATATCTCTCTCCCTCTATCTCCCTCTCTCATCATCGCCGCCTCAGGCGTTAAAAGTGCTGAGTCATGCTCTGACTCCAGCAGAGGGCCAAGCAAGCAGGCAGGCAGGAAGGCAGGCAGGCAGCCCAGTGAAATCTCAGTGCCTCAGTCCTGCTCTAATCATTGGCTCAGGCCACCCTGCTCTGGGTGCTGATGAGGGCTCCCGTCTGTCCTCAGAGCACCCCGCTCAACAGCTGCCATGCTGGCTCATTGGCTGGCTGAAAGGAGGAAGTCCTCTCTGATTGGCTGGACTTTTCTGTACCCAGCGGCAGAACTCTGTTGATGTGAGCCGCTGATGCCTGGTTCATAACTCAGCCATGTGTGACTGTGTCAGCAGGGTGTGTGTGTGAGAGAGGGAGAGTATGACTGTTGGTGATTGTGCCCATCTTTGTGTCTGCAAGTATGAACACGCAAGCGTGTGTGTATCTGTAGCCCATAGAGTGTCTGTGACTTTATTTCTGTCTGACTGTATTTCTGTGTGTGTGTGTGTGTGTGTGTGTGTGTGTGTGTGTGTGTGTGTGTGCGTGCTGTAGACAGTGCGTCCCGTGAGGAGGTGCGTCAGGCGTACCCAGACCCCCCGTGTGATGATCCCAGCCTGGAGCTCCAGCAACAGGCTCTGCTACGCCAGCAACAACGCAAGATCAACAACATAAGGAAAGAGAAAACAGGTTAGAGACACACACACACATACACACACTCTCACACACTCACACACTAAAATATCCTTCCTATAATATGACTACCTGAATGACGTGCTCTGGGCACTTCACACATGCTGCTCTTTTGTTTCTTTTCTACACTGAAACACACACACACACACACACACACACACACACACACACACAGTCTTTGCCTTTGTCTGTTTTTTTACTAAGTAGTCCCTCTTTCTATGTTTCTCTTTGTGTCTCTGTTTCATATTCATACATGCATAGATCTTCATATATACTATTTATTATTTAAATAGTTAAAGTCATTGTTTTTCATTTCTTTTTCATTATTCATATTATTATTTCTGACTGAATTTGTTCATTCTTACACACACACGCACACAACCCATACACACCTGCACTGGTCACTCATTCACCTGCCCCTCTCCTCTCTGCAGATTACTTCAATCTCTCCACTCCATTCAAGCCGCCCCGTCGTCAGGTAAGCGGGACCCACATCCCTGTGTAGCCTTATTTTATCGCCCCATCCTTCCTGTCCTGTGTTGGCTACCTCTTCCAGACAACCCCCCCCCCCCCCCCCCCTCTGAGGAAGAGTGTGTTGCTGACATGATACTTTCACTGATGTGTTTTGTGTAGGTGGAGGCTGTTCAAGATGGCTCCAGACTTGCACTTCAGTCAGAGAGTGCCTTTATTGGTGAGCAAGTGTGTGTGTGTTTGTGGATGGGGGTGTGTGAACACCAACGCCTGCAGTCTGTGTTGTTGTGTGTGTGACTGTTTGTGTGAGTCTGTGTGGTTGTGTGTGTGAGACTCTCTGTTTGTGTGGTTGTGTGTGTGTGTGTGTGTGTGTGTGTGTGTGTGTGTGTGTGAGACTGTTTGTGTGAGTCTGTGTGGTTGTGGGAGTGTGGTGCCGGTGTTTTGAAACAACCAACTCTGGAGATGAGTTGAAACTGAGAGGTGAGAGGAGAGCTGCTGTTTTAAATGGAGGAGTAAGAAGGGTCAGTATTAGCCCCTGATTCCACTCACCACCCCTTCACTCATCAAGACCCTGATTCCACTCACCACCCCTTCACTCATCAAGACCCTGATTCCACTCACCACCCCTTCACTCATCAAGACCCTGATTCCACTCACCACCCCTTCACTCATCAAGACCCTGATTCCACTCACCACCCCTTCACTCATCAAGACCCTGATTCCACTCACCACCCCTTCACTCATCAAGACCCTGATTCCACTCACCACCCCTTCACTCATCAAGACCCTGATTCCACTCACCACCCCTTCACTCATTAAGCTTCCTCTGGCTCTGATGGATCTGATGACTAGAGTGCTCTGCAAGGGGAATTCAGGAACCCGTGGTGCAGTTTCCACTTCCACTCTGACATGTTAAACAGGCAGTGCATGAGAGGGCAAATGGCATCTAATAGGAGAGGGGTGGGGAAGAGGGTGAAACCAAGAAAATGATGAGTGTGATTTAATCACACAGTAGCGCTGTGTTCACAAGTAGCGCTGTGTTCAGATGTAACACTGTCCAGAGCGCTGTTTCATGTTGGAAAGAAACGCTGTTCCAAAATGTAGTTGACAGCGTCTTTTATTACATAACAATTTATCTAGAGTGCTTATCTAGAGTTAACACTAACCAGAAACTCCTGAATGGCAATTATAGGTAATACAGTTTAACTGCAGTTCACTGTGCTCTTGAGTTGAACAGACACACAGAAATTGAGGAACATTCAAACACACACACAGACATATGGTGCATATGCATACGTTTCTCCACTCCGCTACCTTTTCCATGTTTGGTGGTTGTTATGGGAAACAAGTTTTTTTTCCCCTATGAATTTGAACTGATTTTCAACTGAAAAATATGTACTGAGCTGCAGAAAAAAAAAGCCTGTGACTGTTGAACAAAAAGCCCTCAGGACGTTTGTGAAAACACGGTCTACTCCATAGGATTATTATGTAAAACAGAAGCTGACACCTTCATCTCCTACCAGCCCTGAAATGGATTTAGGTATGTGTGTGTATGATTGTGTGATTGTGCGTGTGTTTGTGATCGTGATTGTGTGTGGCCCTCCTGCTAAGAGCCTTGTCAATAAGACATGGCAGCAGTCCACAGTGGCACCAGGGAGCCCGTGGCATACAGACTCCAGAGATGATGGAAGACGTGATGGGCATAGAGCTGTCAGCCAGAGGGCACGGGTGGGGGTCACTTCAGGATGGACGTGGCTGGTCAGAGTGAGATGCAGATGGCTGACGTCTCTTTTCTCTGTGTCTGTGTGTCTGTCTGTGTCTGTGTGCGTGTGTGTGAGTGACTCTGACTGACCTGAATGTTTCCCTCTTCAGACTCCCATGAGGGCGAGTTCCTAGAGTCCCGAGCGGAGCGGCGAGAGAGGCAGAGCTCAGCACGGGAGAGGAGGCGATTGGCTCGGAGGATGGAGTTTGAGGAAGTAAGACCGTCTCCTCTCTAAGTCAGTCTAAAGCATTGCGTTACTGGGTTCCATTACTCTACCAAGGCATAACTCTCTCACTCCAGGTCCTGTCTGCTGTGACATGCATGTTTGGTCCTATTATATATCCTTGTGGAGTGCAATTATTTATAAGTAAAATAAGTAGTAGAAAGATGTTTTTCGCCATGAAAACTATGGGAACAAGTGAGCTAAATTATGTGTGTAAGTCCTCACACTGTCCTGTCCTGTGTGTGCAGGATCTGGATGCTCTGCCTGGGCAGCGTGAGGCAGACAGACAGACGGACACGGAGTCTCTCCGCAGCCTGAACGTGGAAAGGGTGAGGGAGCGTAACCAGCAGAGGATGACACGACTGGAGGGCATGAGCAAGCAGAGCGCCCAATCAGGTCAGGAGGAAGGGGAGATAGAGGGGATAGACTGACAGACTACTGACTGTGTTTGTTTATTTATTTTTTGTTGGTTTGGTTTCTAGAGTGGTTAATTGTTGTTGTTTTTGTTATCTGTTCACGTTTGTTAATAGGACTTATTTGGTTTAACTTGGCAGTGTTCTTCAGTGATAAGGATGTGACATTTACGACACTTTTACATGCACCTTCCTTTACTTCATCATGTTTGATTTTATATATATATATATACACACAAAATTGTTATCATAATCACCATAAATCATCTTTTAAAAAGAGTATACAAATTACTAACAGTTGTCCTGGTGCCATTTGACTGAGCCAAGCTTGGTGTATGTGCATTTGTATGGCCACCTGAGAGTGAGGCTTTAACGTTGTGACTGATATTATTTTCACAGGTGAGTTGTTCGCTGACGAGGATGACGAGTTCTGGGAGCCGCCTTCCCCTCCCCCGGCTCTGGACAGGCGTGTCTCCGTGGATACGGTTGCAACAGAGCCTTGGCTGAGACCCAGCACCACGGAAACCCTGAAGAATTTCCTGGCGGGGCGAAGACCGCTCAGCAAGGAACCCGTGACTGAGGACTGGGAGGGTCCCTCCACGTACCACGGATGACCCCAGAACAGCCACCCTAACCTTTCACCCAGGTGCCTGAGGCCTGCCGCCTACCAAGGCTGGCCCCAGATCACTTGCACAGGAGCCTGAGACCTCTATAGGCCAGTAGAGTTTGCACTGTATTTATGAGCCATTGACCCTGTTGAGCATAACCTAAGAGCCAAAGAACACTGTTATTATTTAACGTCCAGAAACCAGTCTTTATATATCTGTCTGTTTTGTCTGTTCACTTTCTCTTTTAAATATGCCTGTTGCTGGTAATTTAATTAGTTTTTCTCATGTGTGCTAAAATGGACTGACACTCGTAGCCTAAGCAGGTTGATGCCCCTGGTCCACTGGCAACAGGAATAGCATCAGCTAGTGTGTGTGGCCTTCAGTACAAATCATTCACCTCAACCTCCTGTGCTTTTGTTTGTTCGTGTGCCTGTGTGCAAAACATTGTTCTTGTTCCCTCTCTCTATTGTTGGTGCCTCTTCTACTGCACGACTGTCATGAAGAATATTTTACAGACCAATTTTGTGGGTTTTTTAATGTGATTTTCATGTTTTTAGGAAAAGAATCAACATTAATCTATTCAGATGTTTATTAGATGAAATAAAAGCCTATTTTTAATAATGTTTTTTGAGATTGAGTCATTGGTAATTATTATGACAATTATATGAATGGTTATAAAGTGACCTAAGTACTGCTGTTTTCAACCACTGCTCTGATAACATTTACATTGTCATTTATCAGACGCTTTTATCTAACACACCCAGTTGTTGCTGGCATGTCACTGGCTAACCCCTGAGAATGTGAACAACTGGAGTTATTATGAAAAGGGCAGCAAGTTGGATTTTAATGCACAGAGGCATGCTTCTTTATATCCGATGCTTAGGTCTGTTGACAGTGTCTCACACTAGAGCGATACGTGTTTGTGTATACTTTTTCTCCACTGACTTGGGGGACTTTGATTTATTTTGGCATTACTGTTCGGCAAAAGTCTCATTTTATCACTAGGTTTACAGAGGAAGACCGTTAGATTGAAAGCGTAACTGAGACGGATCAACAGACTATGGTAAAGACAAACCATAAAATCCACACATGTTAAAGTAATCCATTACAACAGCACAAATAAACCAAGTTCAAAAACTTTATTGACCTATGACCTGATTAGAATGCTTCGGATGATAACCAGCTTTGTACAGAATGTTGTACAGGCTTATTTTTTTCCACATAGAAAACTTTACAGTGCTGTACCATTATACATTTCTTCAGTTCACCCAAACCAGGAATGCTTCAGATCCACACGTCACCATCATCAAATGCTTGAAGCGCAGCTAACATTTCATATGTTCTATACATACAACCCACCCCCAAAACCAAAAAAAACAGAAGATTTAAATATATTAAATTTTTTCTTAATTTGTACACATACAGTGAAACCTACTTCAAACAGGGATACATACCAGTGAAATCAGATGCAGTTCACACACTTCAGCTCTTTGTTGTTTTTCCGAAGTTCCAGTTTTCAAGAGAATCCCAGATGCGGACTTAAGGACATTTTCTCTTACTTAAAAAAGTGTCAGTATATATAAAATGGAATAATTTAACTGATCAGTTTATATCGTAGCAATCAATTAGAAATATCATTGGACAATCGGGGAGAAATGGCATAGTTAAATAAATTATCACAAAAGTAAAAATCTCCAGTGCATTTTGATAAAGAAAACAAGTGCAGCAAAAATTCTGAGAAACCAAAACAAAAAATTACAGAAATAAAATCTAGTGTTATGAGATTATTTTACAAAGCTGCATTTCTGTACAACTAGTTTCATCCAAGGAGCTATCAATGCTAATGTTACCCATTAGCGATGCAAAACAAAAATTAGGATCGTCAAGTAACAAACGTTACTTGTTGGAACTAATCATTGATAATTTGCTTGATGTTTGAAACCTTTTTCATTCAGGATAACTTTTTTTAAGATAATGTCAAGACATAGCAAGAAACACCTCTGTTTTAATATGCCAGCCTTCTGAAGTGTTTCATAAATCATGTAATTTGAATAGTTGTCATTATATTCATCGGTATGATCCTTTAGATGATATATGCTACTGTACAAAGCGTGACCATTAGTTCAGCCAAGGGGATGTGTCTCCCCGACCCAGATTCTGTGATATTCTCGAGGCAAAGACTCCAGGGAAATTCCGATACGTTCTAGAAGGTTTGCTGGAGAACTGCTGAGTGATGAAGAGGGGGTGCAGGCAGTGGATGAAGTCCAATCTGGTAGGGGCTCCTTAGCGCCCTCCAGTGGTTGGGGGAAAGAAACGACAAGAACCGTTTGGACGGGTAGATCGAAGCGGGTTGTGGTTTGGTTTATAATAGGTTTTCTGTGTAGGAGTTCTGGGGGTGGGGGCTCCTCTGATGTCTGTAGAAGGTTCTAGACCTCTTGGGTGGCGTCCTCAGTTGTTCCCTGCGCAGCTTTAGGCAGCTGGGCAATTTGGAACACCATTCCAATTCTCAAGAAGAACTTCCGCAGCACGGCCCGAATCTCCGGAATCAGGTCAAACTGCATGATTTCACACAGCAGGGGGTAGTACCGACTGGCATGGGCTTTGAACTGTGGAAAACACACACACACACACACACACACACATCACACACATCACACACATCACACACATACACACGTCACACACCCCATAACGAAAATCAGCATTCATTTAAATTCAAAATTTAGACATTATTCTTGTGCAGGTATAATTAAATCTGTCATGTCACGTTTGTCGACCTCTCACAACGTCGGTGAGAAAAATATTCTTGCTGCTATGCGTGAGCCCGGTACTTCATTAGCAGTCTAATTGAGCTTGATAAGAGCTTGATTGGAAAGAGCAGTTGATTACTCAGTGATGATATTTGTGTACGGTGGCACTTCTGAGCCGCCAAGGAGGGAAGCAGGAACGCCCCCGCAGAGACACAAAAATGATCTTGTGTCCTCAGAGAGGCTTCCTCTCTCCTCCCTGCAACTCAGCATCAGTGCCCTGAAAACATCTCGTGATCCCAACAGAGATCTCTCATAGACCGCATTGGTTAACACCCTAAAAATAACACCCTATCCTTCTCTTGGTGTATCAGTGCTGCTGATGGAGAAACCTCAGGGATGCAGGTGAGGGGATACCGGGGGCTTGGACGCTCTACTGACTTTCACTTTTGTTTTAAAGCCAGACACTTTCGGTGTGGGCTCTTATTTTAAATCCATGTTTTAAAGCTAGATTAAGTATGTTCGGTGGGCTCTGACTTGGGCTCAGACTGGGCTCACTGGTGCTTTAAAGTTGGCTTAAGTGCGTTGTTGTGTGAACTCTCACCCTATCGTCGCTGATCTTTAGGACCCTGGTGAGGAAGAGGAGCAGCAGGTTGGTCCAGGCCTCCCGGTGGCTCTCCGAGGTCAGGGTGAGGAAGTAGGCCACAGCGTCACTGCACACACTGAGCAGGGAGACAGAGGGGAGCAGAGAGGAGCAGAGAGGAGGAGAGAGGAGCATAGAGGAGGAGAGAGTTAGGGTGGTACAGACCAGCGCCTCCAGCACATGTCAAGGTTAACGATGGTCTACGCTCAAGTCATGAATGTATAAAAATGTGAATAAATGTGTCGATATAGTAGATGGTAAATATCATTTAGCTAATGTTCCAAACTAGTGCATTGTAGCATATTCCTGTATGCTTCGTACATTAATGTTAGTATATCAGATGATTCTGTTTCATTAAGTATGGGAAATACTTTGAAGTACTGTTACATGGGGTTTAAACTTTCATATGTATATTTCTTTAAATTTAGACAACGAAACACCATTACATTGCCATTGCGAGCATATTAGATGACACACAGCCCTGCACCGAGAGGCAGCACCTTTAAGTGTTGAGTCTGCCCACTGTTATGGTTGCCCCTGCTGTTATTCCAGCTGCCTTCGGCCCGAGGGCGCTCTGCCCGTTACATAAGCACCATCTGCCCCGTCTCCAACAGCCCCTGTGACTTAATCACTTTCCCAAATCTCCTCTCATCCTCCCAGCCCAGACCAGCCCACCTCCATGCCAGTCTGAGAACTAGCCAACCAGTCAACCATGCCAGTCTGAGAACTACCCTCTTAAATGTATACGCAAGCGTGCGCACGCGCGCGCACACACGCACACGCACACACACACCTGCCTACCAGCTGGAAAATGCCTTGCAGTCTACCCTCTATAGATTATGCAGTCTGGCCTTCACAGACAGACACCACTGTCACGGAGTCAGCTCTCTCTTTCAGTTATTCTATCCCTGTCACACACACACACACACAGACACACACACACACACACACACACACATTTTCTCTCTGGCTCTCGTTTTCTTCCACTCTCCTCTCTTTCCTCTATCCCTCTTCTTCTGTCTCTCTTTCCCTCCCTCCCACCATCTATTTCTTTCTCTCTCCCTCCCTCTCCTTCCCACCCATGTCTCTGCACCCACTCTGTTCTGTGCCTGAGAGCGCTCTGCTTATCTGTGTCTTTTACAGTAAACGGAGGGCTGGAGTCAGAGGCTTTATTAAAGAGCAGCTGAGGACAGACTCCCTGCCAGAGCAGAGCGCTGCGGTCCTCAACCCTGGCCTCCACACGCAGAGAGCAAACCAGCATGGCGTCTGACTCTGGAGATATCGACTGATAACGTAGGAGGTAGAGAATCTGCTTCAGCCCTCTAGTGACATGCAAAGGTTTCACCCGTGTGTGTGTGGTTGTCTATTTGTGTCTAAGAGAGAGTGTGTGTGTGTGTGTGTAGATGTATGTCTCTGCATGTGTGTCCGTGTATATGTCTGAGTGAGAGAGGGATTTTGTGTATATTTGTGTGTGTGTGTGTGTGTGTGTGTGTGTGTGTGTGTGTGTGTGTGTGTGTGTGTGTGTGTGTGTGTGTGTGTGTGTGTGTGTGTGTGTATGTGTGTGTGTGTGTGTACGTGCGTGTGTGTTCCTACACACAGCCGAGGTCTCTGTGCCATCCCATTCATCCGATTGATGCACACTCCCGGCGAGAAAAATAAACAAACGTGCCCCTTGCCTCTTGTTAGAGAAATTAAAACGTGTTTATGCAGTAGGTCTGTTAGCACAGGATCCTATAGCCTAGCACCACCCCTGGTCCCCCCCCCCCCCCCCCCCCCACACACACAAAGGTTGACATTGGGGTAACATTTCACCTTGTGTTTGCATTTCAAGACTGTGACCACATTAAACTAAATGATTGGTCATTAGCATTATAATGGGCAGCGTGTTCCTTTGAGGCCCACAGAGGTCCATAACTAAAAACTGCACTGGTGCATGTTGTCCATCCAAACACTGTAAAACTCTAGGCAGCTAAGCAATCATTGAAGTCAAAGCAGCTCATTAGAGAACTGAGATGGAGGAGAGGTGGGAAGCAGCCTTGAATACCTGAGAGACTTTCAGCCGAGGAGCATTAAAGCACATTAAGCTGATTGAAAAACAGAGGGTTGAAAAGATACTCTCTTGTATTAACTCGGCCACAAGCTGCGATACCAGCGGCAATGGAGGCTCGACTCTGCGCACATCAGGGCTGGTTCCAATAGTCAGCTTTTAGCCTCTGAAGTCTCACCCAGGGGGAGAACCACGGATGCGTTTCAAACTGGGATGGCGGAGAGCGCCGTTAGAGAAGCAGTCTGTAGCAGTGCAGGCAGACGTGTGGGCCATGCTATACTACGATTAGCAGTGTTGAGTGGACAGCCATGAGCAGCCCGTTATAAGTCCTTTCAACATGAGCAGGAACCAGCATCTACCAGAGAGTGGCAAGGGAATCACTTCCTGTCCACACTGGGGACCTAATCAAGCAGCAATATGTGAGCTAACAGGCCGGCAACGTTTTACTTGAGCGTGTTCTGGACACACACACACACACACACACACACACACACACACACACACACACACACACACACACACACACACACACACACACACACACACACACACACACACACACACACACACACACACACACACACACACACACACACACACACACACACACACACACACACACACACACACACACACACACACACACACACAGGAGCGTTGACTTACTTGAGCAGGCGTTGCTGCACCTCCTCCCAGGCGTCCCGGCGTGAGGGGTCGGTATACATGCGGAAGAGGATACGCAGGCCACATGCCAGGCTGCTGGTCTCCTGCTTCAGCAGGTTGGGCTTGGACTTCCCCTTGAAACCTGCAGTACACACACACACACACACACACACTGCATTACACTGACCAACACACACTAATGCTCGAGTCCACTGTCCTCATCATAACACTATGGCACCATAACTCATAAACATAACATAGAATGTCTGTCCTGCCGTTCTTATCAAAGTGGTTTAAACTATAAGTTTTTTTTTTATTATTTCCTGTGGTAAAGACCATTGATGTCTGGCCAGTCTGGGGGTTCATCTAAGGACATGTGGTGACTGCCTCACATGTGCTCACACAATCCCACTGTCTCATTCTGGTCACAGTAGAGAATCTCTCTGTTCAACAAGGGCAGTTGCCTGTGTCCCCCTTCAACAAATGTTGGCCTTTAAAAAGTGATCTGGGGACCCTGTCAGTGCTTGTGTGGGCGCCACGGCAACAGTCAGTCCCACAGTGACATCCTGCCCACCGCAGAGAAAGATTCTCCTCAACTGATGCGAAGCTTTTTAGCCTTTATGTCCCTTTTGTTGTTCATGGATAAAAGGGTGTTATGCAAGCGTCTGTCAGTTCCTAGTTTGAGTAGGATTACACAACTCCCCTTACTATCTATCTCTCTCTCTCTCTCTCTATGTATATGTATATATATATATATATATATATACATTGTATAGGTTTATATATATATATTATTACTAATGTACACTCCACATCTTAATGTTATCTTAATGGGTGCAACCCCATTTACACATATTTTCTCATAATTATATTTCTTCAACAGACACACAATTTGCACTTCCAAATTTACATGAAGTAAACATTGTTCTGCTTAATTAATTTAACAAACAACAAGCCAGGTTATATTCATCAAGCGTTGCACTACCCAACAAAGGTCTGTAAGCTCATAGTAGAAGCTGTCCTGTTTTCTAGGGATCATTACTGTGACTACAGGAGCGTGGCTACTTTGCCGTGAATAAGAGCTGTGAAGTGCCGGTTTGTGTGCTGGTTTTAGCAGCACGGAGCTGTGCCTTGTCTGTGTTAGAGCCTAGCCACCCACCGGCCTTCCAGAGAGCGGTCCTCTGCTCGTTGTTGGAGTTGAAGGCCTTGGCGAAGCGGTGCGACTCCAGCAGGCAGTCCAGCAGCTTGAAGAGCTGCTCTGAGGTCAGGTAGCTATACATGCCCTGGTCCTGCGTTTCCACGGGGACGTCCGCATCCAGCGCGTCCCTCTACAGGTGGACACACAGACACACACACACACACACACACACACACAGACACACACACACAGACACACACACACAGACACACACACACACACACACACACACACACACACACACACACACACACACACACACTTAGAACGTTATTCACTTATTCACTGACACCTCCATCAAACTCATCAATCCAATCCATTTGTATACCAATGCCTCCTTAAGGATTAAGCACGGAATCTCAGTCTTGTTGTAGCAGAGGAGCTACAGCAACACTTAGAGAAGCAGCTTCAGAACCACTGCAGAGTCCGACACAAACATTACTAAGAGTGAGAAACTGACAGAGATGCCAACAAGCAGGCGTGTCGCCATCGATAAGTCTCCAGGGGGAGGGTTCTCTGATGGAGTACAGCACTGGCGCGCTCAGACCTGGGCTGGCTGTTCTAGGGACCCCTGAGGTGCCAATAACAAGGCTTTCACAGGAGAGCCGAGAGCCAGGAGGTCAGAGCTCTCTGAAGGAAGGCAGCACTGTCGCTCTCAGACAGACACTTGCAGTTCTCAAGCAGCGCTTCTGCTCCTACTGTGTGTGCGCCATAGGAGGGAACATCTGCCAGCCGCATCATTGCAATTTGTCACGATTGAAATCACTCGGTCTTCTGAGGATGCAAATGTGGCCCAGAAATAGATCGGCCCTGGAGGCCATTTAAAACGAGGCGCAGACACCAGAACACTGGATCCCCTGACATAGTTTGCGAAGCACGATACTAACAGCTTGAAGGTCAGACATTCCCAGGGAGAATGTACAAAAGAACAAGATGATGTATTTACTGTACAGCGGATCAGTGCGGGATGTGGAGCTGGCACCTGCTATTTTACCGCGTACGCTTAGTATAAATGTACATTACATATGCGGAGTATAGATGTACATTACACAAAGGCACGATTGAATGGGAGAACTATAGCTGTAGCTTTCAATTGACTGGGTATGACTGTTGTCGATTAAATTAATTAAAATCAATGAATGAATACATTTAAATTATGAAATTAAGAAGATAATATGATGTAAAGGTGACACATTAAATGCTGCAGAAAGATACTGGTGGAGGAGTCACCTGAGCAGCTGCGAGGTTCTCTGCGTCCTCCTTCTTACTGGTGGCGGGGAAGAAGACGATGTTGTCGATGGTCTGAATGAGCTCCAGCTGGACCACACATTTGATAAGTAGAGCAGCGAATAACCTTTGCTCCTGGACTTCTGCACATCATATACACACACACACACACACACACACACACACACACACACACGAGAGAGAGAGACACAGATACAGACAGACAGACAAAGTCAGAGGATGACCACAAGGGTTGGAAACTTTCATCAAGTAGTTCATGTAAATGTGTCCAATTTGTACCAAACTTTGCTTGCTCAAGAGCAGTTAACGTTTTCTCCAAGGGCAAACTCATGGCTTTACAACAGATCTGATTTCGTTAACGAACATTTGCAACAGTCAACAAATACTACAGATGCAGACCCTGAATAGAGAACTTACTGGTAGGGGTCCTCGCTCTGGGACCGTCCTCATTCATGCCTGAGACCGTGCTGAACTGACTCTGTCTTCTGTTGTCCATAGGGACCTTCTCCACACTGTTAATGGACTGCTGGTCTTCTGTGCGTGATTGGATGTCTATTGACTTCTGGGAAATAGAGTCCTGAATGGAGTATTGAATTGAGTATTAAACAGACATTACTACTGTAGGCTAATGTCATATCTTCAGTGAAATGACTATTCAGCAACTGCAGAGTGTCAAGTCTACATCATTGCTTAAAGGATTGTGTAACGGTGATGCACTCATGATATGATATCTTATCCAATTAAGGCTTAGCTTAGTATGCCTAGAATGTTCCTTATTCCGGGGTTGATTAGAAAAAGAAGGAATCGAGTCCATTCAGTTGATGGGGTAAACCAGTCTTGTCTGTTACTTGTATTACGCCATCCACAGACTGCCCCAGGACCCCTATTATCTCTACAGAGCTCCCTCTACTACAGCCAATACATCATTTTTAGTAAATGACTTAGGACGGTGATTTTCTGTCTCTTACTGAGACGTGGATGGCAGAAGACATTTCGGTGTTATGAATACGTGCCGAAGAAGGAGGAGCTGTTTTATTTAAGATGCATTGCAATGCAAAGAGATTACACTTCGGTCATTATGTTTCTTTTGAAATTGCTTCTTTTGAAACACACACACACACACACACACACACACACACACACACTCTCTCTCTCTCTCTCAGGCCACTTTAACAGCGTCAGCATCAGCCTTGTCCTTCAGCTCGGCTGGCAGCACAGCGCACAAAATGTTCTGTGAGCACTACTGATAGCAGCGGCAGGGTACAAAGCAATGATAGCATTGCGTCATGTGTTCAGGGTCCCTGCTACAGTAAAGATGGTACTGACTGTCGCTGCCAAATGTGAGTCCGCTGCCTGATGTGAGTCTGCATGCGCAAACACAAACGGTTCACGCATAATGTGGGTTTATTTACTGGTATATTTAATTGTGTTGTAAACGGTGACCAGCTAAGGCTCACCGTCAACATATGGGGCTGGTTTTAACGCATAATACCGTTACATTTAATGTTATATTTAATTGTGTTGTAAACGGTTAACAGCAAAAGGCTCAACGTCAACATATGGGGCTATGTTGTATTACTGTTACTAGTAATGAATGCACTGCTTAACTAATAATTAAATAAACTTGAAGCGTAACATCATAAACCTTGGTGGATTTCAAACGTAAACAAATGCGCTTGTCACCGTTTACAACACAATTAAATATACTAGTGAATAAACCCACATTATGCGTGAACCGTTTGTGTTTGCGCATGCGGACTCACATCAGGCAGGGACTCACATTTGGCAGCGACACTGACAGCTGTTATGAGAACAAGCTGGGACCCAGTATGCCTAGAATGTTCCTTATTCCGGTGTTAATTAGAAATAAAAGGAATCGAGTGCATTCAGTTGATGGGGTAAACCAGTCTTGTCTGTTACCTGTATCACGCCAACCGCAGACTGCCCCAGGACCCCTATTATCTCTACAGAGCTCCCTCTACTACAGCCAATACATCATTTTTACTTAATGACATCATAGTGTGTCTTAGGACGGTGGTTTTCTGTCTCTTACTGAGACGTGGATAGCAGAAGTGTCAGGACTTTGGGCGGCGATTGCCGTAATTTGGCAAATTGACGGCATCTAGTGGCCAAAAGGACATTTTACTTTATGTTTGTGTTCACATGTGCCTTTGTTTCTCGTTATGTGCCCTCACCTGTTCCCAATTGTGTGCCCTCACCTGTTTCCCATTGTGTGCCCTCCTCTAACTATGTGCCCTCACCTTTAAATACCTGGTTAGTTTCCCTGCTCTGTCTCTGGTCGTTGTATTGTCTTTGTTCCCCATGGTTGAGAGAAGTGCTCTCAAGCGCCATAGTTTTGTAGTGCTCTCAAGCACATTGTTTTGTAGTGCTCTCAAGCACATTGTTTTGTAGTGCTCTCAAGCACATTAGTAGTATTTAGTTTATGGCCTTTTGCCCTGTTCTTGATTTTCTGTGTTTTTGTAGTTTCTTCTTTCGAGGAATCTTGTGTTTTTTGAAAATAAAAGGAAACTAAACTCCAAACGACATCCTGCAACTGGGTCCTGTCTGTAGCCCACTGGGTTAAGCGCTGGTTCCCCAAATCCAGCAACTCAGGTCTCATCCCTGAGCAGCCCCTGACAGAACGACCAGAGCAACATGGACCCAGCAGGTAGTGCCCAACAGGAATACATGAGGTTGGCGCAGGCGATGGAAGCGCTGCGTCAGCACGAGCAGGTCTTGGTGCAGCGGCAGAAGGATCTCGACCGCCATCAGGAAGATTTAGCTCGCCACCAGCAACAACTGGACCATCGGAAACAACAACTGGACCAACCACCTTCAGTTCGGTTCCCACCCTACGATGGCAATCCAGGTGGCTGCAGAGGTTTTCTCCTCAAGTTCAATCTGGAGTGCAGCTGCCGGCCCATCACCCTCTCCTCCGACCGGTCTCGAATTGCCTATATGATAATCCTGCTCTCAGGCAAGGCTTTGGCATTGGCAACCGCAATGTGGCAGAAGCAAGGCCCGGAGTGCTCCAGCCTCAGGGCTTTTCAGGCGGTGATGTTGTGGGTCTACGACCGTGTTTCAATGGACAGCTTTGAGGCCGCCATTGCTGCTGCTCTGGAGAGAGATGCTGCCCGTAACCCTGCTCTCCGGATGATGGCTGCTGCCGTTCCTGATGCCGCCAGCCCCGGCGAAGAAGGCAGCCCCGATGCCGCCAGCCCCGGCGAAGAAGGCAACCCCGGCGAAGAATGCAGCCCCGATGCTGCCAGCCCCGGCGAAGAATGCAGCCCCGATGCTGCCAGCCCCGGCGAAGAATGCAGCCCCGATGCCGCCAGCCCCGGCGAAAAAGGCAGCCCCGATGCTGCCAGCCCCGGCGAAGAAGGCAGCCCCGGCGAAGAATGCAGCCCCGATGCCGCCAGCCCCGGCGAAGAATGCAGCCCCGATGCCGCTAGCCCCAGCGAAAAAGGCAGCCCCGATGCTGCCAGCCCCGGCGAAGAAGGCAGCCCCGATGCTGCCAGCCCCGGCGAAGAATGCAGCCCCGATGCCGCCAGCCCCGGCGAAGAAGGCAGCCCCGGCGAAGAATGCAGCCCCGATGCCGCCAGCCCCGGCGAAGAATGCAGCCCCGACGCCGCTAGCCCCGGCGAAAAAGGCAGCCCCGATGCTGCCAGCCCCGGCGAAGAAGGCAGCCCCGATGCTGCCAGCCCCGGCGAAGAATGCAGCCCCGATGCCGCCAGCCCCGGCGAAAAAGGCAGCCCCAATGCTGCCAGCCCCGGCGAAGAAGGCAGCCCCGGCGAAGAATGCAGCCCCGATGCCGCCAGCCCCGGCGAAGAAGGCAGCCCCGATGCCGCCAGCCCCGGCGAAGAAGGCAGCCCCGATGCCGCCAGCCCCGGCGAAGAAGGCAGCCCCGATGCCGCCAGCCCCGGCGAAGAAGGCAGCCCCGATGCCGCCAGCCCCGGCGAAGAAGGCAGCCCCGATGCCGCCAGCCCCGGCGAAGAAGGCAGCCCCGATGCCGCCAGCCCAAGTGAACCAGGCAGTCCATGTGCTGGGACTGCCCCAGGCGCTCCTGGCCCCGTCCCAGGCACCCTTGCCCCTGTCTCCTCTGTCCTAGGTTCCACAGTCCCAGTATCCAGTGCTGCCAGCCTCGGTGAACCTGGCTGTCCCGGTGCCGAGGCAACCCCAGCGACTGGTCCTGCAACCCCAGCGACTGGTCCTGCAACCCCAGCGACTGGTCCTGCAACCCCAGCCACCGCAGGTGCTACAACCCTGACCTCATCCTCTGACGGGGTCTTCCAGTTCCTGGCCAAGGAGAGGCATCTTGGTCTCCTCAGCTCCATCAAGGCTTCCAGTCGCCTGTCAGACCGTTTGCCTCGTCCTGGTCGTCCACCCGACAAGATTCTGCCTCGCTGTGGCCATCCGCCCGGCCGGCCACCAGACACACTGCCTCGATGTGGACGCCCGCACGGCCGCCCACCAGACACACTGCCTCGATGTGGACGCCCGCACGGCCGCCCACCAGACACACTGCCTCGATGTGGACGCCCGCACGGCCGCCCACCAGACACACTGCCTCGATGTGGACGCCCGCACGGCCGCCCACCAGACACTTTGCCCTTGCTTGGCCGCCCGCCCGGCCGCCCACCAGACACTCTGACCCTGCTGAGTCCCCGCCGTCCTGGCTCCTTACCCTGGACCCCCCCCACCCACCCGGTATGGACTTCTAGAGTTTTCTTTGGGTCGTCTGGAAGCCGACCCTTAGAGGGGGGGTTCTGTCAGGACTTTGGGCGGCGATTGCCGTAATTTGGCAAATTGACGGCATCTAGTGGCCAAAAGGACATTTTACTTTATGTTTGTGTTCACATGTGCCTTTGTTTCTCGTTATGTGCCCTCACCTGTTCCCAATTGTGTGCCCTCACCTGTTTCCCATTGTGTGCCCTCCTCTAACTATGTGCCCTCACCTTTAAATACCTGGTTAGTTTCCCTGCTCTGTCTCTGGTCGTTGTATTGTCTTTGTTCCCCATGGTTGAGAGAAGTGCTCTCAAGCGCCATAGTTTTGTAGTGCTCTCAAGCACATTGTTTTGTAGTGCTCTCAAGCACATTGTTTTGTAGTGCTCTCAAGCACATTAGTAGTATTTAGTTTATGGCCTTTTGCCCTGTTCTTGATTTTCTGTGTTTTTGTAGTTTCTTCTTTCGAGGAATCTTGTGTTTTTTGAAAATAAAAGGAAACTAAACTCCAAACGACATCCTGCAACTGGGTCCTGTCTGTAGCCCACTGGGTTAAGCGCTGGTTCCCCAAATCCAGCAACTCAGGTCTCATCCCTGAGCAGCCCCTGACAAGAAGACATTTTGGTGTTATGAATACGTGCCGAAGAAGGAGGAGAAATTGCTTCTTTTGAAACACACACACACACACACACACACACACACACACACACACACACACACACACACACACACATTTGAACCTTGACATTTTTTTGTTATGATTAAGGACTTGACCCTTTCTGATCATTTCAGTGTCTTCTTTGACTTACTGATCACTCCGGAGGTTTTCAAATAAGTTCTGTAAACGATAGTTCTAGTGCTCAGTTTATGGAGGCCATGGCCAACCGTGACTGCATAGATGTGCTCCTGGATAACTTCAGCTGGAATATTTGTGTAGTGTCATGGATGTTGTTGCACCGGTAAAAGTCAACAAAACTTTGAGCAAAGAGAAAGCCCCATGGAGAAACACCCTGACAGTAAAAGCCTTGAAAAGAGATTGCAGGAAAGCTGAACGCAAATGAAGAAAAACTAAACTTCAAATCCACTATGAGCTCTATAAACAAAACCTTCATATCATATGCATATCACATTGAATTGCGTCTGTGTATTAAATGTGCTGTAGAAATAGACTTGCCTTACCTAAGCTCTGCTTGGTTTAACTACTTTGCAATGCACCATTCTCTGTTACTTGGTTACAGAAATATAACCAGGCCAGTATATACTTCACGTGAAGACATTTTATGAAAAAGATTTGATATTTCTTGACGTACCAGCTGCTTGTCAGAGTCCAGATGTGTGATATGATCGCCTTCAGCTCCGACTGGCCTCCATGTTAAGAGCCTGAGAATTTGAGAAAACAGAAAAGAAATTACTTGGATTGTGATAGTCAACATAAGACCTTAAACAGTCGACAACAAAGACAAGCATTTGTGGCACTGATGGACGTCTCAGTGGATTTCTGTCTGCGTTATGTGATGTGATGTGACATACAGGACTTCACTCACTCAATGATCTGCCCTTGGACTTCACTCACTCAATGATCTGCCCTTGGACCTACAGGATCTGCCCTCGGACTTCACTCACTCAAGGATCTGCCCTTGGACGGACAGGACCTCTGTCTACGTAATCTGCCCTTGGACGCATAGGATCTGGGTCATCATCCTTGGACCTACAGGATTGAGTGATCTGCAGTTGGACGGACAGGACTTCTGTCTGCGTGATCTGCCCTTGGACGCATAGGATCTGCCTGATCTGCCCTTGGACGCATAGGACTTCACTCACTCAATGTTTTGGCCGTCTGATTTTAAGGGTTTATTTAAGCCTCCCTGTTACGAGCCTTAGAGTCAGTTTACATGGCAGGAAAGGGCTGACTTAAACTCAGTACTTCACTCAATACAAAGGGCATAGCACTTGAGCCCTTGACTTGAATGTATGGCTGAATCGGCCCTGTTGTTTAACTCTGTTTCTCAACTGGTGAATCATTCTGAACGGGTCCCAGAGAGTGTGTGTTGCCTCGGGACTTTAATTCTAGGCCATAAAAATTGGGTCGAAACTTAATAACCATGGAAAATGGTGGATCTCCGGGCCAGGCCAGTTGAGAAGCATTGGATGAACTCTTACGCGTGCGGGATGGTGGTCTTGAAGATGTCCAGCATGCAGTTGCAGGTCTTGTCCCAGGTCTCGAGACTGAACTTCTCCCCGTTCAGGATAACCACATTCTCCAGACAGTTGGTGCCTGATCTAGCCAGCTGCTCGTTATCTGCAATGGAACCAGAGCAGATGCAAGACCTGTGAGATGGAGTCTCCAAAACCATGGTTACCCATGACCGCACAAGATGATGATCTGATCTGCTCCAGAGGCTTAACGGGTAGAATAAGGTGCTGACAATACCAAGGTCATGCGTTTCATACCCAAGGTCATGCATTTGATACCCAGGGAGTGAACATATATATTCTGCTCACCTTGCTGGACACACCAGTAGAGCTGGGCAAGGATGTCATCGAAGAGGACGTTGCTGAGGGACTCGAAGTACTGCGTGAACACGTCACAGATGGCATACAGTGCATGGTTGCAGGTCGTGGTCATCCACTCTGCCTTCTATAGGTGCAGACAAACAGGATGCATTTTAAAATGACAGAATTAAATGTACATTCTTTTTAACTTAAAAAGCTGAATCAATTTGAATCAATGAACTATACTCTCTCTCTTGCTCGACATTGCATGCATCAACGCTTCCTTCTTGTTTGTGAGCTTTATTTGTGTCTGACTGATTTGTGTGCAATGCGGAGCTAAAATCTCCAATCACTAGCCTCTGTTTGCTGCTCGGGTAACTTCATGTTGTCAAAGATCCTGAAGACTATCCTGAACAGGTCCTGCCACCAGTGCTTCTCGAAGGTGTGTCCGTAGGTCTTCATGATCTCAAACATCACGGTCAAGCCCCTGTGCATCAAACATAGACAAACCATGTATGACATGATGGTAAAACGTCCCCCTTATAAACATCCCAGAGGGGCTCCACAAACTGGATGTTTTAGCACATCTGATTTTATGGGTTCATTTAAAACCCAGCTGTTCACAAAGCCATAAAGAGCAGAAGAGTTCCTGTTTAAAACCTGACAGACTAAACATGCAAAAGGACAAGAGGAGACAAAGCCTGGCTGGTGCTCACATCCTGCAGTACAGCTTAGATGTAGTGCTTATGTGATTATCTGTCTTGAAAAGCCTCTGTGTCTGTATTGAGTGGGTAGCGTTTTATTTTTTTCAGACAAATATTCATCTAAGCTTTGGGTGTGAAACCATAGAATTTGAAACCGATAGGGACATTGATTATTGATTAAATAAATGATATGCATTAGATGCATTTAAGCACTACACAGTAATAAGCTAATGTCATTGAGGTTCCCAGCATAGTGTACATTATTTATTAAGAAGAACGTTGCCTATGTACGCCAATTCTGAAACACTCTGTTGGAGTTCTTCGGGGTAGTACTGTGTTATTTCCATCTCCATATTTTATTTCACTCTCACCTGTGTCTATCAAAATACACAAGTGGCCTCCCACCCAGCTCACCCACTCAAATTGAATAACAGACAGCACTTTTACAAAGCGTCCTAAAATAGATGCGTGAATGGGACTGTTATTACACCTCATACCCAGTGGGATACTGAGTACACCCAACATCATGTTTCAATCCTAAAATTAGAGTGCAGGTTTTTTTTATAACACTGCATGAGGGAGCACTTGTGGTGATGATGTGTAATGGGGTAAATTGCAGTGTGTGAGTGTGAGCACTTAGATACGGTGGAGGGGTGCTCTCTCATTACCTGGTTCTGACGTCCAGCTTGCACCTGTTGATGATGCAGGAGAGCTCGAAGAGGATGGGGAACCAGCCCCGCACCCACACCCGGTCCTCAGGGGCCACATTCATGTCATCACTGGTGTAGTCTTTGAACGACTGTCAGAGAAACAGAGAGAGAGAGAGGAGATGAACGGAGGGAGGGAGGGTGGGAGGGAGAGAGAAGGAGGGAGAATGGAGGATGAAAGAGAAGCGGAAAGAAATAAAGGTAGCCTCAAAGAAAAAAAGAAAGAAAGAAGGAAAGAAAGAAGGATAGAAAGATCAGAGGAAGGAAGGAAGAAAATAAGAGGATGACAAATAAGGATGAGAGTGGGCAAAGATAGGGTGTGGGTGAGTGAAAGTAAGAGAAAGAGTATAAGAGAGAGAGAGAGAGAGAGAGAGAGAGAGAGAGAGAGAGAGAGAGAGAGAGAGAGAAGATCCCTCCAAATGATGCAGAGGGTGGAGTGAATAAGTAAATAAATGGAGAGAAACCCACACTAAGCCGTATTTACAGATCACTGGAGGTTTCCACTCAATCTGGCCAGCCAGCCCACGCATACACTCTCACTCTCTCACACACACAAACACACACAGCCCTCTATCACACCAGCAGTAGCAGTAGCCTTCTATGGCTGAAATCCCTAATCCCCACTCAGAAGCATCAACCATGCGACAGGGCTGCCTTCTAAAGCACGCTAAAGCACACCAAATCAGCCCATTCCCGCTAGCTGCTACAGCAGTCCAATCGAAAACTGTGAGCACATCACAGCCCAGTCACAACACTGTGTAGCGTAGCACAGCCCAGTCACATCAATGCGCAGCGTGTCACAGCAGAGCCCAGTCACAGCAACGCGTAGTGTAGCACAGCACAGCATAGTCACAGCACTGCATAGCGTAGCATGGCACAGCCCAGTCACAGCACTGCGTAGCGTAGCACAGCACAGCCCAGCCAAGTCACAGACTGAGACATAGTTTAACATGCTGCAAGGCTGGCTACTATTTCCTATTCGAACATGGTCCCTCAATTTCCCTGAGGTGCTATGTCAATTTAATTAAGCTCAAATGTTTTCATTTTTTTTGTTTTCTGACGCTGCTTTTAATTTAGATTTTAGAGTAGCTCTAATAGAGGATGGACTCGAGTCAGTAATCTTGATGATAATTATTCATGCATCTACTTACTTATTAAACATGATCAGAAACATAATCTCAGTAGAGAACACAATCCAATAGCGCCGTACAGGGAGAGTCAAAAGGACGCAATAAGCTCCCTGGTAGCCTCCCAGCGCTAACAATTAAGCTGCTCTGAGATCAGTAAAGGTGGTAATTCCAGCACTCCCAGTCCCTGCAGCACTGACCTGCGGTCGGTCGGACACATATTTGGCGCAGTGCCGGATCAGGCGGATGGCCTCCATGCTGGTGTCGGGGAAGGAGGCGTTGCAGGCGAACTCAGACAGGCACTTCACAGCGTCCTGGAAGGAGTCGATGGTGGCCAGGAAGTGCTTCTCAAATACATTCGCTGTTGACGGAAAAGTCAGTTACTGGGTAGTTTAGGCAGCCACGCGCTGCCACGCACAGAAACATCAAAGTGAAAGAGGTTCTTTTCAACCAGTACTTCCGCCCCGAAGGACTTACATCAAAGAGAAATACTCTACAAACAGCATGTGAAATTGTACGTCATAACGATCAAGCATTAAAGGAAACCATAAAGTATATGAACCACACCAACACATCACTTTAAGCCTGCATGCTCGAACATTACTCTTACTAGTTGGGATAAAAGCATGCAGCGCTGTAGGGAAGGCAGAGGGATGTAACTGAACTAAATCTCTGATGAATATATGTTCTCATTTACTGATTCAGATCACACATATCTAAAGACATTCAACGTGCACGGATAGCTCAAATATTATCAGTGTGTGAGCATCAGTGTGTGCACGCAAGTTGTCTCACATGGTACCAGACTCTATGGATGCAATCTTGCCCTGTCGACACAGATTACTTAGCAGTATACACTAATAAGTTCATTGAGGTTTCCAGCATAGTGGACATTATTTATACAGAAGAACGTTGCCTATGTACATTGTCTGTGCTCTACTCACTGACGATGTGGCCGGTGGTCTGGAAGGCCAGCTCCACGATGCTCTCGTCCTGGTCGGAGGCGGCCAGGTGGAACACGGAGAAGATGTTCTTCCAGCCGGAGCGGATGTTGCCGGCCTGGGAGTTCACCATCTGAGCGATGCAGCGCACCACCATGTCCCTGATGGTGGGAGATCTGAGGGAGAGAGGGGGATGGGGGGTGAGGAGGAGAGAGAGGGAGAGGGGTCAGTGCTGACATGTCATCTCTTAAGATGAGAAGCTCTCTTTTCTACTGAGGAGCTCATGGGAATGTGTCTGTCTCTATATGATGGCTACAGACAGTTTGATGACAGAGAAAGATCAAGAGAGGGAGAAAGGGGATAGAACAGAAAGAGGGGGGGATAAAACAGATGGGGGGGGAGGTGGGGGTAGAAGAGAGAGGGAATAGAACAGAAAGAGGGGGGCAAAAGAATACTGGGGAGAGAAAGCCATACAGGTGACAGAAAGGCTGAGGAGAATGGCGGGGCTTGCTTGATTATTTCTCAAGAGCTCTGATAAATAGAGGCCTGGCAGTTCAGAGAGCTCACACAACCTAGCCAAACCCAAACACACCACACACACCACACACACACACACACACACACACACAAACTGCAGGGGCCTGACTGACCTCACAAACACACACTGCGAGGCCTGACTGACCTCACACCACCCCTCACTCTCCATACACAATCTCTTTTTATCTCCCATTCTCTCTCGCCATCTCCGCCTCCCTCTCCCTCCCTCTCTCTCTACCTCCATCCTCCTCTCTCCCCATCTCTGCCTCACTCACTCACACACTCTACAGTAAGTGCAGTTATTCTGTACACGTTTCTATTCAAACATCCCGGCCCTGCTCACACTAAATCATCTCTTTTGAAGCCGCAACCAAAGGGAGTGCATGTCTGTGTGTGGGTGTGTGTTTGTCTAAGTGAGTGTGTGTGGGTGTGTGTGAGTGTGTGTGTGTGTGTGTGTGTGTGTTTGTCTAAGTGAGTGTGTGTTTGTCTAAGTGAGTGTGTGTGTGTGTGTGTTAAAGACTGCAGTGTCTGATGAGGTGTTTGCCTTCAGATGGTGTCTTGCTGTCTGGCGGTGCCTCTGAGCTCAGGAGCGTGACTGGGCTCCTGCTGACTTCACACACTGGGCTAAGCTTCCGTGCTAACACATCTGTAGCCCCTACAGCCACAACAGCAGCTGACTCACCCAATCCCACATGGGCACTGTCCTTAAAGGAGTTAGCCGACGGTACATAAAAAGACTGCTGTCCTTTAAGTTTAGTTTAGTAAACTACTGAACCTAGACTGTATGCAACAATTTGCCACTTTTTTCTTTAAAGATTTATTTTGGGCTTTCAAGGGTGACAGGAAATGAGCTTGAGAAAAGATGTAAGGAGTGGGATCGGGAAATGACCGCGGGTCGGACTCGAACCCAGGTCCCCGTGGGCCTGTTCATGGTTGGCGCTGCTGCCAATTTGCCACTTTTTGAAGCATGTCGTTATAAGCTACTGCTACTGCTACTGCTACATCGATAACAAACATCTTTATTTAGCGTTTTTTTTTTAAGCGGGGGCGGGAGAAGGGAACGCCACGATAGTAAGTAGAGTTCACTAGGCCCCATTATAAAAGCTTGCACCTGAGCCGGTCGTAACTACCTTATGCCACTGTGACCATATGCCAGGAAAATCTATTTAAAGAATGTAGTAGCTTATAACAACATGCTTCAAAAAGTGGCGTATTTCTTAGTCTCTCTCTCTCTCTCTCTCTCTCTCTCTCTCTCCTTCTCTAGGGTGCATGTTTTATTTATTAGAGAGTAATGCATCTCTGGGTCTCTCTCTTGTTTTTGTCTTTCACCTGTTCTTCTTCATGATGTGCTCAAACGGCCGCAGGAAGTCCTTCTGGAAGCGGAAGTTGGCCAGCTCCCCCTTCTCTAGAAACTTCATGGACAGCTGCCTGAGAGAGTCCACAGCAAAGATGGCCACATCCTCATTGGGATTACAACCAACCTGAGGAGAGGGATAGAGAGAGATGAGACACATTAACACAAATCTTGTTTTTATTCTCTTTAACACATCACTCACGTCTGGGCTTGTCAAACACTTCCTCTTAATCGCTCACTTTCACCACTTGTTCACTCTATCTCTGTCTTTCTCTCACACACACCTTATAAAGACATACTCACACTGCTCTGAAACAAACCTGCTATCTCTCACACACACACACACACACACACACACAGCTCTGAAACAAACCCGCTCTCTCACACACACACACACACACACACACACACACACAGCTCTGAAACAAACCTGCTCTCTCTCTCTCACACACACAGACACACACAGACACACACACACACACACACACACACACACACACACACACACACACACACACAGCTCTGAAACAAACCCTAGCTGAATAAAAGATGCCTCTGCTCCTCTGAGCACCACCACACTCACCACCAGAAGAATACGCAAACACATCCAACCTTTTTCCCCCTGTTCTACTATTGAGACAGGCACTCAGGATCTAAGCAGCGGGGAACAGAGAGGACTGTTACCCTGTTAAAATGGTCTCCGATGACTTCCCAGATCCTGGACCACTGCAGGCGGATGCGGCCCATGTTGTAGTAGGAGATCTCCACGATCTTCTGCAAGCTGAACATGCGGGGGTGTGTAGGCGAGGCCAGCTCATCCATGGACACGGCGCACAGCCAACGCACAAAGTCCACTAGGGAGAGGGGAAGCCCAATCACGTCATATTGGTTCTGATGACTGCGTGGCGTGTGAAAGTGAACACTACTGAATGGCTTATGTGGTTCTTTTATACATTCATATTCACACATAGATTCCATTGAGGGCCCATTACATCTCTATGAAGGATTGTTAAATAAAGTAAAACTCATCTGGATTCAGACGATCAAATGTCATGTGTTGTGGAATATTACTAAACAGTTCTAACACTTTTGTTACATTTGTGCACATTCATACAGACACTTCCATGTCCACTGCCATCCTTACAATTTCCGCACGTCATCAATGATTATTAAATAAATGTAATCAAACTGATAATTTCTCATGGGTAGTGGAATTTGCTTTGGTTTAATTTCTTCTGTAAAAGTCATACAGTGTAATGTACCATGCTGCAAAGTGGTGTAATACACAAACTGTTATGCTCTTACCAATTGCGTTTCCGTCCAGTCTGGTGGAGCCCGTAAATATCCTACAACGAGACCAGCCCAAAAAATGTGTCAGTGTTAATTAACAACAGTTAGCCAAAGCTGTACAGTACGTGCAGCAGAAATCAGTCATGTGTGAGCCACTGCACAGTCTCCATACCTGTCAACAGCCACCACCACGCTCTGGGAGCTGGTCTCTCCGATGGACTCCTGGATGCAGGCGATCTGCTTGCGGTCCACATTCCCTCCTACTGGGGACCAAACGACAAGTCAGGCAGATGAGAGCAGAGTCATTAAGTCGCCATGGTATCAGACATCTAGCACACACCCCCCTCTGTGAGGGATGAGAGAGGGAAAGCAGGGCTGCTGCATCAAAGTGGAGGAGGAATGTTCACTCGCTCTGAACTCTCCCTTTGATAAAGTGCTAACACCATGGAGCCCTGTTTTACACAGTCTTACATGGATGCCATACTTAACAGGGCAAAATCAAAATGACTAACTTACTTTCGTATCCAAATCACCAAAGACTTATAAAACCTACAGGTCACCTAACTGTATACTGGGATACTTATGCAGTGTGCTGTATGTCCACATGCTGCACTGCATCTGTTTGCATGTTCCATGCTGTGAACTGTGTGGTGTGTATTTGAGTGAACTGTGTGTGTGTGTGTGTATGTCTTGTAAGTATATTTGTGTGCATGTAAGCATGTTTTTGGTGGTTTGTGTATGGTGTGTTTCTGTATGTGTCCGACACTTACCCAGCCCCGGGTATTCGTCAGAGCTGTGTTCCTTGGCGCTGGCGTGTCATATTGTGTGTGTGTGTGTGTGTGTGTGTGTGTGTGTGTGTGTGTGTGTGTGTGTGTGTGTGTCCGACACTAACCTAGCCCCAGGTATTCGTCGGAGTTCTGTTCCTTGGTGCTGGTGATGAAGCCCTCTTTCCCCCGCACCGTTCCTGAGATGTAGCGAGCCTTCACCCCAGTACCGATGAGCTGGGCCAGCTCCAGCTGACTGATACACTTCAGGATCTACAGGGAACGCCAGGAGAACAGTACTTTAGACTCAACTCAGAACACATAGAACCAAACTTTAGACTCAACTCAGAACAGGAACACACACACACACACACACACACACACACACACACACACACACACACACACACAAAGCTGACTGACACACTGCAGGATCTGCACTTGACACTCAACTCGAATCAAGGTTCTAGACTTAATGGTTCTTGAGGCTGATGTGTGCAGTATTAACTATTAGTAACAGCACTACCATCCCTATGCTAAAGCATCCCCTAATATCAAGTAAATGAGCTTCCATGTCTCTGTATACCAAAGGGAGATAGAAAATCCAATATCCAATATGTATTATATCTTTTTTTAGGTTTTGTGTTCTATGTGGAGTGCAAAGTTTACTTTTTCATTAGCCACTTGTTCCAGTGTTTAAATAACATTAAATCACTGAGACAATTGACTACCAACAAATACCACCATACGGTCTATATTTCTGACACTCCAGAGCAGAGAGCTGGTTTGAAATGTTGAAGGGCAAGGCTAAAGTGACTGCCTCGGCTGACCTCGAGCCATGAGTTGCCCAGGTAGTTTCCGTCGGTGTGAGCGACGGTGATGAGGGTCTTGATTGTGTCGATGTTCTTCTGCTTCATCTCTGTGATGCCCGAACTGGCCGTCAGCAGGGTGAAGCGGGCCAGAGCCTGGACGTACGCATCACGCTCCAACTACAGGAGGGGAGAGAGAGGGGAGAGAGAGAGGGAGAGAGGGAAGACAGAGAGAGGGGGGAGAGGGGAGTACACCAGTAGAAACCCAGTTCAATAACATATTTAGCTTGGATATTCATCAGAGAAGTAAGTGCTAAGTGAATACTGATTTGTATTCGGGTGTGTTATTCCCAATGTAACTTAGGTTCACAGAATGAGAGAAGGCACTGATCACGATTACGTCATTAATAATCATATTTCACATAACATTTTTCGAGAGAGGTTTAGACAACACTAAACAACGGCGCTAAACCACATTTCATTTCTAATGTATTTAAAATGATGCTGTCCCATTATCAGCTAATGCCAGTTCTGCCAGAGGTGTCTTTAATCTTTGAACCCATCACACATGATAACCCCGCCCACAGCCTCTGCAACCTCTGCAAATTTCTGGGCTGGTTATTAAGTGAATTAAGGCCTCGTATTCCTGCTGCTCCCACCGTTGAGTGACAGGCCGTCACATCTTATCACTGCTGACTGGCCGGAGATGACACTAACCATTAACACTAACAGACCACTTTTGAGCGGCTCTAAACTCATTTCCCTTTGATTAGGTGTTGGGTTTTATACGCCATGCTCAAATTAGCCGTGTTCTGGTTTCACAGGAATTGGTCATGAAGATATCTAGATGACAACAACTCTGCGCAATGCTACAAAATGCGCTAGCCTGTATAGACACCCCCTACCAAACATACACAGTTTGATCACAGGCCAAACAGCTGCTGCTTACTGGGACCTGGGTGAGGTCTATCTGTCGAGACTGGGCTGCGCTGGGATGGGCTGGGCTGGGACAAGACTGGGACTGGGCTGGGACTAGGCTGGGACTGGGCTGGGACGGGCTGGGCTAGGCTGGGACTGGGCTGGGCTGGGACTAGGCTGGGACTATGCTGGGACTGGGCTGGGACTGGGCTGGGACTAGGCTGGGACTATGCTGGGACTGGGCTGGGACTAGGCTTGGACTGGGCTGGGCTGGACTGGGCTGGGACTGGGCTGGGCTGGGCTGGGATGGTATGAAGTTACCTGGATGGTGAAGATGCAAGCTATCCTGATGGCACAGCGGATGCCCTCCAGACAGAGCGATGCCACCTCCGTGTCGTCACAGTCCTGCAAGCCCACACTGAACGCAGCCAGGAAGGGCGTCCACGCCAGCTACAAAGGAGGAGGAGGAAGATGAGGAAGACGAGGAGGAAGGAGAGGAGACAAGTGAGTTTGGCCTTTATGGAGTGAGTCATCAAACTACACGGAGCACTAAACTAGCCTCCAAACTCTCCTGAGCTGAGTCAGAGAGAAAGGGTGAGGGAATCACTGAGAAAAACAACAGTACTGCGTAAATCAGTTATCAGAACAAGGAGAAAAACATCAGTGATGAAATCAGTGAACAAATCAAGGAGAAAAACTTCAATGATAAAATCAGTGAACAAATCAAGAAATCAGTGAACAAATCAAGGAGAAAAACATCAATTAACAAATCAATGAACAAATCAATAATGAAACACCACCACTGAGTGAGCATCCATAACTGGGGTGAAATGTCAAAGCCACATATCAGAAACAACTATGAGAATACCCAAAAGGAATAACATCTCTTGACTTAATACGGTATTCTATCGCTACTTTCACAAGAGTCCTTCTGTGGTGTAGTTTAAACTGATTTTAAAGGTGTCTTAAGGGTTTAAAACCTTGACCCATAAATATGGTGTTTCTGCGGGCAACGCGTGTGGGTTTATACAGTGGTGTTACTATGGGTGAGATATGCCTTGAAATATGAGAAGCATGTATGTGTGTGTGTGTGTGTGTGTGTGTGTGTGTGTGTGTGTGAACCCTACCTTAAACATGGGCCTGACATGCTCCAGGTGTGTGTGTGTGTGTGTGTGTGTGTGTGTGTGTGTGTGTGTGTGTGTGTGTGTGTGTGTGTGTGTGTGTGTGTGTGTGCCTCTGTGTGTGTGAACCCTACCTTAAACATGGGCCTGACGTGCTCCAGGTGTGTGGCGCTGGTGAAGGGGGCCTGGACGTGACTGACCGCCTCCATCAGGGCTTTGGCCGTCTTGGCCATCTGCTCCATCTCCACATTATACAGCAGCCTCCTCTGCTTTTCACTGGCCACGCCTATGCAGTACACACACACACACACAGCATTAACACAAATACACACACCACATTAACACACACAACCCACTTAATACACACACACACACACACACACACACCGTATAAACACACACACACACACACACACACACACATACACCGCATTAACACACACACACACACACACACACACACACACACACACACACACACACACACCGCATTAACACACATACACACACAGTATAAACACACACACACCGCATTAACAGACATACACCTGTACTAGAACATACACCAGTATTAAAATATAGACCTGTATTAGAACATACAGAGCTCTGCCACCCTTATGCTCCCAAATACCTATATGGCATAATGCTTTATTACACAGCAGATGGATGTCACGAACCACGCTGGGACACGGACTGTAGGCCTAGTGATGCATAACTCAAAATCCTACAATTTCTGCCTCACTTTCAGTAGTATTGCTTACTCTTCTAAAGCTCTAGATGTTATGTGGCTTCATGAGTTACACTGCAGGCACTGTGTTTCTCACTGGCCACACCGGGGACAATCTTTCCCAGGGGCACCAGGGGCAATTTAGTAATCTAGGATTAATGAAAACATGTCTCACACCTCATCTTTACTACATCTACACCTTTTAGACCGACTCCTTCCATCATGAGGAAGATACTTTAATGCTTTACATGTTATACAGCAGGAGTTTGTTTCTCGCTGGACACACCTGGGCCAGGTACAACAGCATTTCTGTAGTCCCAAACGCTACAACCTACACACTCCACACACCTGAAGTGATCAATTCCTTATCATCATCATAATGCTGTTAATGTTACAGTGACACATCCTCACTTAACATGATCTGTGTGGTGCTTAACACTGGAAGGTATCTTTCCTACTGATAAAAGGAATTAGAGCCTAGATTCAAATCAAACACAATTTTAGCACTTAATGCTTCTCTCTGACCATAGCCGATCCCCAATAACATTAAAGGCACCCAGTGCAACTTTATATAAACATTCAATGAAAAATAAACATTCAATTTCTAGTCTTTTTTACACGTAGTAAGTTTCAATAACTCCATACCATTACATATCGACATTCAAGGAGCAAAGATGAGACGTCGTTGTGTGGTGAGAACTGATAGAAAATCGTAAACAACAACAATCGCCGGTGGGGAGAGGCCATTTTTCCATTGACTGGAATCCTGCTTTATTTATTGTAGGTTACAAAAAATAAAGAAAATGGCGGCGATTGTTGTTCTTATCGATTTTCTATCAGTTCTCACCACACAACGACGTCTAATCTTTGCTCCTTGAATGTCGATATGTAATGGTATGGAGTTATTGAAACTTACTACGTGTAAAAAAGACTAGAAATTGAAAGTTGCACTGGGTGCCTTTAAGCCAACCCACACCTAAAAACAAACCCAATCCTGGCAAACACTCAGGGCTAATCGTAATAGCCACCTAGAGCATCGTGTTAATGCCCGAATCCAGCACACTCATTCATCTCGCGCAGACCGACATTCCCTCCGTATCAAAACGCTCCTGCTAAATCAGTCTGCCGAGTCACGCAGCGGGAGATGAAACCTACAGCCGATGACTCAGACGGTTGACTCACTACTCCATCAAACAGTCATTCAGCTGCGCTGCCTGTAACATCAGCTCTGACAACCCCAATCAGACATCATCAAAATAACGGTTCTCTGCTCACAGGAGGAGGAGAGGAGAGGAGGAGAGGAGAGGAGAGGAGAGGAGAGGAGAGGAGAGAACTCACTCTGTTTATTGGATTTGATGGTTAATTCCTTCGTCTCCTTCATGGCGATCTTCTTGCCAGCGATCTCGTCGTAGATGGCAGACAGATACTCCTCAGGCAGGTCTTTGCTGTCGTTAATCCCTCTGTTCATCTTGATGTACTGCTCTTTTGTCATTTTATTTTTTACCTGTGAAAAGGAAGACACGGATACGATAAAGACTTCAATAAAGAAAAAGGCTTTCTTTTCAGAAAATCCTCAGACAATCAGTGAATCAGATTTGAACTTTAAGATATGACGTATCAAAGCCTCTCAGTGTGACTTTCATAAGCGCCTTCATGATGAGGCTGATACACACTCTCAGTGTTTCTGGAGTCTGGAGTGATATCTGAGCGTGCCAGCAGAATGCATTAAGTCCACAAGCCTCGGATGTGACTGTGATGTGACATTACCTGTGGGCTGTGCAGGTCTGTTGTCAACATGATGATTGAGTAGGCCAGGACATATGCCGTGTCTGCACTGGCAAACTCCGTTTGTCTGGCAAAAAAGACAGAGAAAGAAATATAATGTAAATAATGTAGGACATGTATGTTGCATATTTTGTTTTGCTTTGGTAACACTTTCTGAATTGGTCATGTCAATAAAGCTTATTTGACTTAAAGACAGAATTTAAGGGAGAGAGGGGAGAGAGATGGATAGACAGAGATACAGAGATAGAAAGACAGAGCGATAAAGAGATAGATAGAGAGAGATTGAAAGGAAGACAGAGGAACAGATTGATGTTGAACTGAGGCAGAACATTTTCCTCCACCAGCATGACGGGACTGTCGCCCGCCCCAGTGGGAGGCGTTGTCTGATGATGGCGTGGGCGGGCGGGAGCACTCACCCCTGGTTGCATTCTAAGTATCTAGCAGCGAACTTCTCCATCAGACGATCGATCTTCTGCGCCTCCCCGGGGAGACGGAAGCCCTCAAGGAACAAACGGAGCGCCGACACAAAGTCCTTGCCCTGGAAGTCCATCTGGTCCACGAAGGCGTACATGACCTCTTTGTTCAAGCGATCGTTGTCCCCAAGAAGCTCTCCAACCTGAGTCTGCAGGGAGTCAAAAAAAAGACAAAGTGAGAAAGAGAGAGAGAGAGAGAGAGAGAGAGGGAGAGAGAGAGAGAGAGAGAAGCAGACACAGATAAAGAAGTGGAGCGAGGAGAAGAGAGAGATGGACGGACAGGCAGACAGATAAACAGATAGATGGATAGAGAGAGAAAGAGAAAGAGAAAAAAGTGAAAGATAGAAAGAGAGTCAAGGTCTGCGTGAATCTAATAGATGCACAGCTTTCCGTGCACTACACATCAGCAGCAGCAGCCTTTCCTGTGTGTCACAATACAATAAGGAGGCCTTTGGCGTGCTCATCCTGTGTGTGTGTGTGTGTGTGTGTGTGTGTGTGTGTGTGTGTGTGTGTGTGTGTGTGTGTGTGTGTGCGTCCTTATCCAGACTGTAGTCAGCGAGAGTGAGGCACAGTGGAGTACAGTGCTCCTCCATTTTCCCCTAAACGACACTAATGTGGTAAATACACATTTCATGTCACTTCACCCAGCTGTCAGATTAGCCCTGAGGAGCCCTTACTCCAGTGTGTCAGTGGGTCTGTGTGTGTTTATGTATGTGTGTGTGTATAGATGTTATGAATATTATTTTAGACAGACTGCATGACGTTGCCCTTGAGGGGCTGACAATCTACAGAGTGCAGAGTTACACACACACACACACACACACACACACACACACACACACACACACACACACACACACACACACACACACACACACACACACACACACACACTTCAGAACTAGTGCTTACAGTAGGATCTACTCTTCAGTCAGGTGCCATATTTACCCAGCCATGCATATTTACCCATTACAAACTAAATCAGATTTCTGACATAATGATATATACACAATGGCATATATTTTTTGAGTAACTGTGAAGCGATTGTTGTCATAAGCTGGCTCTTGGAGGTTTGAGATAGTTGCTATACAACTCCTGAGTACCTGCTCAGCACTGATTTAACAGACAAATACAGACTGAGAGTTAGGGCGGCTTACAGAATCAAGCCTCTCTTCTTGGTGTAAAAACTGGGCGATGTCCTCCGGGGTGGTTCCCAGCATGCCTTGCTCCTGCAGGTACTGGATGCCCCTCTTTGGTTTCTTGTTGAACCTAAGCAAATGGCCAGACAAGACAAGATGGCGTTTTAATGTAGCGGTTAGCACAACTGTGGACACTGCTATTTAATACCCTCAAAGAACCATTCTTCAAGTGGTGTGAGCTCATCTGACATTATACCTGTCTAGGACACCTGGAGTTCTACCCATTCCTTAAAATGAACTGCTCTAAATTAAACTATAACTGTATTATAACTAAACTGAACTGCTCTGAATTAAACTATAATTATACTATAACTGAACTGAGCTGATCTGAGTTAAACTATAACTGGACTATAACTGAACTGAACTGATCTGAATTAAACTATAACTGTACTATAACTGAACTGAACTGAACTGAACTGATCTGCATTAAACTATAACTGTACTATAACTGAAGTGATCTGATAAGAATTAAACTATAACTACTATATCTGAACTGAACTATAAACAATGTGTTTTTGTTTTAATGAGCGGACTTCTCCATCTCCAGAGCCATCATCCTACACGTGTGAGGAACAGTAGGGTGTAATATGACCCAGGTGTTTGAGTCAGGCAGGGGAGAGGGCAAGCTTACAGGTCAATCCCTTGCTCTATGATCTCTTTCTGCTGCTTGAGGACCTCAAACTGCTCGGGGTTGTCTGTGCCTGACATCTGTGTGCTGTAGCTCCCGATGCCCGAGGAGGCCGTGGAGTCCAGCGAGTTGATGCTCCCGTAGCGGTTAATGGTCTCCGGGTGCTTGCTGTCATTGGTGTCGAGCTCAGAAGGCTTCTCTTGGCCTGCGGTGAGTCAGACACACACACACACACACACACACACACACACACACACACACACACACACACACACACACACACACACACACACACACACACACACACACACACACACACACACACACACACACACACACACACACACACACACACACACACACACACACACACACACACGCACACACACCACAAAAAAGAGGAATAGGAACTGAGATGAGATTTAAAGGCCAATTCAAATGGTAGAGTCTGCAGCTAGGGTAGCTAGCTAGTGATACAGCAAAACGATTCATTAATGGTATTGCTAGGGGGTGAAAACTGCCCGGGGTTTCAGTCGCTTCTCAGCAGTGCCACACTGTGTGTATGTGTGTGTGTGTGTGTGTGTGTGTGTGTGTGTGTGTGTGTGTGTGTGTGTGTGTGTGTGTGTGTGTGTGGGTGTGTGCGCGTGTGTGTGTGCGTGTGCATGCGCGCATGAGCGTGCGCGTGTGCGTGTATGTGTGTGTGTGTGTGTGTGAGATAGTCAGTGTTCAGAGCACACTAAAGAAGGCCATTGCTCCAATAAAGACTTTGGCCTCCCATAAAGCCAGCGCTCTGGTTCAGTGGGTGCGGAGGTGGCCGGTTGCAGCCCTACGGTGCCAAGCCTGGGGGATGATAAGAACACCACTGTAAAAACAAACGGGTGGCTGGGCGTAGCAGACAGCTACTACTTGCAAAGTGAAATAGGAGACTTATTACGGATCGGAAACTCGCTAAAACATTCAGTGCATCACCACAGGGGGAAATCAGAGATGGCAGCCAGGCTACTCGTTTCAAGAACTGCATTTCAGATAATGAAGCGGGGAGGGAGGGAGGGAGGGAGGGAAGGAGAAAGAGAAAGAGAGAGAGAGGGAGAGAGAGAGAGCGGGAGGGAGAGAGAGAGTGGGAGGGAGGGAGGAAGGAGAGAGAGAGAGAGAAAGAGAGAGAGCGAGAGAGAGAGCGGGAGGGTGGGAGGGAGGGAAAGAGAAATAGAGAGAGAGGGAGGTAGCCTGGCTAGACTGCACAGCTCACTTACTCCATAATACAGAAGGGACGGGAGACTATTCCTACACCAGCATAAAATACAGCCAAGCATGGCTATTATAGGCATGACTTTTTACAGTGGAAAGACTTGGGCCAAAGGACACACAGCAAACACATACAGGCAAACCCCACCCCACACACATACACACACACACACACACACATACACTCTGCAGAATCAAGGCCAGAAACCTGAGACTAGGCAAACAGAGAGGCACAGAGGACAGCGGACTGGGTGACCTACGTCAGGGAGGGATCTAATGAGAGCTCCATTCCAGCCTTAATGGAACCCCCCTTTAATCAGTTCTACGGTCACTATGACGTCTGGTCTAGCAAATACACAAGACACTAGCCAGGAAGATTACCTGCTCTCGCTTTGATGTCGGCCCCAAAGACAAAGAACAAACAAGGTCAGAGTGGCTCTGCTAGCATAGCCGAGCACTAAATGTTTCCAAACAAGCACAAATGACAGCCATTAGCTGACTCACAGAGGAAGCCGGCATTGTGTGATACCTACAGTGTGTGTGTGTGTGTGTGTGTGTGTGTGTGTGTGTGTGTGTGTGTGTGTGTGTGGTTTTTAATTTGCATGTACATTGGCTTGGGAGAAAGCCAAACTTGGGAAATGCACTCCGTCTCACTCGGGCGAGCAGTCGAATCTTCTGGCACGGCGCTATATTTCATGACCACCGCAGGGGCTGTGGCGCTCAGATCTCGTCTTAGCGCTGTAACTAATGAAGTGGCCCCGATGTGGCGGTAGGAAGAGGAGGTAGTAATCAGCAGGGGAGGGGGGCGAAGTCACGGTTGCCTGAGTTTTAGATACTCATGGAGGGGAGTACCTGAGCCTTGGGATGGTAAACGGTGAAAGAGAAAGCCCAGACACTCTGGAACTGAAAGACCTGGTTAGGAAGCACTATTTTATTCAGTTCCCCAGAGTGCTTCCTTTTTACTAACATGGTGAAACAACCACTTAATTCTCTCTGTGACTCCCATATCAACTTAAACGCCCTTGTTGCCAGTAGGAAGACCCGACAGTGGAGACAACATTAAACACTTTAGATTCGTTTAGCGGCTTCCTCTTGCACCGCTCTGGTCCGCAGTGAGTAGTGGGGAAATGCTTTCAGTGGCTTCCACGTGTAATGCCCTGGTTTAACCGCGCTAAACTCTCCTCGAGCCTAAGGTTTTGTGAGGTATTAGCCTCGCCCGCACACTGGGGCTGGGGGAGCAGCCATGCCTGACGTGGCTGCTGTTTGATCCTAGGCAGGCTGCAGGACCGGAGGATTACAGGCCCAGGGTCTCCACTAACCTTCCCACAATCCACATCTCCGAGGCCCCCTCCCCCCCACCCCCCTCTAATCCACCTCCTGGAGACTGCAGCCCCCCCGCCCCCCAGCCTCCACCCCAGTCTTCATCCCAGGAGTCCCAGCTTGTGACACTGTTGATGTAGGGCTGCCCGGAGCCTGTTTAATTAAGATTAAAGTCCTGCCAGAACTGCCTCGCCCCCAAACGGTGGTTGCCTCCATCACCAGTGCAGCGTCTCTGAGCGCTGCTTATCCATGAGACCCAGAGGATGTGTCAGTAAGACTACAGTGCGGTCTGTGTTCCCCCGTCTACGGCCCACAGTGCAGAAGAGCTTGACTGATGTTACTCCACTGTGGCCTTCATCCGTTTCTCACAGATCAGCAGAGTGGAACACAGGCTGTTGCTCTGGCGACCAACATTGCTGTTAGCCGTCAAAGCCTTTATCACAGCTAAACCAATCAATGTGTGTGTGTGTGTCTGTGTGTGAGAGCTAGAGGCCATTAGGAGTGATGTGGTGTTTTGTCGGCTCTCACCAAGGCTGGTCTGGGAGTTGGGGTTGACGTATACTTCCTTGCTCCACTCCACCATGCACTTGAGGATGGAAACCAAACATTCCAGCCCTTTCTTCCTCAGGGTCAGCTCCTGTGGCACAGGTACAGGCACAGGCACAGGTTCACATTAGGACACATACTGTAGGTACATGTTTCAAAAATACACAACAATGCAAAGAAATTACAAAAGTTGTTAATATTTGAGGATGATCTGGATTAGGAGTTAGGAGTCTTAAAAAAAGAACCGTTTCGAAGCAGGAAATGAAATTATACCACTTCTTCATATGCTAATCTGATGTTTTTTTTTTTTTATTCTGCTTAGGGCCACTGCATTGGAGGATTTATTCCCCAGAAAAAGTCTGTGTTGAAACTTTCTTTTCTGGCAAGAAAAGTCCATATGGAACCTTTTCTATGACTTTTCTTGCCACACAGCACCTTTTGCAGAACTTTCCCTTCGCTTACAAAGTAGATTATTTTAGGATTCTGCCACAGATATATAAAAAGTTTTCAAACGATTTCTAGGAATACAGCAGATAGTAAGCAGATACTGTTGCAATGTAGAGGCTGACGACGCAGAGAACAGGAGTGAAAACAGAAACTTTGCCGAAATAAAGTATCACAGTTTTTTTTATTCAGCCAGGCTGCAACATATCACATCCAGGGAGTTGTACAGTCCGAGGGGGGGGTTCTCACCTGTAAGGGGGTCGTGCCACACTCATGGCCCGCTCGACCCTGTGCAATCTTGGAAAGGTCATTGACGAGCCTTTCGAATATATTAGCAGCATTCAAGTCACAATCATAGTTCACATAAATGTCCACCACACTCTGGGCATCTGAAAGCACAGACAAGGAGAAACACAGTCAACACGGAAACACACGACACACGGAAACGAAGGACAGTTATTTTTTTTAGGTGAGGGACACTTTCAAGGACACCCACCAGCACATATTCTGGTAAGAGTCTGAATGACCATCCACTTGTGGTCATAGGAGCTAGTGGACGTCTCTAGAATGTACAGAAAAATCTCCTTGAAAAACACCTGAGGAGAAAAACAAGCGACACATGAGTAATTATACACACAAGAGCACCTTGAGGGACTTCAGCTTAAAGAACACTCTGCATTAAAGCGCAGGAGAGGTCTGGGGAGCTAAGATGCAGCATCATCAGGAGGAGTAATGGCTGAAACAGGGGGAGTTTGAGATGGAAACATGTGGCAGATTAACTGGCGTCCTGGTGGGGAGAACATGCATCCTAAACGCCCTGAACACTAGCAGTATAGCAGATCCCCACCAATGGGCTAAAGAGAGGGGGAGTGAGGGAAAGAGAGGGGGAGTGAGGCAAGGATGAGGAGTGAGATGGGCTGAGGCATTGAGGGGGGGTGTGTGTGTGTGTGTGTGTGTGTGTGTGTGTGTGTGTGTAAGTGATAGAGACAGAGAGAGAGAGGCAGTAGGAGAGGGAAAGGGAGATACAGGGACAGGCAGAGTGCCAAAGAAGAGAGAAGAGAGAGAGCTTGAGAAAGAGAGAGAGACAGAGAGAGAATGAGAGAGAGACAGAGAGAGACAGCAGGAGGGAGAGTAGGAGAGAGACAGAGAGAGACAGCAGGAGGGAGAGTGAGAGATTGCACTGCTGCAGTTGAGTGCTATTACAGGACTTCATCCCTGGCCGTCTCTGCCTACTCCCCCCCCTGTCAGCAAGCTGCTCAGCTGACTGATGTGGACGTGTGGAAGTGTGTGTGGTTTATGAAGGCAGAGAAAAAGTACATGTCTAATGGATGGTGGCGGCAGTTGTGGTGGTGTGTGTGTGTGGGGGGGGAATAAAGCACCTCAATTTGCATCTTCAGATGGGTCTTGAAGTTGGACAGCAGCGTGAGGAAGATGGAGAGCGACAGCTCGAAGACCTCGGGGACGGACGAGACGCCGTTCTTGGAGAGCGCCACGCACAGATACTGCTTGATGGCGTTGATGAACATCTCGTTGGTCTTGAAGATGGGCCCCGCATTCTGCAGGATGGACAGCAGCAGCTGCAGAGACAGGACCTTTGACCTCAGCTCATGGGACCTGTGGGGCGTGACAGGGTTAGACAGGTCAAAGTTCAGCGCTGGCACGAGGCATCAGGACCAACACAGCAGATGGAGGACGCATGAAGCTTAATTGGTTGTTGTTTACACTGCTGGGGTCATCGTGAGAGCAGGTGGACAGAAGAGGCCCAGTCACATTAATAATAGGACACTGTCCTTCAAGATAGCAAGCCTTATTCAATGTATATTTACATACTTTTTAAAATAAAACCAACTTCAAAAATACTTTCTTGTATGTGTTTATATAAAAGTGTAAAATATATAGTTGTACAGGTTTAACTGGCTGATCTTACATCCATGTTACTACAAACATGATTGGTTAGGGTAAGTGAATGCATGACTTTGCTCTTGTGCCAAGCCTAGAGTATTCTACCAGAGTGTTTGAATAGGGATGGAGTGATTTGCATGGCATGTGGTCAATGTGGGACAGTGTGTGCTAAGCCAAACAGGCCCAGCAGACAATGGCTGGAGATTTAATGCTTTCCTGTACACTGCCCACCACAGAATTGGATTAAACCAGATTTGACAACAAATGACATAATATTAGTAACATAATAAAAGCTGGTTTTCTGGAAGCATGACAGAGCTGATATTACTACTTAATCATGCCCGTGCCGGTTCTGTCGACTGAAATATGCGTTCATCAGTTTACAAATGAGTCAGCACTTTGTGGCATGCATCTACCAAACACACAATAATTCAGCCATAAATGACAAACACACGGAGCTCGGAGGCCATTCTGGGAGCCTGAAATGAGTATTCTTGAGGTGCAACACTATTTCTCATTTTGAGACCGGCCACGCCAGCCCTCCCTGAGCAATCGATATGGTGGATGTCAAGCTGCTGAATCACTGCTACTGTTCAGTGTGCGGGTGGTACGAACCAACAGGAACAAACAGGAACAAACAGGAACAACACCACAGCACCAGCTTAACAACAGGTGACTATTCGCCCTTATGGACAACTAATACGTTTAAGTTGATGGACCAATAAAGGCATAAAGTGAGGAGTGTCTGTGAATAAATATCGCTGTTTTTGAGCCTCTGGTAAATGGTATGTCAGCATTGTGCACTTCTATTTACACCATCATCTGAAAGAGCCACCACCCTGGTTCTTTCATGAGAAAAACTACAAAGACCACGCCACTCCCACTACGGCCACTCTGTGGCCCCGCCCTCAGATAGCCTTTTATGACAGAAAATCTATCTCTGTAGCGATCTGCTTTCAAAGTTATCAGCTGAAATAGTCGTGAGGTAAATCTCCTGGGGGGTGGGTGAGGGAGGGGCAGGGGTGGTGGTGAGGAAGGCCTTGGCCTCTCTGCCACACAGAAAGATCAATACTGCAGCAACACTACAAGCAGGCCTGCTCTTCATTGCCATGCGTGACTGATGGAAATGAATGGCTGCTCTCTAAATGCCTTTGTCTGTGGGAAACATCGCTTCCTCCCATGCACACACGCAAACACCAATGGACACTCACTGTCACACAGGCACACACATGCACACAATTAGACAGTCTTTCTTTCTTTCTTTGTTTCTTTCTCTCACTCTCACACACACACACACACACACACACACACACACACACACACACACACACACACACACACAGAGAGAGAGAAACGCTCTTCTGGGAAAGGACTATTCCTGACACCAACTGCAAGCACCTTTCCTCTGTCACCTTGTCTCTTCTCCCTATGCATTCTGGGCCACAGCCATACGGCTCCACATCAACATTATGCAGGACACCAGCCATCTTGGATTGAATTACATACACAAACCAGATTCGGAAAATCCAGTTACGCAAACATGCCAATCAGATTTGGAAAACGTGCAGTCCTCTGTGAATACAACTGCAGCATTCTCAAATTGTATTGAACCCATCCCAGATCTGATTAGGTCCTCTTGTTATGTTCAGCAGGGGAATATAAACAGTACGAGTTGCATGTGTCATGCTGTATTTTCTAGGGGAGTTCTATTCAGGGGAAGGACGCTTACTTTGGATCTGGGGGTCCGTCGGATAGGGGCTTCATAGACAGCTTGCAGAGAGAGCGGAACACTAAGAAGGCATCCTTTTGCAGAATGTGGGAGAACTTAGCACCAGGTGCAGGTCCTGTAGTAGTTCCCGATTCCTACAACAAATAAAGAAGAGAAGTTGAATATTAAAGAACAAATATGAAGCTGAAAGATCCTGCAAACACTTTTTGTTGTTGTCGTTGAACGACTTCAGTGGTTTAGGATTGTCAGAATCTTGTCGACCAAGCTCTTCATCAAACCTGGCTCCTGTAATCCAAATAAACTGCATGATTTTGTGAACATAAGACACCTGATAAATCACTTGGCCACACACACACACATTCGGTCATTAGCCTACTCCAGACTGACGTCAGCGGGTTAAACATCTGCAGCAGCATCCCAGCCCTGAAGACACTCCGCAGTACAGCCATCTTCCACTCCTCCAGTAAAAAAAAGAAACCATTACTTTAACTGCTGGCTGCAATAGCCTGCATCTGGAGGCCTACCACAGAGTCTGGCTCAGTCTAACAGGCCTAATGCAGCCAAAACTGGCCCTGAGGGAAGGGGTATTACCGCCTTACAGCCAGGTGCATTTGATTACGGTTCTAACTAAAACCTGCAGCGTGGCACACCTCCACTGGGACCCGGCACAACAGCTGGAGTGGGAAAGCTACAACTCCACGCCAGCCTGCTATGGTAGGGTTCTGACCCACATCCAAAGAAACACATTAAAAAGGTTCACATTCAAAGTGGCAAACAAAGGAACAAGGCAAGGAGCGGCACACGGGCGAATCTCCCAAGAGGATTTATAATAACGTTTCGATCCTGAAGGATGGTCCTCGAATCGTTGCAATAAATGACTTGGGAGATTCAACCGTGTGCTGCTCCTTACCTTGTTCCTCCGGATACGCCCCACAGCCGGTTTGAGTCTCACCTGAGTGTCGTTGGAGGAGACGGAGAGCCTGTCGTCAGGCAGGGACGGAGTGAAGCTGGCCGAGATGGGCGTGCCGGGGATGCCGTTGGCGTGCACGTTCTCGCTGTCGCTCCCCAGTGCCCCCTCGTCCTCCAGCGAGTTGGGCGTGCTCTCGGCCGGCTCAGGCTCGGGCTCGGGCTCGGGCTCAGGCTCGGGCTCAGGTTCAGGCTCGGGCTCGGCCTCCCCAGGACCCTCCTTAGCATCTGAACACAGATGAACAGGGTCCAGGCAGGTCCCTTTGGGGTGGTTGAAAATACATGTGTAAAAACTGCACCAACTGCAAGGACCACGTTCAAGTGCTTGCCAGGGTTAGGAGTTATGGTGGTAAGTCAGGTTCATAGAAGGTCATAGAAGGTACATAGAAGTCCTCCTATTTCTCAGTCATAAGTGTGATTTTGCCATTTAGTGCACATCTATATCTAGTGCATACAAGTCTAAATAACAGACTGAATGCGTTTAACCATTGTGCTACAGTCACTTTGTGTGTTTTCTATATGATGTTGCTTTGTCACCCATCACCTTTAACAGTGGTAAACATTTACGGTTTTTCTGTACTGATGTTGGGCGCAACACATTGTTTTTAGGTAATTTACTCGGGTGTGATACCACAAACGCTGACAAGAAAACTGAAACAGCTGGCAGGGTGTAGGTGTCATCAGCCCTCACAGATGCAGTCTCTCACACACACACACACACACACACACACACACAGCTGACTATTACTTTGGCAGTACCCCTGACCGGCCCAGTGCAAGACAGCAAACCCACCTCCTGCCACAGTGTTGACCACCTCCTGCAGTATGCTCTGCACAATCTCCTGAGCCTTCTCCTCGTAGTTCGGAGTCCCTTCTCCCTCCATCGCATCCATTTTGTGCTGTGCTGCACCTGAGAGGAAATATATAAAAAATATATATATAAAAATTTGACTAAACTGATTAAAATGATGATTTAAGGTCCTTGGCCAATCCTGAATATGACTGTTCTAGTCCCTCTGTCTCCATGAATTTTCTAATTTGGTCTGTAATGAGAACATTTAGCGAGTGAAGGTTATAGCCGCCTCACTAATGTAATGCACTGAGACAGAGAGGCACCACTGGTGTCTTACGCAACAGAGACGAGTCGCTTCTCTGATAATTCGCCTAAGAGAACACAGGAAAATGTCAAGGCCAACTTGCTCTGCGAGAAAAAAAATCTTCAATCTTCTTTAATTGGGATGGGGTGGGGTGGGGTTTGATGGGTTGTGGTGGGGTGGGATGAGATGGGGTCTTGTGTAAGGTGGTTAGAAACACACACTTGTCTGCATCTTCTACCTGTGTTCTGCTCTACCTGGTCTATCCATATGTGTGTACACACATCACTGCATGTCTGAAAGTGTGTTTCTCTTCAGCCCAAGTTCTCTGTGTTTTCTCCACAGTGCTTCAGTGTGTGCACACATATGTGTGTGTGGTATGTGTGTTTGTTTCGAGATCAGATCGGTTTGCGTGTGCACGTTACTTACTCTGCGCCGCGGCTGTGGCCTGGTCGGCTTCAGTCTGCTCATTCTCTGCGGCACAGAACTCGGAACCGTTCTCAGGCTCAGGATTCTCGTAAGGGGGCGAGGAGGGGGAGGAGCCCCTCTCGCCCTCTTCGGTCTTCCCCCCTCCCTCGCTGGGCTCCTGGGGCGGTGGCGGCCGGGGTGGGGGGGCCTTGGCTGGGGGGGTACCGGCGTGCTGCTGCTGGGGTTGGGGCTGCTGTGGCTGTGGCTGGGGCTGCTGCTGGGGGGAGTCCGGTTCCTGCTGGCTGAGGGGGGAGTGCTGCCGGTGCCGCTCGCGCTCCATCTGCTTCGCCTCCTGGAGCTGGGGTGAGGGGGGTAGGGATTCACACACACACACACACACACACACACACACACACACACACACACACACACACACACACACACACACACACACACACACACACACACACACACACAAACAAACACACACACACACGGACACATGGACAGACGTGCACACCCACACGCACACACACACACACACACACACACACACACACACACACACACACACACACACACACACACACACACACGCGCGCACACACACACGCGCACACACACACGCGCACACACACACACACACACACACACACAAAAATACACACAGAGAAAACACACAAACAAAAGCAGAAGATTACTATAGTTTAACGCAGAGAAAGCATCCATCACCTCACATCCCCCTGTAATTACAGACTTGTTAGCACAGCCGACACCCCCACTTCAATCTGGGGTGACTCTGGGGGCCCAGGTAACACACAGCTGCCCCCGAACTCAAAGCTCCGAGGAACAGAGAGACAACACACTTCAATCATCTAAGTCTTGTTTTTGTCAAAAAATGCATTGTTACATGGAAACCAAAGGACATGCATATGAAGTAATGATCCGTTGTAATGCAAAAGCAAAGCATCCATGCTTGGCGTCATCAACTGATGCACTTGTGCTGGGCTGTAAAAGAATGGTATAACTCAACAGTAGACTTATGTATGTGATTCCTATATGGTATAACTCAACAGTAGACTTATGTATGTGATTCCCTTATGGTATCTTTTTCCTATAAGCATGGTTAGGTCTTGGAGAAACAGTAAAAGCATAAACACACCTGCCTTCACAAGTCAACAGATGGCAAACACTATTAAAGGTTAAACATTTCAAACCCTTTCACACCATTAGCAGTGTGTGATTAGAAGGCTGTCTGAGAGGGTTTGTGCATGTGGTCCTGATCAGACATATAATTAGATATTATGCACCTGACGGGGAAAGGCTTGTGCTATGTTGATATGAAAGAAAATGTCCATAGCCCATGTCACAGATTTATACAGAACATAATGGCTATGCAACACTGCTTATCTGGCTCGCTGAGTTGCTCTTTGAGAGGAAGCTAAGTGGTCTGTTAGCCTGGAGCCTGTCTAGTCTCCTTGCATGAACCTGTGTGACCCTTGATACAATGTCTCTTGTCTTGCAAACAAATTCCTTGTACTATATGCATTCATGTATGTAACCATAGTCAGGCTTGAAATGAGCTTAACTAAGACTTAACTATTATTGGGATTTGGTGGCCGTGGGTACAAAGTACTGAATTAATACATTACAGACACATTACTGAATTAATACAAAGGGGATCTAAATATGTTTTCAAATAAGAATGAACTAATTGAGATGCTGACCCACTCCTGTGATAAAAAAACAAGGAAGTCAAGGAAGTTTTCTCAAAGCATAAATCCAATGAAAAGATATCAGATGTTCAATTTATCACGGTTAACACCAAAGCTACCCAGGCTCAGAGAGACACCAGAAATAACCTTTGTTTCCGTTCCTCACTAAAGAAATATATTTATGCATTAAGCAAAGAGATCAGCCAAGCACATCACCGCCTTGGCACATTAAATCCAGAGTTATCGTACGCACTCCGATTACATGCGTAGGTGTAGTGGGGGCACAGGGGCTGCCAAGACAGAGAGTTGGATTCCAGCCCTTGGATATCTGTTCCTTCAAAGCATCGCGGGTGAAGCTGCTAAAGGGTTTTGAACTGCAGGCCCGCGAACAGCCCACACTGGCACATTTAGTATGCAGCTCATGAATACACTCCCCTGGAAGCGTTTCAGACACACTCTCTGCATTTTAATCTGTCCTAATGAACATGGCACAGACCTGTCGCGCAATTATCACATGGCGATCTGACGTGGCGTGCATCAACCGCTCAGGCACGGAACTCCCGTCAAAGGCCCGTCAATACTGCAGAGGGGGCTAATTAATGAGGGTCACAAGTCTATGTCGATCACCTCTCAAGTTTAGCCACATCAGATGAAACACAGCAAGGGCCCACAATGGCGTCTCTCCCATACCAAGACCAGAGTGCCAAGGGATGGAGGATCAATGTTCTTTGTTTCACAGCCAGACTATGCAAGCCCAACTTGCTGGCAAACGGCTTGTCTTTGCACGCTATGTGCACAAAGCCATGTAATCCACAACCAGGGTTGAGGAGTAACTAGTTACATGTAACTAAGTTATGTAGTTAGATTAACAAATTATTGAATTTACAGTTACTGAGAATAGAATGCATCATTAAATTACAATTACTACTCAAAATGTTGGTGATTACAAAGGGGCTATATCCAAATATATCCCTTCTGTTAAAAGCTTTCAAGCTGATTTGTAGAACTCATTATTCATTCTGCTGCATCTTGCATCTTTTCGCCATCTAGACTGGCTCCATCCATTTGGCTGCATGGGCTAAGATTTTGAGCGCTTGGTTAACCTATCAGGTTAACAGAAGACTGAGGTCGCCAGTTTTGAGCTTCAGAAAGTGGTGGATCTGTTGAAACCTCGTAAACTGTGGTAACTGTGCTATAATTCGATCTCACCAACATGCCTTTGTTCTGTTGTTCATCACACACCACACGCGCACACACACACACACACACACACACTCTGTCAACTCAAAAGGATGGAAATAACGTTCATACACACACTTATATATTGAGAGAGAACTGGATGACACTGGATGTGGAAACAAAGTTGCAGGCAAAAGAACTGAAGCCACGGCAAGCACATTTTAAAACACAACATCAGGTAAGAGGACTACTGTAGAATAAGGTACTGATGGATGAAGCCAAAGCACAAAACCAGAGGAGTTCAGATCAAGCAATAATTCAAGGCAGTCCTCTACTCTTTACCTGACGATCACGCTTCCTGGAAGCCAAAGCCCAAGTAATCTTGTGATTTGTAAGCTATATTTCAAGAAGGAGGGGAAGGGAGAAGTTCAAGTCAAGAAGAAAAAAAGATAGGTTAGAACAAGCGTTTCTTCTCCCCCTGTATTGCTGATTGAGACGTGCGGAGGGGACTTACTGCTTGGTTCTCCATTCGGGCGAATATGACATTCAGCATCTGGGTGAGAGTGGCCTTGGCGGTGGTCTGGTTGATGAGGTTTTTGCTGGCCAGATAGATGTTGTAGCATGTCCGCACAGCCTGAAGCACGGTGCCCTCATGGATCTCGATGTTCTGGGATGTTACTGCAGTGAGCAAGGCCTGACAAAGGAGAGAGAGCGTGCAATTAGGGCAAATTTAATAAACTGCAATACAATGCTAGCCATTATGCTCCATCTCAATTCAATTCAGTTTCTATCACTCGTAAAAACAAGTATGGTAAATACCCAAGCTCTAAATCCCTACTCTACCAGAAGTGAGCTGGGAGACTGGGAAATGTACTTTCAAAATGAAGAAGTCTTCAGTATAACCCAGTCCATGTTGTTTCGAAACCAGCACAGATTCCATACAAGAGAGTGAGTATATAATAATCTTACAATAATCTTCGCACACAGGAAGGACAAGGGTCAAGTTAAAAAATCTTTGCCTTGCCGACTTGTCAGTATTCTCCTAAACCTACACTTTCACCTTAAGTGGTTTTACACCACTAGCACCGTGCTCTGGGATGTGATGACACAGAGCTACTGAGTCCAGCCCACATGCTCTAAATCCAGTGGACTTTCTTCCAGAACATTCCCAGCCAGTCTTACACAACAGTACCGGGGGGTAAACAATGATGGTCTAACTTGACAGGGCAGTGGGAAAACAGACTCTGGGTTGGGCAGTTGCTCCACATTCAGAAAGTAGGGCTTGTACACCTGCACTTGACCCAGTCAAGCACGAACCGGCGGTGGCGCCGACGACTCGGGTTTCATAAGATGTGACAGGTCAACAAAAGAACTTCCCCTTCAGAGAAGCCACGGCAGGCCCCCTTCACATCGTTCTCTTCGCCATGGCAACCCAGGCTAATATAGCCTAACCAAATACATTTTATTTACTCAGTTCTCTTGGTGTGGCTCAGCAGCCGTGAAGTGGCACAGGAGTGGGGTTCCATGCAACATGGTAGCTATTAAACACGATGAAGTAGCTATTCCAAGCCTGCATGATTGTCATCTTATCAGATAAGCTGAGAGCACTCAAGGTCTGAAGTACACAATTAATTTGCATGGTATCCTTAATAAATTACATTATAAAAGGAAGGTACACACTTAAAGCATATAAACACTCCTACTCTTCTGTCTTTATATCATGACATCATGTTTCAGTGGAAAAGTCCAAAAATCTGGAGAGATTGAGATGTACAGGGTGCATCTACACCATCAAATAGGGCCTCTGGTTAGGCCCCAGATCTTTATAAAACCTATTATTAATCTTCAACAATAATGCAATTTGCACAAACTCAATTGAGATGTGCAAAGAAGAATGATCATAATCAGTACCACACTATTAAGCCCTACACGTTAAGGTTTTTAACTGAAGTTAAAGCAATGCACTGGTGCTGGATTGGAACTCAGTGATGGCTAACATTAACCAGATGCAGGTACTGGTACTGGGATATAAGTGCCAGTGTTGGTATTAGTAGATCCGCATACTGATTTTCGTCAAACATCTCCGCACCAGCCTGGGAGCACGGGGGTGTCATGGGGTTCTCACGGTCTAACCAACCTTAATGATCTGGAGCTGGACGCCCTCGTCTGTCTGGGGGCCCTGGAAGCAGCCGCATATGGTCTCGATGATCCTGTCGATGAGCTTCTTGCCCGGGGCCGTGCTGTCCGGGGCGCTCCCCGTCAGGTGGCCATATGCAATCAGTTTCTGTCCAACCAAGAGACAAGGGCAGTGTGTAAACAACAGACCACAGGAGCACACAGCATATACACACAATACAAACTGGGGTTTTAATGGATAAGACCATTGTTAGAGTTAATGTTAATCTGAAATAAAAATACAACTATAGTATCCACATAGCAATTGTGGATTTTTAGTGTATTCAAGGTTACTGAATGAGCAGTATGATAAAAAAGTGGTTTTCATCAATAAACTGAGGTTGTAGAATGTAGTACAGTAAATGCAAATGTGTTAAACTGCATTTTAAATTATATAGCTGAACTATACATAGAAAGGTAATTACTGAATAAACTGTATAAAACATTGTTAAACAGATACACACACACGCACGCGCACGCACACGCACACGCACACGCACACGCACGCACGCACACACAGTGATAGTTTTTAGGGAATTTCATCCCAGCCACTGACCTGTAAACAGTCTAGTGATGTGCTTACGATGCGTGGACATTTGGACTGACAGGCCAACTCAAACGGCAAGAAGTACTTATCTGCCTCAACAAAGTTGGTCTTAGATTTGATTGGCGGCAAAGTGCTGGAACTTGATTTGCTGTCTTCCGTGGGCGAACTGCAAAAAAGAGGGGATTGCAGCATTGGTCAACCAACTCCAAGGCCATCCATCAAAACCATTCACTAAACACAGACACAGAAACAGACATAGACACACAGACACACAGACACACAGACACACAGACACACAGACCCACAGACACACAGACCAACACACACACACACACACACACACACCAGAAAACTCCACAAACAAAACATTGCATTTGGAATAAACAGATTCTTGATCATCAGGTACTTGATCAACAGGTACAAAGATTGCTGATATTTTACCTAAACAGCCAATGAATGCACCCCTCATTTCAGTGCTCCTGAGGCAAACCTGTTGATTGGCTGAAATAGTCTTTTGCTTAGTGCAAGCCACTTTATTTGTTTCTGATTTACAGAGCCAGGACTGTATACAGAGTGTATTTGAGCACACACACACACACACACACACACACACACACACACACACACACACACACACACACACACACACACACACACACACACACACAGAATGGTAGGCTAAAGGATAGCGAGTAGAATTGGTTGAATTTGACAGTGTACTTTATTATAATAATCGAGGTTTGCACCTTTAAGAGTGGTTATGTTACATCATTTCATTGCAGAGCCACTGTCCCTTCTGCTTGACTTGTCCATTCTCTTCCCCACATCCCCAGCCCACGAATGTGAACTAGCCCAGGCTGCCTTCATGTGGGCTGAAGCCCAGCCGTGCTTAAGTGCTTTGTTTGTGCCTTGGCTGATGTGACGGAGAGTTCTAGTTCCTTCAGCGAGATGACCTCAGTGAGAGCAGTGGAACACAGGCAGTGGTGGGTGGGTGGGGATGTGAGGGAGTGAGAGAGAGTATGTGTGTGTATGTATGTATGCGCATGTGTGTAGCGCGTGTGTGTATGTGTGGGGTAGTCTTGCGATGCTGTCATGCAATGTTTGACAAGACTCACCTTTGTTTTACATGCGCATTACATCTACTATTAATTTAATTATCAACCAGGCTGACTTGTAACACAATGAAGCAATATATGTGGGAGTGTGTGTATGTGTGTGTGTGTGTGTGTGTGTGTGTGTGTGTGTGTGTGTGTGTGTGTGTGTGTGTGTGTGTGTGTGAGTGTGACCCAGTCTTTGTGTGCATCTGCATATGTGTGAGTGTGAGACAGTCGGAAAGTATGCATGCGTTTCTAAGTGAGACAGTGAGAGAGAGAGAGTGAGAGAGCATGAGAGAGAGAATGTCTGTGTGGGTGTGTGTGTGTGTGTGCGCGTGTGTGTGTGTGTCTGTGTGCATTTGTGCATGTGTCTGTGTGCATGTGTGTAGGTATGCAGGCAGCCTTGTTCTGTGTTCCACGCTGGCTGTCAGACAGGAGCCCTGGCTGGCCCACCTGCTCTCCACCCTCCACTGCCTGCTCCTTTCCCTCTCACTGATCTGGAAGCAGTGCGGATTAGCCTGGTCATGTTTTTAATTGACATAAATTTGGCTGCAGCCTAAAGCCCACGGGACAAGAATTTGGGGGTCCTCGCGTAGATTACAGGCTTTATCAGTGAGGCCATCCTGCCAGCCCAGCCCTCGGAGCAACCCGTGTTTCTTTCAGGAAGTGGTCATAGGAGGGTTGTGATGGTAATAAGTGTGCTGTGAGTATTTAAAGCAGGGGTCAAGATACACATCAATTTGGGCTCTGGGAGAGAATAGGAACCAGGTCATTGAGTCATAGAGGGCTAAACTTGAGGCTGCTCAAAAGAATCCTCTGGGACATAAGACTGAGGTGTGTGTGTGTGTGTGTGTGTGTGTGTGTGTGTCTGTGTGTGTGTGTGTGTGTGTGTGTGTGTGTGTGTGTGTGTGTGTGTGTGTGTGTGTGTGTGTGTGTGTGTGTGGCTGGGACGAGTTGCTGGGTTGCTTGAAAGCCTGCTGAGATAGAAGACGGCATAGAGAAAGTGCAAATGTGTATATGAGTGTGGAAAGGGAGGATTAACCTAAGGGACAGGAAACTGAAGAAGTGACTTTGTTTTGAGCTCCGGATGGTGCATGTTGTTTGCGCGTGTGTGCATGCGTCAGGTTTTCCTGAGTGCTCACTAATGCCCAGAGGGCTGGGCAGTGGACACACACACACACACACACACACACACACACACACACACACACACACACACACACACACACACACACACACACACACACACGCACACACACACGCACACAGCAAGAGGGAAAGGGTATTCTGATGTGCCTGCAGTTGAGGGTGAGTGAGTGAGAGCACCGTGTGTGTTTCATTCCTCTGCCATGGTTGCCCAGCAGCGGAGGGACAGCCGCACTCCTCCCCCCGCCACACACACTGCCATTAAATACACTGAGAGGGGCTTTTAAGAACTAAGAGAGGCAACACACACACACACACACACACACACACACACACACACACACACACACACACACACACACACACACACACACACACTCACACAAACAAACAAACGCACAAACAAACACACACACTCTCTCCTTCTCTTAACTTCCCTCTCCGTTATTTTCTTTCTGTCTGACTAAATCACTGGGTACACTGCAGAAGCGCAGCTGTCTGAGGAAATTGACTTACCTTAACTTCTCCGACTCTTCCTTTATTTCCTCTGAAAAAGAGAGAGAAAAGAGAGAGAGATAAGTGACAGATAAGCGAGTGATCCAGGTTCATCAATAACCACACAATAACAGCATACGGGAGACAGAGTTGCTGACGGAGCACCTCCGCATAAACAGCAGCACACCCACACCCTTATCTGTGAGAGCCTCCTCCTGGGACCCAAGGACCTGTGCTCCACACACAAGCCTGCTGAAGGGTTCAGAGGAGGTGCTGTTATTCAGCTGGGGAGCCCCTCAGACCGGAATTTTCTACAATGTGATCCTCTGTAGGAGGATATCATTTCATAATGCATGCAGTCAATTTCTCCAGCCAATGCGGAAGTCTTTTTGTTTTTATTTGACGACAGATCCGGATGATCACATCATATCGCTTAGAGTCTAAACAGAATAAGTATTCGATCAGCGCCAGTCTGCTAAGGGTGTCTGGGAAGCCGTCAGCGACCATGCCAGCTGTGTTGCCCTCGCAGATACCATAGCACACACACACACACACACACACCCATCACTGCGCCAGGGAGTGACTCAGAGTGTTGGGGGAAGAGCCTGCCAACTTCCACTGCAGAGAGAGCAAGGCCTGAAAAGGATGTGATGCGAACACACACACACACACACACACACACACACACACAAGCACACTGTCTCTCACACACTCACACACACTGCTCACATATCAACAGGGCCCATTTCAGTACTCAGTTATTATTAAGACAGAAATAGCTGGTGCTTGAAAATGAAAAGCTTTATTATTGAACTGCTACTGGCCATTGCTTAGCCTCCCCATTCAAATACAGGTCTCTCCTAAGACCGTTCATCCAACTCTCACAGGACAGCAACTCCAGCACACTGGTACTAACCAAAAGCCTCTCCTGCTAGGGGACCATTAGCAAGGGCAACCTCTGACCCTAAGCACAGCTGCCCTAAGCACCTCTGACCCTAAGCACAGCACAGCCTAAGATACTCGCTCCACCACAGCTGCAAGAGCATCAAGTATTCAAGAGGCTAATGAGAGTCGTCCTGCTAAAGCAGTCCCTGAGAAACTTGCCCAAACTTCTCTCCTCTCTGTTTGTCTAACTGGTGACGGCACTGACATATGTTACCTGGCTTGCGGTAAGATGACTTCTATGAGCTAACAGCCCAGTCATTTCTGTGTTTAGATGGGTCTTATGCGGGCCTTACTGGGGTTTAATGATATAGGTACAGGCTTATCTTGCTTCCTAAAAGGGAACTAGACATTGTGTCCACTAGTGCAAATAAAAGTGGGCCTCAGTAAAAGTGAGCCATAGGAACTCTAATATCCTCTCTGAGCCTTTAATAAACTCATTTCAAAAGAAATAGAAGGTAATGAAGAGGGAGAAAAAAGCTAGAGGAATTTATTTAGCTTGTAGACAGAGCCTAACAATGCACTCTAGTCATTGTGTGAGGAAATCAGAAATGTAAACAAATCAACTGAACAAACAAAGAAAAGTTCCTGTAGTTCCTCTCCGTTTAATGGGCCGTTCCCATGGTGCTGCGCCGGTCATGGATGACTAAGTGCTACTCTGGGAAACAATGAGGCAGTGAGGGTCTCTCTCTCCCTCTCTCTCTGTGTTTCTCTCCCCCTCTATCTGTCTCTTTCAGTCTCTCTCTCCCCCTCTCTCTCCCCCTCTCTCTCTCTCTCCCTCTCTCTCTGTGTTTCTCTCCCCCTCTATCTGTCTCTTTCAGTCTCTCTCTCCCCCTCTCTCTCTCTCTCCCTCTCTCTCTGTGTTTCCCTCCCACCCCTCCCTCTCTTTCTCTCTCTCTACCCCCCTCTCTCTGTCATCATTCTTTACAATGAGGCAGTGAGCATTTCTCTCTCTCTCTCTCTCTCTCTCTCTCATCATTGTTCAAAGTCCTGGGAGAGAGGAGATGCCTGGACCATCACTCTCTTTATGTTTTTCTTCTTTCGTTCTCTCTCGCTCTACCTCTCTCTCTCTTTCTCTCTCTCTCTCTCTCTCTCCGGGTTATAAGCAATGATAAGTGGGGTGGTGAGAGAGAGAGAGAAAGAAAGAATGAAAGAAGTGAGATGTATGAAGAGAGTGAGGGTCCAGGCAGCCCCTCTCTCACTACCAGGACTGTGAACAATGATGAGTGTGGAGGGAGGAAAAAAGAGAGAGAGCGAGAGAGAGAGAGCGATAGATAAAGAAAGAGAGAAACGAGAGAGAAAGAGGAAGAGGCAGAGCGAGAGAGAAAGAGGAAGAAAGAAGCGATAAAGAGAGTGGGGGACCAGATAACCCCCTCTCTCTATGGGCCATAAGCAATGATGAGGGGGGTGATGGGGGGAAAAAGAGAGGAGGAAAGAAAGGGAAGAGAACGATAAAGAGAGTCCTCCTCTCCTTTTCTGAGCTGTGAAACAATAAAGAGAGGGGCAGAGCTAAACCCCTCCACACCTCCGTCAGGGGGAGGGAGAAAGAGAGAGAAGGAACGAGACAGAGAGAGAGAGATGGAGAGAGATTGAGAGTGAAAGATGGACAGATGGACAGAGGCCTCCCACCCCTACAACACTGCTGAAACACACACACACACACACACACACACACACACACACACACACACACACACACACACACACACACACACACACACACACACACACACACACACACACACACACACACACACACACACACACACACACACACACTGTTGTGTGAAGTTCATAAAGGTCTGGTGGTTGACCTGTGCTACCTGTTTCAAACCAACAATGCCACAGGCAGTGCTTCTGGACAGAGCACTACCAAACAAGATGCATGCATGTAGTAGGCTACAGCATTTCAGAGATGTCTGTCCACTCCAATGAAGTTCCTTCTTCACAACATATTGTCAAATACTTAGCAAACACGAGACATGATCATTCATTCACAAGTCTGGTCATACTGTGGAAGAGGCCAGTGAACCTGGATATAAAGTGAAAAGGAACAACACGCTGAGGGGGAGGGGCATGACTGTGTACATAAGGAACCAACACTACTTCCTTTATGGACTGTGACAGGAAATGTTGACAAACCAAAGTAAAACCCACACTGGTAGTTTTGGCTGTCAGAAATAAAAGTGCCTTTACATCATAACCATATATTTCTATCATTTAGAGGTTTGAACGGTTTCATAACATAAAATATTCTCTTTGAACCGCTTGGTATCTTGGCTCTGGTTAAATGCTGACCTTTATTACCCATCAAGTCCATGTGTCTTATCTGAAGTGAGCGCAGGTGTACACTGTAATGCCATTCGCTGCCCGGAGCAGGAAATACAACTTTTCCAGCACTATCAGTTACTAAGTGGAGATCTGATACCATGGCAACGCAACAATTGAGCTGACATCTACCGTGGAGAAGCTGTTTTGTGTTCAACATTCCGGAGACCTGCTGACTGCCATGCCTAATTCAGCTCACCTGAACACGCACGGGCACACACGGACACGCGCACACGGACACGCGCACACGGACACACGCGCACACGGACGCGCGCACACACACACACGCACGTACACAAATCATTTTTGCTGATAATGCCATTTCAACTGATAAGATAAAATCAAATTTGACGTACTCTAAGCTTGTTATATTTAGTTTGCACCTCACTAAGGACTGCAGAGATATTCTCAGGCCTGAGTCATGCTCTGGATTCTGACCTTGAAAACACTCTTACTGCAAAGAAATCAAAAGACCCCCTACACACACACACACACACACACACACACACACACACACACACACACACACAAACAAACACCACACACACACACTACAAACACACACACACACACACTAAAATAAACTATTCATGATTACCAGGCTTAGCTGCAAATAATCACCCATCACAGCAAATAATCACCCGTTGTTGATGGAGATAATAAGTTTACATCAAAGAACTATGCAGCTTAATCACTCACTTTAGAATGTATGCATGCGACACACACACACACGCACACTAGATGACCTGGAAATACTCCCACATTCACCAAAGGATGCATTTCAAATCCACATTCCACTCCCTCTTTCAATCAGCTCTGGCAGTGTATGGGGCAAAAGCACATTGGGACACCAAAACACATTCCTCCTAGAAGCAAAGACATGCTAATTACACCTTATTAAAAATGAATGCTCAAGCTCCATTGAAAAATTAAACCTCAGATAAAAATGATTAAAAACAACCATTAAAAACAAACACGAAAGTGACAAACACACACACACACACACACATTCGTGGCTACTTTAAGTTTAACACCCACTAGGACGTGGATGCCAAAGACCCCATCTTAAATATTATTGAAGCCAGTGCCGGTTACATCGCAGCAACATCAATGGAGGCCCTTGTGTGTCCAACGCAGCACAGTGTCTCACTCAGTCTCGCTAAGTCTCACTGAGTCGCGCTACATTTTGCTCTAGCTCAGAGTCTCACCAGGAGCTCGGAGCTCCAGCATTCCACATGGGCGTGAGAGAATAGATCAACCCAAATAGGCAACCGTGTGTGTTATTCACTACGTCTGCCATCCGTCCCTATACTACTGTCATCTACGAGTGTGTGTTTGTGTGTGTGTGTGTCTCTGAGTGAGTGAGTGAGTGAGTGAGTGAGTGAGTGAGTGAGTGCGTGCGTGCGTGCGTGCGTGCGTGCGTGCTTTCGTGCGTGCGTGTATCTTAGTGTGTATGCGTGTCTCTCTCTGCCTGTGTGTGTGTGTGTGTGTGTGTGTGTGTGTGTTTGTGTGTGTGTGTGTGTGTGTGTATCCATATGCTGAAACCACAAAAAAACAGTAGCCTCTGGCTGGCAGCTCTGGTGTATGAGCCTATTAAAAGCCCCCCTCCTTGTCCTGACACTCCCAACACGGTGTACCGCTGGCTTGGTGGTTTCAAAAAAACTCTAAAGTTTTGGAAGAAAAAACACCCAGACAACATACAACTGTGGGACATGCACAGCGGGATACTGACAGGCATACACAAACAGGCAAAAACACGTGCACGCACGCACCAAGAGTGCAGTATGTGTTTGTGCAGCTTTGGTAACTGATAGCATGGGCAATAGCCTTTGTTCTTGCCCAGGTGGTTGAAACAGAAACCCGGCTGATGTCGAAGTGCAGCTTTCAGGCAGTCTGCCCACACGTCACGTCACGTCACGTAACCTGGTTGGCATCCAAACAGAGCCAGAGTAGTGGAAATGAACGTTACCAGCATAGTCCCATGTTTAGAACAAACACAGGGACTTTTCAGGGGCTGCTTTACCAGCTTACACAAACACAGCACAACCAGCACACAGATTACAGCCTAGCCAAACTTGCGAATGGAATTAAAGAGAGACGATAGCGAAAAGTTTAGGCATTATTTACATTTAGCACTGAGTGCAGTGTCACGGAAGAATAGGCTCAATGAGTGGAATGCGGTCACAGACAGTACCGAGACACTGAGACTGTAATAACAACTGGAGCAAATCTGTTAGATAAATAGTGTCATAGCGCTATCTAACTCAACCCAGTGCGCAGTGGGGAAAATAAGCTGCACAGTCCTTGACCTTGCTGATCCAATGCTTTCTACAAGGACTCTGTTGTTAAATCTACAGCCGCCGCTGCCGCCGAGGTCTCGGCTCACGACAGAAAGCCCTCCGCAGCCTTGACTCAGGAGTCGTTACAGCCTGCTGTCGCCGGGGCTGCTGTCGTGACGCAGCATAAAGCCGGCTAGAACAAAGCCAAGGTCTCAGCCACGGCATCAGTCTTCTCCAAAAGGGTTCAGTCCTGTGTGTGTGTGTGTGTGTGTGTGTGTGTGTGTGTGTGTGTGTGTGTGTGTGTGTGTGTGTGTGAACGCGTTCGTGCTTGTGGGATTGAGAGAGAGAGAGAGAGAGAGAGAGAGTCTGTGTGTGTGTGAGTGTATGTCTATGTTGTGTGTAAATGTGTGGTTGTTTGTGTGATGTGTACGTGTCGGCCTGTCTGCAAGTGTGTGTGATTCACTGAGTGATTTTGATGGTTGTTTTGACACCACTGCTGACATGGCAGCCGTCTGAGGACAGGAGTGGGTGTGGGTGTGGGTGTGGGTCTGGGTGTGTGTGAGGGTGTGTGTGGTTGAGGGTGTGGGATTGGGTGTGTGTGACCACAGCAGCAGCTGGGGACAGACAGCAAGTGGGCCGTAAGTGTAATGTCCATCTTTCTGTCTCTCCGACCAGTATCTCTCAAATCATTCCCCTCTGTCTCTCTCAAATCATTCCCCCCTGTCTCTCTCTAATCATTCCCCCCTGTCTCTTTCACATTACTCCCTCTCTCTCTCTCTATCTCTCTCTCTCTCTCTCTCTCTCTCTCTCTCTCTCTCTCTATCTATCTCTCTCTCTATCTCTCTCTCTCTCTCTCTCTCTCTCTCACACACACATCACTCTCCCTCTCTCTCTCTCTCTCACACACATCACTCTCCCTCTCTCTCTCTCTCTCTCTCTCACACATCACTCTCTCTCTCTCTCTCTCTCTCGGGGTGAGGACCGGCCCTTTGACGTGACATTCACAGCCACCCAGCTGCAAAGGGCCAGTGCCGGAGTGCATGTGTGGGGAACATCTATCTGAAATAAAGACCTCAAGCCGCGCGGTCCACTTTCACACAGCCCTCCCCCACTCTTACCAACACTGGTCACGTCTGATGCCCAGCTTGTGTTTAAAGCCCTCACAATTAAATCAGTGGCGCTGAAGCTATATGTGCTAATCCATTTACTCTGTGGGTCTTCTGATGAAGCTTAAAGCCTCTTTAAATCGTCCTCTTCCCTGAAGTTACAGCAGCAATGTGCAGTTGTATGTTTGTGTGAACAGTGCAGCCCATTTGTGGAGACGCTGAAACAACTCCACCAGGAAGCCCTCAGCTGGATAAGCCAATCCTGCTGACTCCGGGCTGTTGAAGCCCACAGCGCTAATTCAATATCCACTCGGTCTGGCAGACACACACAGACACACAGACACACAGACACACACACACACACACACACACACACACACATGAACTCACACACATTATGAAAAAAACAGTATTACACCAATTAAGCACCAATCTGCTGGTGTGTGACAAGCAGTGGCCTGTTCTGGCATAAACACAACAAGGCCTGGGCTTCTCTGTCTACAGGGGGAGGAGAAAAGATGGGCAGATGAGAGGAGAGGAGAAGAGAGAAGAGGAGATGAGAGGAGATGAGAAGAGAGGAGATGAGATGAGAGGAGAAGAGATGACAGGAGAAGAGGGGAGATGAGAGGAGAGGAGAGGAGAGAACATGAGAGGAGAAGAGAAGAAGAGAAAAGGAGAACAGCAGAGGTGAACAATAGAACAGACAGTTAAGGGAACAGGAGAGGAGAGGAGGGGAGAACAGGAGAAGAGGAGAGGACCCTAAGACCTCAGCAGTGACCTCACGTGACTAAGGCTGAGACTGAGAGACTAAGGGAGAGTGCTGGAGATGCTGTAAACACTGCTGGAGATCCAGCCAGCCCGTCTGTGTGTGTGTGTGTGTGTGTGTGAACACATTGAGATGTATCAATCTGTGTGTGTGTGTGTGTGTGTGTGTGTGTGTGTGTGTGTGTGTGTGTGTGTGTGTGTGTGTGACCCGGGGCTCTCCATCTATGAGTAATTCAGCGATATCAATTTATGCTTGTGTGTGTCTGCATATTAGTGGGTGTATGTGAGTATGTGTGTGTGTGTGTGTGTGTGTGTGTGTGTGTGTGTGTGTGTGTGTGTGTGTGTGTGTGTCTCCCTGTGTGAAGTCATTCTGCAGTGAGGCTGTGGGCCAAAGCGCAGCGTGCCTCCGGAGAATTCCTTTCATGAGGCAAGACTCCAGGCCCTCTTCCCTCCTCTCTCTCTCTCACTCCCTCCCTCTATCTCACTCTCTCCCTCTATCCCTCTCTCTATCTCTAGCATGTTCCATCTCTCACTATTTCCTTTTTCTCCCTCCCTCCCTCCCTCCCTCTCTCCTTCTCTTGCATCCTCCATCTCTCACTCACTATCTCTCCCTCCCTCCCTCCCTCCCTCCCTCCCTCACTCCCTCCCTCCCTCACTCCCTCACTCTCTTTTTTTTCTCCCTCTCTCACTCTCCCTCATCCCCCGCCTTTCCCTCCCTCTCTCCTGGAAGACTCCATAATCCCCATTCCACCTTGGGCCTTCTCTAGAGCCCTGCTCCATCCGTAGCCCGGGGTTACTTTCTTTCACTTCACACCCCTGGTTCACGAGTCCCCAGATCGGGTCGAGTTAGCAACCCAATCCCCTTTCACCTGACAGGAGCACATCCAAGCGTCTCGTTCCTCTACCGTGCTGAGATATTACCATTTCAAAAGACTAGCCAGATTTAAATGCAACGTTGATTCCGACTGAGGCTTGTTTCGCCTTATAAGACCGATGACTTCTTTCCACCCTCCTCGGGGTAAAATTGGCATCCTCAAAGTGCCGGTGTTGGTGACAATTAATGTGTGTGGTGAACTTCAATTTCCTCACAACAAAAAGAGACAAACATGCAAAAAACAGTAAACAACAGGGACATAGAAGTTAAGCATTTAATGGTATTACATCAGTTACAAACACACACACACACACACACACACACACACACACACACACACACACACACACACTGCCTTTAAAAAAAACTAAAATAAAAAAGGGAAAAAAGACGACAGCTGACCACCTAAACTCAAGCATCTGCACAGCCAGTTAATAAACAAGCCTACCGCAACCCCATCTCATACACTAGAATCTGAACGTCACAAATTAAACCATAAACAAAGCTACCCTTTGCAACATCTTACAGAACACCTGAAAGCACATCTGAGCACGATCAATCAATACTGTGTAGGTGTGAGAAGACAAATGTATAGCCTTCTCTCTGCAATACACTTCAACCTAAACTCCTGTTGACTATCTGGCTCATGTGGTCTTTCTCTTGCAGATGATCACCAAATTGTTTCAGTGGACTAGTGCAGGTGACCCCGAAGCACGCGTCTCAAAAGGCACAAGACGCCAGACGGTCTGGGGCTCACCTATGCAGCCAAACATGCTTAGCCACGTCACGTCTCCTGATTTAGCCTTCACAGGAAGCCATCCCTGCCTAGAATGTGAAGTGCACTTGTGTACACAGAAGGACTGGATGGCAGGGATGCCCATTTCAATGGAAGTTTCTTGATTGGTTGACTGGTGAACAGACCACATTCAAATGTTAGTTTTTGTTTAGAGACAAAGAGGGCCCAGATAAGGTTTGTCGAATAGAGAAGCTAGAATAGAGCCAGCTAACCAGATGATTTCAAAACAGTCATTATGGAGGCTGTCATTTTTGTTATGATTAAAACATACAAAGAAAGTTGGTCTCTAACTCCAACGCAAGAAATCTAAACAAGCCGTATCCACACGCACACACGCACACACACACACACACACACACGAGAAGACACAACAGCAGGAGGTGGCGGGTTCAATGCCTGACGCCACATGCACATTACACATCCGCCCAAGTCTGACGAAGACAGCTCAACTGATCTCCTCTGCCTGAAAACACACTCACACACGTCAGCAGCTGCTACTGCAGCCCCTTCTGCTTCCATGGTGAAGGTGGAGGTGGAGAGAAGTGAGGTGGTGGAGGTGGTGAAACCAGTCTCCTGACATTTCCATTGTGCGAGGTGAAAGCAAAGGTTGCCCAGCCGTAATTACATTTGGAGGCAGATCAGGAAGTGTTGCAGAGGGTTGCCCTGACGACGTCACGGATGGGTTCTGTTTACACCCCCACTAATCAGAGCATCGCCGTGCCAACTGATTTAAGACACGGCTGTTTCATTTGCTGGAAGGCTGGTTACTGTTTAAGGCACCGCGCCGGAATACTGCTAACCAACACAGCGAGTTCACTAAAAAACATGGCTGCTCACAACAGCACAGTACTCGGCAGTCACATTACTCTCAAGCTCATTATCAATTTGTCAGGCCTGAGGGAGCGTTGCATCAGTGCTAAAGACGAATAGCTAAACAACTCAGGAAGAGCCCGGGGCTGTGCCATGGACTCTGTTTGTATCCTGAGGAATACTGTAGCCACAGAGCCCAAGCCAAATTAAATAAAGACGACTGAATGTGGCCGCCAGCACAGTACCTACCGCCTAGGCGGGGAATACATGAGAGACAGTGTCTGAGACTTCGACGCCATGCATGTTCTGTCGTCAGCCTACACCTGTGTTGCCCAATTTCACAAGGATTATGTGTTTCAGCACTTATCTCCACCCCGTTTGTGGCGCAGTACGAACACTCATTTTGTGCCACCCTTCATCTCACTGCTGACAGACTTCAGAGGAGACTGGGCCTTAAGGGACACAACTGTACAGATTGGTGCCTATGGCTGCTTGACAGCATCCATACATATCAGGCCCTACACACTGACATATACATGTCTACATATGCAAATATACTGAACATATTGAACATGTTCTGAGCGCATCTCTACATGGCATTCTGAGTGTGGTTCCAATCCATTCTCGGTTCATATATTTATCCAATACAAGTCTTCAGTCTGAAGAATGAATAACAGTGCAAGGAAAGAGTGAACATGAATGCTCCTCATCATCTGTGTTTGGACTGAAGCCAGCAGTTCTACGCATTTGTTACAGGTGTCTGTTCTCTTCTCTCCTCCCTTCGCCAGAACTAAATCAGCAGGAAGCCCTGTTTGGATAGTAGCAGGCCGTCCTTCTGCATGACATGGTGAATTTGTGTTTAGTTTTAGTTAGTTTCACAAGAGGATTCATTAGTTGAAGTTTAATCGGAATTTCATGTGAAAAATAATCTGCTCATCACTGAAGATATCAACGTTTCAACAAATACAATAGACTGAAAGGCTGTTAAAAATGCAGTGAGAGATTTGGTTTCGGTTCCACGAAGGGTTGCTGATATTTGTGCTCAACAGCCAATCAAATTACACCCCTCCCTTCTGTGCTCCTGAAGCACCATGTTGATTGGCTGGGATTGTTTATAGCTCGGTCCAAGCCATTATGTTTGTTTCCCACTTACAGTCAGGACTGTGGACGATCACCATAGTTCTTTTGAATGCAAACACGGACAGGTACAGCTAGAGGACCGTGAGGAGCAATTTACTGAATTTGACAAAAAGTGTATAGGGATCAGAATCGCAGACCAGACCTTTAATACACATAAAGATTCAATATTTCAACCATTTACTTCAGACAAACGAAATGACATAGAGTTTCACGGTTGACCCCACCAGTATAGTTAACTAGAAACCCCTAAAGAACTCACATGGGAACTTACAGGTTGTTAAAAACATTACGTTCATCCCCCCACTCCCTGTTTCCCATGGATGTATGTAAGTGAATTCCCATCAGTGGTAACTTTGTGGGATTTTTCCCTTTGATTTCTTCACCACAGAAGCTGTTACATGAATTTACCACGCATTTGTTCGTGCCGCTTTCAGTATTCAATTAAAAATATATTTTTTTGGTAATTTTAGCAATCATTATTAGTTTACTTTAGTTGTCCATCTCTCCAGGATTTTTAGTTTACAAAAAAACGAAACGCTTTAGGTTTGGGATAATAACCCTGCTGCATGGCAGTATCCATGAAAACAAAGACGTTCCAGAGAAAGGCCTGTGAGGCCAGTGTTCCAGCCCTAATTAGTTCATCCGTTGGTTTTAGACTGGATGGAACACTGGCACAAGGCGGCGATGGATTATTCAACGGCGCAACCAAATACCTGCTGTGAGGTTGTCAGGCTCTGCTATGGTCACGGTCATGCTACCCTTTCCCCATTCAAATCCGATCGCTTAGATAAGTGTTGATTTTCTAGTTTCTCTCGTTTCTCGTGTACACTCATTTTCTTAAACTTCTGTACTTCCTCGTTTATTTTTGTGAAGCACTGACTTTCTCCCCCAAATGAAGGAACCTCGCCTGAGCTCAGAAAGCTGTTTTGGGACCTGCTGTCTTTTCACATTGGTGGCAGCTTACCCAGACACCAGCGCAGCTGAAGTCATCTTCAGCCGCGCTGCCACACCTGCGCAGGGGGTGGGGGGTGGGGGGGGGGGGGGTGGTTGAGAGTCCCCAGAGGTATAACGAGGCTGCATCCAGTGAATGAAATTTAATTTACCATGTTCACAGTGGGACCACAACTATGCCCCAATAGTGGGTCTAGGCTCCTAGCCAGGCTCTATTCCCTTCTACCCGCACTATCATTTCATTTCATTTCAGCTCTTTCAATTACTCTCTTTGTGTGTAAATATGACTGAATGAGTTTGTGTGTGTGTGTGTGTGTGTGTGTGTGTGTGTGTGTGTGTGTGTGTGTGTGTGTGTGTGCGCGAGTGAGTGAGTGACCCTTTCCACCAAGCTTTAAGTTCTCTGAAGTTTACTGATACTATTGCATGGTGTGTCAGAGAGTATGGAAACTACCCAACAGTTTGTGTGAGTTTGAGTGAAGACTTTGAACCACCAGAAAAACAGTCCATTTCAGATAGAACATAACTTCCTGAATAACAATAAAGAAAATAAAAACCTTTCCTAGCTCTCTGCACTCTAACTATACCTCCAATACGTGTTCACCCCATCTCCATCAGAAAGTCCCCCAGCATGTCTCAAGAATCATGACATGACTGACTGTATCCAGGGTAGCATTTATCAAATGCAGGGAGCCCGGCTGCCCGTGACATGTGTAATAAAGACATCTGGCAGCTATGGTGACAAACGAACAAACTTGTGGTTGTGGAAAACATGCTATTCTGAGTAAGCATGTAGTTTGGGGTAGACTACGGTAATGGAGAAGAGAAGCAGCGATCAGGTGACTGCTGAATAATAGATAGTGATGACCAGGGAGAATGCTGTGTGCTCTCAGGAGTTCTAGGACCTAGGGTTCTGTAATGTTCTAGTTCTATACTGACAAATATTCTGTGTTTGTCCATTTCCAATTTAAAGTGCAGTCCACGATTTGTTGATATTTGAGTTTGACAGCCAATCAAATTACACCCATCACCTTCATGCTGCTGAAGCAACATCACGATTAGCTGGAATTGTGTATGGCTCAGTCCGAGCCAATTTGTTTGTTTCCCATCTAGAGCCTGGGCTGTGCATAAACACCAGAGTTTGTTGAAGACACACACAGAACAGACAGCTAGAGGACCATGCGGAGCAATTCACTGAATGTGATAAAAAAGGTGTATTAGATTTGAATCGTGGAGGGTACCTTGGCACTGGTAGAGATATTTACCCCACGACAGCTTCAAGCAAAGCTCGGAAGCAAATTGGTCACTGATTGCAAAAACCAGATTACACATCAATAGCTTGGTCAATTCAGTGGTGCACCTATTGTGCAGTGGTTAAGAGCAACACAATTAATTAAAATGTTTTCAGTGACCGTCTATGTGTGATTTTCATCAATAAAGACCTGGAAAAAACACCCATATGACAAATTGTACACATATGTGTAGTAAATGACCTTGTGTGACCGCTTCCCTGTGACCACTTTGTCCCAATTCTCACAGCAGGCCTAATGACTCCTAATGCACCTTATGTTGCTCTTTGATGGAAAAACACATGGTTGAAGTAGTTCCAAAATAACATAATATAGGCATCCTTAATTAAAGAGCATATTACATTTTTTTTAAATTGAGAGTACAGTTTTAATATACAGTAATGAGGATGTTTCGTTTATTCCTACACCCTGAAAGGCTAATTTACAAAATAACCATTTTGCTTTGTAGTCAGCACAATGATGGGTCTATTTCACCACCGCCTAAGGTGACCCGTAAAACAAAGGATGGTAGTAACAGGCAGGCATAGCTACCACACATTTAAAAACAAAGGTTAAGGAAAAGCTCCTGAACAAGTTCAATATGAGCAACATTTTGGGTAAAGGCAAGCTAATATCCACTATATTAGATCACATCAATCCACCTGCAAATATCCCAGAATTGTCGGTCAAACGTTGAGGCACAACTGGTCACTAATGTATTGGGTATTGTGTTTCAGTTGTTAAGGGATTTGTAAGGGTAGCTAACTGCTACTAAGGGCACAAGAACAGAACTCTACTGTTGAAGGAGCAACAATGAGCAGTGTGTACAATTACCATAGACTGCCTTGAAAAAAGTTTGAACTGAGTTCTACTGGGAATCAAATCTGCTCCAGCGTTCTTATCTTTAAGCACCAAAGCAACATTCCACTCCTTGGGAGACATGAGAAAAACTCCTTACATTCCGATAAACGGCTGCAGCAGCCCGACTTAGAAATGACAAGCGGCTCACAAAATACCCTCACATGCAGCTGTGAGCTTGGCGAGCGGAAAACTGTGGAATGAGAGAAATGTCCCCTACAACAGCTGACTAGATCCGATCCAGCCGAGACGAGGCTGGGCCAGACCTGAGCCAGGTTTGGGAAGCATCCTGGCCGGACGCTTTTCAGGGTTGGCTGCTGACATGAGGAGATGAAGAATACCCACTACAAAATATAAACCACTTCAAATACACTTACATTCCCTTGTTTTACCTCTGAAACTATGCCAAAGCCCTTCATTTATATTAAGTGGTTCTTAATTTGCAAACGTGCTCTCTTAATTTTCCCACTGAAAAAATTACTTTCAAGGATAATTTAAGGTGTAAATGAAGGGGTTCTGTTTTGTAGTGACCATGCTTTGCGACAGAGCTTTGGTCTATGAGGCCTTCTGGCTGCTTTCACAAGAGAGAGGGCTTCAAAGGAGCCCCAGGCCTGGTTGGATACCAGGAGCTAAAAGCTAAAACCTTTCCATCTACAAATACCAACAGCACTTTTCACCAAGGTCACATGCACACGCACAACTTCAAGAGCTACACCGATTTCAACCATTGTTGTGTGCATACACAGTGCACCTACTGTTAGGTACAGAAAGTTAGGCTTATAGCAGGAAATGGCTGAAGAGGTTGCAGAGCCTCCAACCCCTGCTATAAACGACGGTGATAAAGAGAGTAATGAGCTGGGGAAATGAACTGGCCTCATGCAGTGGGTCTCTGCGCTTAGAGAAAATTAACCTCTGAAGCCACACAGCAAACCAAAACGTTTTCATCAGCATTTTAAGTCAACATTCTCCACGCTGATTAATGCACACTTTTATGAAATGCAAATTCTGTCTCAATTTGATAGCCAACTCTAATTATTAACTACCAAACCAGCCAAGTCCTCAGCTGGAACAGAAATTCCATTTTTAATGTGGATTTATAACCTTAATTTCTCTGAATGAAAACACTTAGTCATCTTCAAACCCAAGATTTCACACAAAAAGGAAGTCAGCTTGTGGCCTGCATATAAATAGATTAAAGCTCACCTCACCTCACCTTCCCAGGGTGGCCTAAACACGCTCAGACCGGCCACTTAAGGTTTCCCAGGGAGAGGTTCAGACTCAGCAGATAGATTAGATTCATGTTAGGCATTTCAAATAGCTTGGGATACAGATGACAATGCTCTAAATGTCCAATGAAGACCTTAAGAGTGGGTTGTCAATCAGGTGATAATACCCCATGCGAGATATGAGACAGTACACGGATCATATTGAATATCGATTGTGACTTGCAAACCTATTGGACAGTAAATCCCTCTGAATGTGCTAGGGGGTTCCTTGCAGTACCTCTACCCTTTCATAAGAACCCATTAAGAGCACTTAAGAGAATGGTGGCCTTTATGCACTGACAATTAGCCTACAACCCAGGATCAGGAACCTTATCGCCATCTTCCTCTGCACTGATGAAATTCTATATGCACTTCCTCTTTAGGCGGAAGGTGACATCAGACATTGAACATTGTGCAACTATTTGTGGTTGAGGAACTCCATTATGATATTAAAGTATCTCCCCCACCTCTGAGCCTACCCCCCACCCCACCTCTGAGCCTAAATCCATCCTCTGCATAATTCTGAAAAATAATAAAAATTATGCAAAGGACTGAGGGTGGGGAGAGAAATTTAGTTTACAGCTCAAAACAGATTGCAGTAAGTGTGCAGTAAGAAGCCTATCTGGGGGGACGGGTTCAGTTGCTAAAGGTTCAGGTCTCAGTGAGACCTAGTACACATCAGGGTTACAGAATCAGAAGATACAAAATAACAGTAGAATAGCAATATTCGGTTCCATCAGTATTAACTTAAACAAGTTTGTAACTAACCTTCCCTGACTCTTGGCTTGCAAACCTGAAGTAGCACTTGGCTCAGCGGTCATTGTTCTATGAGTTTGTGAATGCATTTTGAATGAAGGTGCTTCATTGGACAGTGCGTTTCTGTGGGAGGTGAATTATCACTCACCCGCCCCTCATACGTACACATTGACAAATATACACAAGTTTGACCAATTGACAAACTAGGTCAGTTTTGAATGATAGGCTGATAGGCTTCTCACTATAAATACAACACAGAATGTGGCAGGCTACCTTATGTCTGGGCCTTAGCCTATATCTGCTAGCACTGACAACATGGGAAAATACACTGGGTATGGTCTAGAATGGGATGTACAATTCAGTAGCGTTTTTTAAGTCTACTAGAGTAAAACCACAGCATTATATGAAGTTGCTGAGCAGTTTTTAAAACAATACCCTGCATTTCAGGTGTTAGGGGTAACAATTAGGCATCAGCTAGTAAGGTTTCTCTGCGGTTTGGCAGGACGAGAGGGCTGCCAAGTGCAAGAATTAAAACGTATCCTGGAGATGGTACGTGCTGGCAAAAGTACACTTATCACGGCTGACACTTCCTTAACTTATGTGACAGTCCCTCGCTTATTCTCAGGGCTAGTGGTAGCGAGGCCATCGCTCCTGAAACAGACATCAACTGCAAGGCAACCTCCACAGTGGCATATCAGACACCACTCCCCACCGGTCGTGTGGGGCAGTAGATTCGAGAGCTAGATTTCACCATTAAGCCAAGTCATTGTTGTTTATGCTAGGGAGGAACTGGGGGGCGGACAGACATCCAATCCTAACAAGCAAAAAACAGAACCTCACAGGATTCGACTAAAGATCCGACATGTATTGGAATATTGTAACGTTTAACCCGACATAAAACAGTCTGATTAAAAAGAATGTACCGTGTGCCACCTTCATTTACGATAGGCTACACTCTGCGATAGGCTATAACGTTACGGGTTGACGGCAAAATGATTCTATAGAAAAGTGAAAATAGCAACCTCTCTTTTCTGGTGCATTTATCATGTTATAATCGTGTTCCAAAAACGAGTTTATTGTCTATTTGGTGGGATGTGTAGGCTACTTAGCAGGCATTAGTGGTTTCAAAAGACCAGGAAGGTAGCCCTGACAGACTGCACATTTCCTTATTTCTCACGTCTGCTCACACATGATCATCATACAAATAGCTTCTTTTGCAAACATATTGATTTGAATGTCCACATAACAGTCAGTTGTAAACACCTTCAGTCTAGTCGTGTTAGTTTTGCAAATTAAATAATAACTTCCGCAAAGGCTTGTAAATCTTGCAGGCTAAATTATAGCTAGCAGTACATTTTTGCAACAATGTAGGAACCCAACACCTTGCCGGTAAGATTAGCGATATGCATGACGTGTGCAAATCTAGGACTAACCCTACGATGATTTATGAAATTAAACTCACCTAATGCCACCTCACAAGCTTTGCGCAGTTGGGAATGGTGAGCCTTTTTAACCTCCTTGTCGGCTAAGATCTTTTCCAAAGCTCGGGTTAAAAACATGTTTTTCGTTTTTTTGCCTTCATACATGACGCGCTGCAACTGGGGCGAGGAGGACCTGTCCCAAAGGCGAAATACTCTTCAAATGTATGTATTCCTTTAAAAACTACACCGATTCTGGCCTTGGTAGACAAACATAAATAAACCCAGAAGGTGGGGTAAATCCCTTAGTTTTCCATCAGCGACCTGCCTGCGCCATGTTGGAAGGAAACGACGTCACGCACGTTAAAAACGGCCGCAGTGAGGCAGGGTGAGTCAAGCAGAGGTTGAAGGAGGGAGGGAGGGAAAGAGAGAGAGCGAGAGCGAGAGAGAGAGAGAGAGTGAGCGTGAAAGAGAGGATGGAAATCAGAAACATTGATGGGCTGCTGTTTATTTTTCTTAACATGAAAATATTTGCTAGTGGCTATAAAATAAAGTACAATGTTGGGATTGCTCCCGAGCTTTTAACTATATTAGTGACTACCCCATAATAAAGGCACTCAATTAGAAAAACTTTAAGATATTTTCTTCCTTGCTCTGTTTCTACAAAATACAACATTGAAGTATTATTATATAACAGATTATATGAAATAAACACTGTGAATGTTGGTATTGATAAGCCTATGTATGTAAGTATGATATTCACAGGACGATAAAGCCTGATGCTGTAAACATTTTGACAACTCTTTGGTAGTAAATTGAACACCTCTGGCACAGACATTGCACGGGCTCTGCATCAGAGCACAGAGGCTTAACCTCCATGTTTTGTTGTGATTTAGCGAGAGCTGTTAAGCATTTTCTAATAATACGGCCTCTCCCTCAGACACTCTGGGTAGTTCACTGAAATTATGTAATCGCCCTGGCATAGTTTACTGAATTTGCAGTATTTAGTAAGCCATCCCCATCAGACAGTGTTTAGGTAAATTCCACTGTTCTGCAAAGTGTGGACTCATACACAAAATAAAAGCATTACTGCACGCAATGCATGTTTTCAGGATTGAATGCAAACCTTACTCCATGGGTCTCAAAGTGGATTTTTTGAAGATAAGAGGATCCCGGTCTTCCAGGGTTTTGACATTTTCACCCCTTAAAGCAGGGCAGGAACAGGCCCCCTACTGTTGCGGGAAAGGTCACCTATATTCTTACCTTAGGAGGTGGACTTTCTTAACTCCTTTAAAACACAAGGGTTACGGTATTAATAGGACTGACTTGTATATCATATTGCTAGTGTGTAAAGGAGTTACTGAATGTTGCCAAAAAGAAAATCAGTAATTTAGAACCAGACAACCAGACCTGACTGCTGCAATGCTACGCTTTGCAATTTTTAATCAAGTGGAGTTAGCATGCAGAAAGAGGCAAATACACATTTTTTGAAATGATACAAAACACCAATATTATTTTCCTGTTGGCATTTTCATTTAGAATGTTCTAGTTTACATGAAAACAACCACTGAGTAGATAACTTTTAATTTATAATTTAAATTATCTGGAGTGCTCTTTTAGAAATGCACTTTGGATACAAAACCTTGTAAAGCCAGTGGCCTGATGATATTGTGACATGTAGCTCAACAAGTTTGTGTCCTCAGGATCATTTTCATATTTATGCACTTGTTTATTAAAAGTGTCTTGCAGTGTTCCCCAAGGGAACTCAAACCCATGACCCACAAGTTATCTGGAGCTCTAACTACTATCGAAAGTTAAACTGAATTACAATCAGTTGTCTGAAATACAACATACATGTTTAATTGGGGAATTCATGAATAATCCAGCAATCATGCACACCGTCCACTCGCTGTTGTAGTGGAGGTGACAGTATGGTTTGCATCATTAGTCAGGTAACAGGTCAGTGAAGGAGTTGCCTGACAGAAATACAGGGATTCACATTTGTTGCAAAGGGAGAAAAAAAATATATACTAAACTGACAGAAACAAGAGCTGTCCGAAGACTGATTTGGTGTTGAGTTGTATCAAGATACAGAAAACTGAGACAGAGGCCTGGGGAAGGAGAAGTTATTAAAACCAGATCTAGAATTCAAAGGACCAGAGCCAATCTTTTGTTGCAAATGGAGAAAAATATGTATAAGACTGACAAAAACAAGAGCTGGCCTGAGACTGATTTTGTGTTGAGCTGTATGCAACAATGGCCTTCCCAAAGAACTCTGGAAAAAATATGATTTTAAAATTAAAAGGAGCATGAGTGTGTACGGGAATGTGCTTCATCGCATATTCATTTCCACATTCTCCACAACACAAGAGCTCAGTTGCTCCAAGAGAATTGTGATGACAACCAACCTCCAGTTTAAAAACGAATGTTAAAGACACTGTAAGGTTGTAGACACGGGAATGTTAATGAAATTCCATAACACCACATGTATAAAAGAATAAAATACATTTATTACAAAATTGTTTTGAGAAGACACTTTGCCATTATTGTTCCAAGTGAGTGCTCACTGAGTGTCGCTTTCTCAACTGATGTAAACACTGCTGTTTTACAGTCAAAACAGGTTCCTCTCGATTACAAAACATCCTCTGACAAACAGAGTGTTTATGTAGTATTTACAATGACAGTCCAAATTGCACTTTGGAGAAATATTTGCTAGTCATCTTTTTTAACCCAGTCAGTCAGTACATCCAGGCTTCTTTTCATGCAGTTCCAGCAGTTGCTGACTGATCAGTCATCCGTCAAACTCAAACTTTTTGTGTCACAGATGTACAACTCGTTTTAACTAGTTTTAAGTCAGTATTCAGGTTCACTAATACTAGTTTGCTAGTATGATATGGCAGTCATCAAAGTTAACATGAGAAACACAGTGAGAATATAATTGAATCTTGTACAATATTCATGTAATTCCTATATCATGTGAGAAACATTCAGCTGTCCCTGAAAATTTGCCTTGATGTTTTACATAAATATAAGTAAGTATACATTATTTACACAATACACACTTAGCTTACTGTTGTTTGCAGCATAAACAAAAATCAAGACAATCCAAAGAGAATAAAAGTGCTGTAACCCAGAATAATCTCAATGTGCTGAAACCATCACTGTTTTTGCTTTGGCATATTATACATTATTATAAAAAAAGGTTGTGTAATGTTCAAATAGCTGAAGGTTTATGAAGAGCCATTTTTGACACATAGATACCATTTGTAAGTACAAAAAGTGTTCTCTAAACCTACATTTGCATATCCGTGAAAACAAATCCCCCAAAGGCTTCTGTAAGGTAGAAATTCTAATAACAGCTCTTTTCCTTCTCGTGGACACCAAAAAAACAACTTCCTGACATTGTCCTTGACTGCAGTTGTGTTTGATGGATTGGCATGACTTGAATGTTGTGGTTCAAGATGACCTGTAAGTAATTACTCCAGACAGCCCCCTTGGTTACCATCCTCTCACTCATGGCCATTATAATGAGCAGAGTGTGGCTGGGCTGCCGATCTTGCACATGTTAGGCATCTTTTTTACTGACACAGCATTGATTTCCTATCAACTGGTGAACGCCAATTAAGCCCCAGGCTCCGTTACCCATTCCCTCAGATTGGCCATTCATAGTTAAACTGTCTTAAGGAGTGTGAGAGGGGCCCAGGGGGTGCTGAAGAGAGTCAAGCAGTAAGAAGGTCTTCCCCTTGATCAGGGTGTGAATTATGCAATGCAATTGGGGGGGGGGGGGGGGTAAATTATTATACACGGTACGTCAACAGTACAACAAAGTTAAAAGAGTATACCATGTGTAAAACAAATTAAACTCCCCCCCCCCCCCCCCCCCCCCCCCCAAAAACTGTTACTTTTGCCTTCTTTAGTAGGGTGAAAATCTTAAATGTGATTTCCAGCATCCCCCTGGTCCTCATCCAGTGCACTTCTTGAGAAGCCCCGAGGCGATAGCCTTCACAGCCCTCATTGTCTCGGTGCAGGTGGGGTTGATCTGCGCCTCGGGCAGAAGGAAGCCGAAGTAGCCTGTGTCACGCAGCTCGAATGCGAAGGCGTATGGTATCCCATTCTTGTAGGCCCAGTCCATGGAGCTCCCAGAACTTACATCTGTGTGGAGAAACGACTCCTGTCAGGGTAACCTCCTGGATGTCATTTTGTAGGGTTTTGATATTTTGCATTTCTGTCTTGATAGACTTCAATACCCATCTATATGGGAGCTGTCTTTAAAACAGCTGTTGAGAACACTGATTCTGTTTGCATAACATAATGACTATTCATTGGTTTTAGTCCAGTAGAAAAAAAAATTATGACATTATTATCCTCGTTCTTGGTGGTCCAACACTATTCTATGGTTAACATTGTAAATGGGCATAAACTGTAGCCCAGTGGAGAACATTATATACATTTTTAAACTAGCTCATGACTTCATTTCCTTGTTAGTGGTCTGGCTCTATTCTATGGCTGAGACAAATCAAAATGAGCCAGTGACTCAACACTTTTTCCGAGTAAGGAAAAGAGAAGTGCGAAGCACATCAACCTTTACCCAGACGTGAGAGACTTACACAAAGTAGTGGAGGCAGGCCCGTATCTGTATCGTACTCCGTAAGCCGAGTACAGCGCTGTTACTGCATTGTGAGCTGCAGATTCCTAATTAAAGACAAACAGAGGGAAATAACAGGCATGAAATACCACTTATCATTTAATTAGTTTATAAAAAAAGGTCTGTTGAGAAAAACATCTGAAATGTCTGTGTTTAGTTTGTCCAGTTATAAGTGTTTGAGTCGGATTAATTGAATGTCACTTCAGGAAAATGAGTAACTGAAAAACAGCAAAACAAGTTCTGATGGAAACTCTTCCTTCCCAAGTGGACTGACATTTGAAATGGTCTTAATGTTCCAAATCTGAGTAATTAATTGCCCATGTATTCTGGGAACAGAACCCTAGCCAAAGACATGGAACGCTCAGACATGACTCTCAATTCCATATTCATCCCTGCGATGATCTCTCAGCGGTCTCATCGATTAAGGCAAGGCTAATTGATCCAGTGCTATTGATAGCCCAGAATGTCTGTACGTAGTATTTAGATGAAGGGGACGATGAAAAAGTACTGAAAAAGATTATTCTGTCCTCATCTGTGGTTGTGTACTGCTCCAATAAGTAGAGTAGCTAGGAAGATCTGGAACCTATTAAAAATACTGCTATGGACCCTTTGAGACAATGGCTTTTTGTGCCCAGCATGAACCAGCTCTTTGTTACGAACAGAGATTGTTTGAGTCCACACACCAAACGCAGTTAGAGGACAACGAAGAGCGGTTCGATGAATATGACAAAAGTATATTGGATTACAATAACAGACTGCCCTTTTAATTAAGGCAATCCCTTGTGCTCTGTGAAAATGTGAGGCCTCTTGACTTGTAGCCACCTTTCCCTCCAAGATCGACAGTGCAGAATCATCGAATGAAAACGTATACTATAGTAATACTTGGGTCATGAGAGGACAAAGCCAGCAGAAGTATTGATCTGTGTACTGAAAGCAAACACCTAATTGTGACAGCAAATGTATTTACAGAAACATGAGATGCAGGCAGACGCACCACACAGTTGAAGTTTGGGATTGTGGCGTATTTGTAGGAGTAGGGGTAGAGCAGCATCTGGGCGTAGGCGTGGATGGAGATGTAGGCCTTGACCTGCTTCCGACGCTTGCGCAAGAACTTGGCCACGGCCTTCACCTCTGGTTCCGACTCGGGGCTAGGCCCGCAGTACGTTTCATCACAGGGATGGGAGGAGGCTCCTTCCTCTGGGGGGAGACAAACACATGAGACCGGGTTCTAGATTATAGAGAACACATGGGATAAGGTTCCAGAACACAGAAAGTATGTATGTCCAGGTTCTGAATCACAGTTAGTATTTGTGTCCAGGTTTTAGATTATAGAGAGTACAAGAGTTCATGCTCTAGATTTACAGGATGCATTAATCCAGGTTGTAGATTACAGAGAATAAACAGATTAAGTACAGAGGGAACAAGATTCCTTCATTCACTCGTTAATATGTTCTCCCATAGCCACGCATATAACATCATGAATACTATAGTAGTACAGTAATTTGCATCCAATATCTAAATGAAAATCAACATGGATGGTGAGTCTCAACCGCCCAATCTTGCACAGATTGCTGTTTGTACGTGCAGTCCATACTGAGAACCAAACAGTGTCATTCTGATGTAGTGCTGTAGTAAATAACGCTATCCACATTAGCCTGACATGTGCAATGTGCTCTGTCCACAAAAGCGATGAAATTAGAAGCAGTTAATGAATATTCACACTTGCCATCCAGAGGGAAATTAACTCCAACTGAGATAAACAATATCCCACACTAATTAAGAGGAAATTAAATGAGTAGGTTAAATATAGAATGCTAAATTAAATGGCTATAACCGAAAATATAGTGTTGTGGTGTCTCACTGAAACAAAAATCTAACTTAAGCTCAAGCTAAATAATGTCATAGGAAAATGCTAAATCTTCAACCAATTAGGTTTCCATTGAATTCCTGTTGTCTTTCCAGAAACACTGTGGACTAGACAGTCTGCTAGCAGAAACGAATAATAGACATTCCCTGACTCATATTCCTTAATCCATGGCCACGGTGAGAACTATTTGTTTTCTTTAATGGGGATATTTAACATGGTCCCCCAGAAGGCACATCTGAACAATTCTTCTGATAAGTGACAAGGACAATTTATGAATTTCCTGAAAATTCCCATGATATCCCTGGGAACAACCATAACAAAAATGGAAATAGTTAAAATATATGAATAAGGTGTATGATTCAGAGCCACCAAACACTAGAAATAAAATAAAGCCAAGGATATAACCAATGTCATACGCCTCCTTTCCATATTCCCTATAAATATTAATTTGCTCTTCTCGTTTTGGATTCCAATTACCACAAGCAAAGTCGGCTTCCTTTTTGCATGATGACTTAGCAGACGGCAGAGCAAAGACCTTGTAACCCCCCACCACCCTAACCTCCCCATCTCCCTGCACCATCACCCCCCCCCCCCCCCCCCCCCCCCCCCCCTGTCTTCTAACCGAATATCACATCAAAAGGAAGGAGTCATCCTCACGCAAACGTTTAATCTGCAGCTTACGCTAATTACAGTATGCGCCATACACACACACACACACACACACACACATACACACACAGAGCATCGGGAGATGTATCTGAAAGCAAAGGTAAGAGAAAAGGGAACACGTGAGCCAGAGACACCTCGCAAAGCGAATCTGCTTTTAAAGGGCAAAATGGAGACGGAGCAGCCCCGGGTTCATGGAAGGCTCTGAATATTTCATTCTATTTCTGAATTTTTTTCTTTACTTCTCTGTGATGCTCGTTTCACGCAAAAACAATGGGGAGGAGGATGAGTCAGACTTTATATGGGTGCTCCCACATAAACACACCATCTGCTTTGTGGCAGACTGGAGCAATTAGATGACACTGTGAGAAAGATGTCATGATCTGAAGCTACTGAGCCTACCACACCACTTTACTTTCCAGTTCCTGTTGGCATCCACTCCACGGCAGTGATACTTGTGATTTTTGGAGCGCGTTTTCCTCCAGAATCGATCCTGGAAATGAATTCAAATCAGGGAATTACTTACACATGATGACAAACCATGACTTAAGTGTCATGCATGAACCTAAAAGCATCACCCATAACACATTCTCAATATATTATAGAATATCAACAGATCGATCACCATTTACTGTTCACCATGGCATCTGTCAATCATAATCATGACCTGCATTCTTGTTTTACTGTATCAAATAAAGTTTAACGATGCCTTAGAGATAATAACCTGCATGCTATCTATACGGGATTGTATGTGAGCCTAGTACAAGGCAAAAAGACTATTTCAAAAGACTATTTCACCGTTATGTTATATAATCCTTATCCACCGCATGTCATAAGAGGATCATTAAAGATCTTTATGTACAGCAAGAACTGTCCTGTTGTTAGTAACCTGAAGGAAGCACAAGGGAGCTGAGGTCACTCACGGTTGTCCAGCTGTAGTGGTAGCCATCTACGTTGAGCACAGGCATGATGTAGAAGGCGAGCTGATTCATCAGACGTCTCATGGTTGAGTCATGCTGATACGAGTTCAGGGCCTGGTTAAAAATAGTAAACAGAGTCAGGACTGAACAGAGGACACAGAGAAAGATTCACTCAGAAAGCGGAAAGCAACGATGCAACAAAATGATGAATATTAAATCAAATGATAATCAATATCAAATGATGACTTCTAATAAATAGATTTGCATTATTGATGTGCATGAGTACTACAACTTAGTACAATAATCAAGGATAGCTTGATAGCTGTTTGTTTAGCTATCTCGACAGTGAAAGGATGCATAAAATCTATTAATGCAACCATATCAAATGACTCAGCACAATGATCTTTCAAAGGTTGTTGTTTTGTTAAGGCAGTTCGTTCATAAGGCATTAAATGGTTTAGGATGACATAGCACAAATGGATCTGTGCTAGTGTATGCCCTTCTGTGAGAGGCTCCAGTGCATCCAACATAAACAAGAGGCCTCTGAAGCCCCATGAGTGCACGGTCTGCAGCTTGTTACCAGTTGCTCCAGAGTATTAGAAGCTCCCCGCACCTGTGCTTGTGTATGCTCTAACTTCAGAGAAAGCGACAAACACACACACACACACACACACACACACACACACACACTCACACACACACACTGCTTTCATATCTGCAGAAGATTAATTAAGCCGTGGGTTATGCAACGCAGGCGAACAGGATTTGTAGAGAGAGATTTGGCTGCCAGGGGTAAGGCTAGACTTGTAATCAGGATCAAGTCAAGGTTAATCTATCTCTCTGCTGAAACGTGTCTGTGCTCTGCCACACAGTGGTGCATTAGAGGTACTGAAAACTGCGATACACAAATTACTTTCCTCTTTCTTCCACTAGAACTGCTGGTACTGTGCTACTGTACAGCACACTACTAAGACTCAGTGCACTCCTTTTAACATTATTTTCCTGCATCAGCAGGCTAGCTCACTGACCTACACCGACAAGCTTGAGATGTTATGGGTGTGTGGTGTGAGCGCTTTGTCATTTCAGGGTAGTTACAGTGGATTGGGCCTGATGGAGTCCCGGGTGGTATTTGTTCTGTGTTGTCTTCCGCTTCAGGTTCCCTGGGTGGCTTGCCCCAGGGTGTAAGCCATAGTGACTGCCCTAGTAAGCAAACGCACACATACACACATGCGTACGCACATTGGGAAATACACACACGCACATGCATGCTCACAAACACACCCACACACACACATTGACACACACACACACGCATAAACCACCTGCTCAGTGTGAGCTATGGTGCTCAGTCAGCAGTGCTTTCCTGAACGGGATGAGAAGTCTGCCCCGCTCAACGAGGGGGCCCACACACACACACACACACACACACACACAAACATACACAAACACACACACATGTACCTCTTTAACAAACCACTGGCAGAACGCTGGCCCAATCCACTCACGAGCGTGGACCCCACAGTCGATCCACACCGCCTTCCTGTAGGGCCGCCCTCTCTTCCCCAGCTGAGGGGACACAGCACACAGGTCAATGCCAGGGGTCAGGGGTCATGTTCAGAGGTCATGTTAAGAGTCCAGCTATAAGGTTACAGCTATAAGTCCACGTTCAAGAGTGGATTAGAATTTCTTAAAATGTTAATGGTTGACAGTGTCTTGGGGCTCTTCATGTTGTGAAGTTGCATGTTATTCTTTTTTTTGGGAGGGGGGGGGGATATTAACTTCAATATCAAACCTCTGGTCTGTCAGGACATAAATACACTGAACAGTCTCTACTAACTGAACTACAAATCCCAGCATGCATATACCCTCACCTCCTACCTGAAGCACATAGAGAGGCCGACCCTCATAGGATCTACCCACTGAGAACATGTCCAGCAGATGTGAGTGGGTCCTGTTCATCTCAAACATCCAGCTCTGGATCTGAGGGATGAAAAAAGGGAGAAAATCAAACAGACAAACTAACGAACAAATGTTAACAGCTGAGTAAGTGTGAGTGTGTATCAGCTGAATCTGGCCAATTCCAATTCATTATTTTGAAAAATAACAAGCCATAAAATCCTGGCCTGAATTTGAATTGAAGGGCCCGATCAGAGGGACGCTGTCAAACACAGCCACAACGCAGAGCTGAGATCTGAGCTAGGAGATATTAAGTCATTTCGCACACTGAAGCCGCGGCCCATTCATTTCAGCTGTCATGAATTCAGTTTTAAGTCTCTGCACATATTTCCCAGTGTGGTGGCAAAGCACAGATGAAAAAGAAGTCCTTTTTCATCCCTTTGCTGCGTTTTCACAGCTACTTATTTGCTCCACAAAAGCATCATACAGATGCCTGGTCTTGTTAAATACCGTGGTTTCAATGAGGCAGGATACTAACTACATGTGTGTCCTTGGAGCACTGAATGTGTGTTATATCCATCAAGATTTCAAGCTGTTTCTCTCATTTTAAAACATCTGAAATGAGTTTCAACAATTGCATTTCTGATACTTTCAAAAGCCATCCTATGCTTGCTGTGAAATCTGGGCCACGGGTATGTAAGATGCAAGGTGTGTTATATGAGGTGTCGAATGGTAGACACCTACTTTATAGTCCGACCCGAGCCATTGGCCATTCATCAAGACATCCATCTTGACTGAAAATGACTGAACCAGGCAGAAAGGCAGAGGATCTCAGCTTGCACGCATTAGAAACTGGCACCCCAGCTTCAGTGCAAAAGAGAACCTGTCCCGGCTAATGATGTGTTAGCGGAGTTCAAAATAGACTCAAAATAGACCTGAAACCTGTTGTTTGGTTGAGAATGGAATGCATTTGTGGCCTCGTCTTAGTATGTTCATGATTTAGAGAGGCTGAATGCTAAAGATCTTCTCTGGGGGACTGCAAGCGAGCGGCTAGCTGGTAGAACAGACACAGTCTGAAGGCACGTTTAGGCTGTGACGCTCAGAGCCTGGGAATGAGATAGAGGGGGAGGGATGGGTGGCTTTTGAAGCTGCCCTGTCACTCGGAAATGATTGGGCACGCCACAATCCTGTGTGACTGTGACCGTCAGCAGAGCCGCCGGCTGCGTCTGATGCCCCATCAGAGTGCACTTCGTCACGGGCACCTCAAAGACTGGACCAGAGGAGGAAAGGAACCATAACAGGTGGCGGATATCCCCCAGGACAGACCTGTCCCTGTCCCAGTGCAGATCCACCGCAGACCCACGCCATATCTGGGCCATGTCTCCTGGGTCCCAAGAAACAAAACTTGGTCCCACCTCATATTAAGCGTCCTTTTTATGATATCTTTAAATAGGTCAATAATACTTCTATCTTATTCTCAGGCAAATGCATATTATTATCTCATGTGTATGCATGTTATGTATGTTAACCGGAAGCCAAACAGAAACATAGGGGCATCTTGTTATATAGTAATACAACAAATACAGTGCACTTATCTAACTAAATATTAAGTACGTAGTACTTACAGACACTAATTATAAACAGGGGCCCGAACTGTGTCAAATAATCACAATGAATGCATGATCAAGAGAGCACTAGACATCTGTGCTCAACATGGATGATTTCAGGTGCGGCTTCAGACTGAAATTGAAAGTTGCCACTCTCTGATCTTCAGAGACAATGAGAGTGGACGTCTGGGAGTGGACATCTGGAACAATGAGAGTGGATGTCTGAGAGGTGTGTTAGGGGACAGGAGCACCTACCTCTTCCAGGGAGTGATAGACCTCGTAATCGTACTGCAGCACCGAGCGGCGCCTTCTGGAGGACCGATATCCTGTCTGCTTTTCCATTTCCTTTTGAAGGTTGGCGATGAGCACCCTGCGAACCACATTGGGGTCGAGTTGAAAGCAGATGTTCTGTGTCGACAGCAGGCAGTTTATCACAGAGTATCACAGCACATTAAAAGACAGCCCGGCCTGTCCTTTAATGTGGGGATGATGCATTTGTGAAAGCACATGGAGATAATCTCTTTTCTTTCCACCACTCCAGTCTCTTCAAGAGGTCATTCCAACTTCCAAAACAGAACTCTGAAGTGATCACTATTTACTTGACAACGTTTTATTGTTGGGCAGCTATAAAAAGATGAGTTATGGTTTCTGTCAGATGTATTGATCTTCAGATGTTCAGTGACAGCCGTGGCAAATTTCGGACTCAAATGGATTTGATGTGTACTATGCCCTGTGTCAAATGTGAGGAAATAAATACATTGGCGGTTTTAAATACATTAAAGGTTACAAAACAATGCAAGAGGGCAAAAAAGAGGGTTCTCATTAAGTTAAATTCCAAGGGCTATTCTCACAAAAACATCTTCCAAAATCAGAGCAAAGTCACCTACACAGCAGACCACCAAGGATAAGCAAGGCACAACATTCACAAACTGTTCTTCCTCTTGTATGCATTCACACGGCTCGTATTTCAAAGCCTTTAGTTACTGGCTAGGCCGAAACCCATCAGCGTGTCAGGTTTGTTTAGATACCTATACTAGGAGAGAAATCAAAGGAGAGACAGGGATAGGGAGGGAGACAGGGAAAATATCCCAAGGGGCTAAAATTTACAATCAGAGTGTGTAGATCTGTGTGTAGGTGTGACTGTGTGTGTATGATTCTCACTTTCTCTCTCTCTCGCTCTGTGTGTGTGTGTGTGTGTGTGTGTGTGTGTGTGTGTGTGTGTGTGTGTGTGTGTGTGAGTGAAATAAAGTACATCGTTTTGGCAGAGAGAGGAGTAGGGTTGGTGGTGAGTGTGAGTGTGAGTGTGAGTGTGAGTGTGAGTGTGAGTGTGAGTGTGAGTGTGTGTGTGTGTGTGTGTGTGTGTGTGTGTGTGAGATAAACTACATCGTTTCAGCTGATCCTGTTGACTGGCGGAGGGGTGGAGTTGGAGAGGGGGAGGGGGAGGGGGAGAGACTGGTTTATTGCATTGATACCATTGCAAATCATATGGTATCTGGAAGGCGCATATGGGCTACAATCCCAGAAAGAAAAAGGAGAAGATAATGTCAAGAAAGGAGGAGAAGAAGAGGTGAGGAAGAAAATGAGGAATAAGAACCAAGGTCATCAGCCTACAGGAGAGGTGGGAGATGGGAAACTGGAGGACTCATTACTTATGCTGGATGTGCTTCTGCTGGAGATGCAGGTGCAGACCTTGAGTGAGATTCCGACCCACATGGACGTCCACTGCATTGCCCTTCTGGATCAGAGAGGCACTGTTGGGTTGCCACAGGTCTACCTGCAAGCACAACACACACACACACACACACACACACTGTCTGAAAGGGCGTTTATAGGTCTTCCCTCTGTGCCCGTGACATTTTCATGATATGTTAAATCAAAACTTAAGTGTTGTTCCCTAAATCTGTTCTTCATTTAACCAGTGGACATATAATATCAGTTAACAGCTACCTCTTCTCAAGAAACGTTGATTCATGAGCACATTTATTAAAAAGTGAGTTCAAATGTAATGTTTCTCTTTGAACAAAAAAAAGGTTCATTTTGCTCTCTTTAGGGCCATGAACCCATCTCAGCACATCTCTTTCAAATGGTTAAGCGGTCTGTCTGTCAAGACCTTTTAGATTAAACCCTCTAAATCATGTTTCAAAGACATCTTGGGATGCAACGCACAAAAAAGTTTTTGTCTCTGAACCTTATTCCACATTGGCCTCAAGCTTCATTGGGATGGGATAGGATGGGATTCGGACTGATTCTACACCTGGTGAAAAGATCAATATTTTTCAGACAGCTCAGAGCAGCCGTCAGTCTCCAGCTCTGTGGGAATTCTGTCTGTTTGGACCGCAGGGCTGTGGAGGCAGGCAGCCTTAGCGCTAATGCTAATGACCCAGAAAAACCCAGACCAGATACACAAGCACAGACACCAAAGGCCTTGAGGGCTCCCACATCACACAAGCCCCAGACTCTAACCTCTGGCTTCCAGCTCGAGGCTGCTCTTTTAGAGCCTGCCAAAAGATTGCGCTTTTGTTGGTTTTGGTCGTATTAACGAGGCAATTAGGCATGAGAGTAAAGGGCTGGTTTGTGGTGTTGGTGCAGCACGGGTAGTTTCAGCAGTTATTGATGATGCTGGGTTTTATGCTGTCCTAGTACTGCAAGATCTAACTGAAAACATTGGGAATAGAGATGCAACAGAGAAAAGAACTGTTAAACATTGAAAGCCGTTGCTGATTTGGTTGTTTGTGGCGGCCCAACTCCTTTACTTTCTTATGACGGTCTTCGCTTGTTGTCTTTCACTAAAAGCTAATTAGTTGGGATTCAGAGATCGTTACTGACACTTGACTCACAGTGTTGCGTAGATAGTGCAGAATCCCCCCCCCCCCCCCCCCCCCCCCCCCTCAATTTCTGAATTTTAATTCATTTTGCACCACACAGTGCTTCTGCAGAAATTATATTATGTTGTATTTTAATAGGGATATTATATTTTCATGGGGATCATATTATATTTTAATGGGGATATTATATTTCTTGATAAAGCGTATTAAGCTCTTAAAAAGCATTGAAGAAGAAGTAAAGTATTTAAACTGAACCCATTTTCTCCGCATGAGACCAGCGGAAATGTGGAAATAATACACAGACTTGCTGATGCTTCACGAGAACAGACACGGTATACATTTATATCAGTGTGTGTGGTTTCTGCGCATCAAACCCAAGACCATGGTGTTAGTGAGACTTTGCTCTATCAGTGGACACACACACACACAAACACACATACAAACATACACAGAAACACACACACACACTTGCATGCTGTGAGTGTGATGATCAAACGGAGGCAAGCCATAACAACCCGAACACACCCCAGTAAACCGAAGGCCTGTGTAAACACTCAAGCCCCTGTGCAGTTTAAAGCTTCTGGGTCGTGGTTAGTAATGCGGGCAACATGGTGCTGAGTGCCAGACTGTGCAAACAGCACACAGGCCTGATACTAGTGGGGCAGTGTTCCACATGAGACAGAGATGGATCTGACTGCCAAGGCTTACTCTCTCTCTCACTCACTCTCTCTCTCACTCCCTTACTCTCTCTCTCTCTCACTCTCTCTTCTCTTCTTTCTCTCTCTCCTCCCTCTCTGTCTGGGTAAAAGCTCTCTCTGTTCCTTCCATAAGTACATTAAGCAGTGTTGTATTTAAGATATTATGAAGTTTTTAAATAAAAGGAATGCAAAATATGATCATATTTTCAATATTGAAGACTTTGCATTTGAACTTGTATTTAAAGGCTTCAGTGTGCAGGGTGCTGGATGTGAGGTTAAGACATGAAGAAGGTGAGAAAACATCTGGATGAACGGACATTTTGGTTTTCAAAGATAGCAGTTATCAGTGTGTGTGTGTGTGTGTGTGTGTGTGTGTGCATATACGTATGTAAAGGCGTTAGTTGCATCTACATGTGTATAAATGTATGCACACATGTACTTGGGTGTGTGTGTGTGTGTGTGTGTGTGTGTGTGTGTGTGTGTGTGTGTGTCTGTGTGCACATATGTAAAGGCGTTAGTTGCATCTACATGTGTATAAATGTATGCACACATGTACTTGGGTGTGTGTGTGTGTGTGTGTGTGTGTGTGTGTGTGTGTGTGTGTGTGTGCACATATGTAAAGGCGTTAGTTGCATCTACATGTGTATAAATGTATGCACACATGTACTTGGGTGTGTGTGTGTGTGTGTGTGTGTGTGTGTGTGTGTGTGTGTGAGTGTGAGTGTGAGTGTGAGTGTGAGTGTGAGTGTGAGTGTGTGTGTGTGAGTCCACTCTATAAGCCCACGTTCACTTCCAGCTGGATCTCATTCTAGAGTGTAGGAGCTGTACTATCGACTGGCCCACATGCTTCTTAATGAACTGCTTTAATGGCTTGCAGAGGGTGGGAGCATGTGGAGCTATGGATTGTATATGACCCAGAGAACTCAACTCAGTTCCCAGCTGGGTGCTCCATATAGTTGGCATAGTCTCAACCAACATAAAGATTAGGAGGAGCTCATTTGAGCTCAGTTCAGTTTCAGCTCATCTGGTTCTCAGAGCGACTGTTCAGTGCAGAGGGGAGTGTTAGGGTGCACCTGTTTTGTTCTTAGGGACTGTGCAGGTTTGGAGGGTTAGAACATTATGTTTATTTCTTTCTATATTCTTATTTCTATATGTTTATTTATATAACCTAACCGTATAAATACACTATGTGGCTGTTGTCTGTTGATGGTTGTCTTTGTGTCTCTAGAGTGTTTCGTGCCACGTCATGGAGGATTAACATTGTGTTTCTCACTTTTCCATTTAAACAGACATCTGAGATGTGAAGAACGAAAACTTAAGCTCAACCCATTGTGAATACTCATGAATTTAAGACTTTAGGAATGGTCAGACTTCATATTTTAGGCTTTTAAGCCTGTTTGGATAGGGTAAGTCAAAAGGTGTGGACAGTTGATAGTCTGCCAGGCTATGTCAGATGTCACCATCTGTCGGCTGGACAGTCCAGCGACGCACCTGCCTTTTCCATTTCGGCTCACGAGGAGTGATGCTCATTGTGTGCTCGGGCTTGCCATGTTTCCATGCTCCTATACTCTGTTTGAACTGTATCTCTGTCACTCTTCTATTCTTAAAAACTGTCATATTGACGTTGCACTCAATATGTGACACTGGGATATTTGCAAGGTCACAGAATTATCAGCTTTTTGGAAGATAACCTCTCCCCACCCTCCATCGCCAAACACGAGGACTGCTCTTTCCACTATAATCACTTCGGAGAGTTGAGGACTTGACAGACATAAAAGAGAACCCCAATAAAATGTCAGCGGCCTTTTGAGATTGGTGATGTAACAGTCTGGGAAAACATAGACGGCATTCCGGGAGCCGTCCGTGACACCCAGTGGGCGAGGAGTGTGCCGGGGGCTGCGAGGGAGCCGCGCCTGTGCAAATGGAAACAGGGAGCGGCAGCTGTCCAAACAGAGCTGTGTGTCCCTCAGGGGGCAAGACCACAGACAAGACCTTCAGCTTTGACTTCTCACACTTTCCAACCTGACCCTGAAGTAGCCATGGCCGGCCATTATGTCCTCGAGCAATGTGTGGTAAAGTAACACGGTGTTCACACAGTCGTATAGGCAGGAATGTGGTGACTTTCTCTTTTTTTCCTCATTGGACCGTGTGCTGATGCATTTACACCACCGGTGCAGAGCTGCTCCCTGCGTCGAACGGCTACGGCAAATTATAGTAAAGGTGCGGTATTAAGTAGACGTTTTCATCCAAAGCAATAAAATAGCATAGTAGCATGGTAGCATGGCAGGGTAATTATTGCCAGGTCGGAAAGACAATATTATTGAGTAGATTTGCAAGTATGCCCACAATAACAGAACGGTTTCCAGGACTGTTCATTCCATAAACTCTACTTCTCCATATCATCCACGTTGGGAGGGAATGTGGGTATTGGGAATGTGGGTATTGGTGATATGGGCCTTCAGCACGCTGTCATAACAGATTCATCAGTTTTATTGCTATCAGTGAAGTGCTGAGCAAATTGGTTAAGAACCTTCAGTGTGACAAACTGAATGAAGGCTGCATTTTATCATCAACACGTGTCCAAGATGTCCAGCACAGTACGGACACGCTGATCACAAGACACAGCTTTAGTTGTGTGGTGAACGTACCCATCTCCCATGGTCAGGGTCCTAGAGAGCTGTCGAACTGCTAGTTAGCAGAATTGTTCTTATGCATTTTTCATTATGTTAATAGGAAATAGCATCATAAAGCTTGAAAAAGATTGGTGCAAGTATTGCAAAAATCAATGTCCAGTTATGAATCAGTTATGTTTTATTCAATGCTATCAGTCTTAGAATCTAATGCAGAGCCTGCATACTTGATAAGCCCTACACATGTATCAAATGCACCACACTATTGCACTACATTTTAATGTTTTATTACTACCAATAATACTTTTTATGAAATATTTTGGTTTTAATGTGAATTGGAATTCAGCCCTGAGCGAGATCTCATTCATAGCAGTACTACAAAAAGGTTCTTAATACCATGTTAACCCATATGGGCCCCTGAATATATTATTATTATAATATGCAGATGAAAGGAAAAGCAACCTTTTGTGATGAAAAGCCACCCCCCCCCCCAAAGCACACATTAAATATGAAGCCAAGAAGGTGTTTATCCTTCTTCAAAGACACACACGCATTGCTGAAACACGCAACCATGTCATTGTTCAAACACAAGACCGTTAAAGCCTGGCTGTAAAGTGCACAGAATCACATACTAATCACATGTAACATGAACCAGATGGATGCCTTCTACAGCTTTATGCTGGAGGCCTGTTGTTGACGTTGTAATATCTGAAGGGAATTAATGTAGAGGGAACATGAAAAAGCTACAGTAATTCTTAATGTCTGTGATATGAATGATTGGATTGGACTTACGGTCATATTCTGAAAGAGTTTCTGGAGAAGCTCAACATCTTCGTGGCCGTCTGGTGTGATTCTGAAGACCTTGTCGCTGCAAAGGCAAATAAGCGCTGTAAGTTCACAACATAACATTAGTACTTACTTAAGACATAAAAAAATTATATTTTAAAAACAAAACAGGGCCACTTCTGTGGTGCATCCAACTGTGTTTCAGGAAGAGAAGAGAAGGGTAGGGAAGCTGTAACCTATAAAAGTCCACATAGTAAGACTCCCAAAGACCAAATGTCTAAAACAAAGTCAGAGGATCTGAAGATGCAACATGTAAACGGTTCAGATGCTAAAATAGGTTGACCCACAATAATGGAAATTTTTCGCAAACATGTCTATTCAAAATGTGTAACAATGTGCAGACATATGTCCTGCTGGCTACAGGACCAATCTCTGAGGATATTCTTTTCAGTCGTCTTTTTCAAACGACCCAGAGCTTCAACCATTTTAATAGGGACGTCCAGGCTATGGTGTTCACTGCGTCTACAAGTACTGGAGTGGACATGCCAAAAAATTATAAAAGACTAGCTAAACACGTATAAAACATGGTTACACTACCGTTAAGAAGACACGGTCACATAAACAGGTCAATGAATGGGGTGGAGGCTACAAACGGCAGCCATTAAAGTCCCAGGCTAGTGCCTTTCTGCAGATTTGTTGTCTAAATAAGACTCCACCTGACAGGGAGGCCAAGGCACTCATGCAGTGTTGGGGATTGTTCAGTCAGGACAGGGACACTCATGTGAAGTAACATACATACGGACATACAGAGATCAAAGGGTTGGTGAAGCACTCATGCGGTGTTGGGGATTGTTCAGTCAGGACAGGGACACTCACGTGAAGGTCAGTAACATACATATGGACATACAGAGATCATAGGGTTGGTGAAGTACTATTCCAGTCTAATTCCTGTAAGGCAACTGGCTAAGGTAGGTGCTAGCAACCCCAAGGACATGGTTTTGATTGACAGAGAGGATTCATACTGGTTAGGTATCTGCCTTACTATTTGGAGATAGAATTACAGGTTAGATGAGTCAACACAACTCAGACTAAACATGCTTTCCAAAAGACACGTCATTGTATGAATTTACTCTCATTCGCGTATATTTCAACATACCTTTGTAGGTAATGACAAATTTGCATCAAGCAAAACCACAAAAGTGTTAGATGTTCTTTTTACCCCTTAGGACTGGTGTGGGGGTGACACACATCCCTTGGGGTGACACATATCCCATGTGAAACACACCAGATTGACACCACCTGCTTTCGTGTCCCAGATGGCATCAGTGTCATCCTGACCACAGACTCGGAGTGAACACCGAAGCCGGCATACCCTGCCACACCTCTTCTGCCTTCATTGTTGCCGTGGTGACGTATGAGCTTATGGTGTGGTGTAGTGTGGCAAGGTGGGCACTGTCGATATAAAGACTTGGGTGTGGCACCCTCATGCTAGCCCTGTTGATGTATGTCTGCAGCCAGACAGACAGAGAGGTCTGCTCTTAATGTAAACCGCCAGATGAAAGCAGAGCCAGCTATAAGTAGGGGATTTGGAGGCCACGTCACTGACAGCCATAGTCTTAGATGGAGAAAAGAAAGAAAGAAAAGAGAGAAAAAGAAAAAAAGAGGCCCTGCCACTGTCTCCAGTTAATGCAACTCAACCCGCATTGAAAAGAAAATGACAGATAATTGTGTAGAATGAGGCTCGACCTTTCTAAGCCTAGCTTTTAGCTGGGGACAAATCTAAAACATAATTATGTCATGACAGGGTTATTGTTGTCGACTTAAATTATGTTTTGTTTGAACTGCTACCACTACCAAGTTCGCAGTTGTAGGTGTTGAATTACCAGAATTCAATTTACAGTAGTTACATGCCCGCCTACACATACAAATATGCATTAGCATCAGACAAAAAGAAGCTGCTTTGAAGACAACTTTGAAGTCAGATTCAAAGAAATCTACATTTCTGTTTATACAAACATTTCATTTGGATAGTCGGTTATAATATTGTTACATTTAGTTAGTTAGTAGCTATAAAGTTCCAATGTACCAATCCAACAAACCCAACTGGCTGCTATGGTTGCTAACTAACCCCAACCACAATCTGACCCTTGCCTTTACCTCTGAGAACCCTTACCTTTGTTCTAACCATAACCATGAACTTTCCCTGACCTTTACCCCAAATCGCAGCCTATTTGCATCCCCCCTTCTCAACTGTAGAGTCGTGTTTTATGGTTCACTGTGCCTAATAAATCCCAGTAGATCCCCCATCTGTTTATAACTCACCCATGCCTTTATTATCAATCCTAGCATTGCATTTGCTATTTTTGGAGACCAAGACATATAAATGATTTAGCTGCAGTTTATCTGTCTGACTGATACAATATGGATACAGTATGGAAATAACGGCCTGTCATTCTTCAGGCTGGTTTTTCAAACATGTGCAATGAATCCTTTAATGGGATGGCAGAGAGGGACATCCTGGCTGTAAGGAGATGGAATCACCACTACTGCCAAGATCAGAGAGGCTTTAACGTCTCGAAACAGTGTCTGTATATTTTAATTGCCATTGTCTTTACATCTTTTTCCAAATAACAAGTATGGGAGTGTGGAATGTGTCAAATGTGGTACGTTCTACACATTCTAAACATTCAGACGATTCATTCAATAGTTGACAACATTTAAGACAACGTTGATATGTTGCCATGTCAACCATTCTGAATTCTATAATACCCAGTGGTTCTGCACGACCATATAAAATATTCAAGACTAAAATACTTTTTTCTCGGTAACTGCTGGGTATGCAGCTGTCAAAGCATCGCTTGACTATTCAGTGTACAGACAGAGTGAACCCCGTTTATATTAATCACAGAGTTGAACAAACTGTTGGTGAAATATTTATGCTTCTGTTTTCGCACACGGCCTCGTGTCTGCCAAACCACATAAGTAGCTGTAACATCATTAACAAAAACATACTTCACTCAGTCATTTAACTTTTCACGTACATCTGTGAGTGCCACTTCTGTGTAACACAAACACATATTTATATTTCAGTCTTCAGATGTTTTCCCCCGAGGCTTGTGGTTTGCGTGTTTCAGTGTAAGTTTTATTAAAATTACACATTGAGTCATCTCTAAAGGGCTGCAAGAAAGATTTAAATGCATATGTGAGTTTAAACGCTAAAGCAACTGTCATAAATTCACTGAAAAATACCGTTACTAACTGAACCCATAGACACTTTGAAATGGTAAACTGTTTAATTTTTATATTCATTGTATCCAATTCACACATGAAATCATTATCTATTTACGAGAAAGCAGTTTTTAACCTAACAGCAGAAGCATTGTTTGGCACAAACAGCTTTCATCATCTCTTACTCACTGACTACAGTAGGATGTTTACATACTCGCACACACACACACACACACACACACACACACACACACACACACACACACACACACACACACACACACACACACACACACACACACACACACACACACACACACACACACACACACACACACACACACACACACACACACACACACACACACACACACACACACCGAGTGGCACACAGTAGTGTCTCGTGTCTACTGTCACCATCCATAACCAGCCTGGAGCCTGTCCAGGAATAGTCTCACACCAGCAGACTCACACAGTCACACACACACCAATGGACTCACACTCCCTCATTCATTCCCAGGGAGGAGACAAAGCCTGGCAATCAGCATCTAAGTGTGAGGTGTGAGGGACAGGGCCCCTCGACTGTGCTAGGTGTGCATGCATACGGATGGCTATTCTGGACGAGGGGGTCTACTGATTGTGCAGCCATCTTCAGAGATGCCAGCTGTTTACAACACATTGGATTGGACAGTCTCCTGACTTCACATATCTGCACACACACAACGCAGGTTCCAGGAAGAGAGGTATAAGGATAGGATAGGGAATCTGTTTCTGAACTACTGTGTAACTTCTGTGATTCTGTCTATATAGCGTTTGAATGAGTTTGCCCCTTCAAACACCTCTTCACTGTAAGATCAAAGTGCCATGTGCCAAAGTTTCTCTCAGTGTTTTCTTCCTTTGTCTCCCTTAGTAACTGTCTTTGTTGCTCAACATCTTATTAGAGTACCTGGGCTACGATGATAATGTTCACGTTTACAGCTTTGCCCCGTTTTGGAACTTCCAAATTCACGTTCCTGATTGCTGATAGTGCATGTTATTTACGAGCCTGGCTTGATGCCCCCGTCCATCTCAGCTGTTAACACCTTGCAGGGAATTACAGGGGGGGGGGGGGGGGATCATTGTCTGTCATTAGGGGCCCCTCTCCTCTCTCCTTTCCTCTATCTGAAGCCATTTACACAGAGCCACAGGAAGGCAGAGGCCCCCCTCACAGGGGGAGGAGGCGTGAGAGGGAACAAAGACTACTGCCGCTCGCTGCCACTCAACCCAGTTTGAAGGAGTACCACATGAAATACTCTACCTAATTTGTGAAGGTGAGCACCCTTTAGCAGACCCTAGTGGAAACTAGATAATCCCTAACACTGTGACAGGGTGGGCACCACATTTCTTGAGAAAAGAAACAAACCCCACTGCTACTCATTTTGGTGTGCTACCTAGGGGTCGGGGTGGGGATCGGGGTGGGTGTGACCATAGACATGTATAGGGTATACCTATACATGTCTATGGGTGTGACCTCATGAGAACCAGCCCTCCATTGGAGATACTCGCAAAAATGCAGAACTAGCTGTTGGCTAAAAGGATGTTAGTTCCAGATGATTGCCTAGATCGACAACCATAATGACATCATAAAAAAACACTTCACTCTTTCAAAGTGCGACAGCTTGCTGACCTGCACCGTAAAAGTCAACTTGCATGTAGACAGCTGGATGAAAGTATTGTTTGCCTCATATAATGTACCTTCATGTATGTGTCGGTCCATTAGCAAATGCAGACAGTAGTTACAGCCCATGACTATTCAACAATAATGTAATGGGAAGGGGCTAGTCTATCCAACACATCATTAAACGCTCCCAAACCCATTCTGCAATGATGACTTAAGGCCACATATCTATTCTTTAGTGTTTTCGTTCATATGTGCAGAGATAAAGTGCTTTTAAGTGAGGGGCTTTCCTGGCGTAGACCACTAATAGCTAGTTGTTCCCCGAACGTCTGTGGCCCAGCTCCAGTGAGGAGCTGACTTGCTTGTCACAGATAAATGGAGCCCAATTATCAGGCAAATCACTCTGTCATTCCTCTAGCACAGGGATCCCAATGGACCTCTGAGTTTCCCAGTCATAACAGGGACTCTCCAATAGAGTAGTGTTCAAAGTGCTGCTCATGGTGCACTGACACACACACACACGCTCTCTCTGTATATTGTTCTCCCACTCTCGCTCTTTCTGTCTCCCTCATTTTCCTCCTCTCTCTCTCTTTCTCTCGATCAATTCAGTTCAATTCAAATGTGCTTTATTGAGATGACAAATTACACACTGTGTTGCCCAAGCATTCACAAGAACGGTAAAGGATAAATAAAAAAGGAAAAAAGAAGAAAAAAACACATATCTACTCACTACACTAACTCATTGTGTGTGTGTGTGTAAACGTGCGCTCATACTCCCTCTTTCCTTCTCTCCCTCTCTCCTTCTCTCTCTAGCCATCTCTCCATCTGCCATGCGTCCCCCTTCCCCATCCCTGTGTGTTCCTCTGCAGTCCATCAAGCATATCCCACAGCTCTCTCAGTGACAATAAGCATTTCATTCGTCCCCTGTCGACTCGTTTTTGGGTTGGTCTGTTGCATATTATCTTGCGGAGTGAAAGATGAAAGAACTTGCTTCAGAGCAGATACAGGCAAACTGAAAGAGTGGGACTGGACCCCCCCCCCCCCCCCCCTTTGTAATGATAAACAAATATCCCACAATTGTCAAAAGGAAAGAGGAAACTACATTAACGTCTTTTTATCTCTTTTTTTTTCTGCAATGCTGTTCTGTGAGAGTAGTCTGCGAGAGGACTGTGTGAGAGTAGTCTGTGAAGTGTTGCTACTCCCATTACAATCAAAGAATTGGGAGCCACCAGTCATCGCTGAAGTGTGACGCATCACAGCATTGCATTTTCTTGCATTTGCTTCAACCTAAACTAAAGGAGAACCACATGAAATACTGTGGTTTGGAGTGAGTTCCCAAAAGCAGTAAATTAGGTAAAACTATTTAGTCTCGTAAGACCTCAAATGTCTACAGAACGTTTAACACAGAATAAATGAACACATTTGCTACATGAACTGAGTATAACCACCGCTGTGAATGAACAAACTATCTGCCTTTACTGAACGTGACCACCCTGTAAATGAACAAACTATCTACCTTTAGGCCTATTAGATGTAACCGGTCCCGTGGCTGCCGCTAGGTTGCTTGTGAATGCGCTGCTCTGGGGTATAGTGAAGCGGAATGCCCCTGAGGTATGAATAAAGTATACACTGTAAGCTGCACACTGTAGGTCTGAGTGAGGGGGTGTGCCTGTGGTTCTAGAACATGATTTGAAGTTACCCTGGGTGTTTTGAGTAGTTAAATTCTGTGCTGTTAATTTGATTTATATTACAAAGAAAAATCATTGGTGATGCCTATAGAAATGTTTTAGTAAGATAGTAAAGAAATCAGAAAAATTATAGGCCTGTGTAAAACTATTTTTGTTGTTTTTTTTAAACTCCTGATCCAAATTTTAAAAGAATGCTAAGACCCAAAAATACTCTTTGTCATATGTGGCACAGATCAAATTCTGCTAGGGGAAAAGTCTTTACAACATCACAGAATAAAATCGCATTCGACATGGGAAAGATCAACCTTCATGTGCCCCAAAACAACATATTCTCTTCTCACTGCTAATATTTACAAACCAAATGGGGCACCACTCACTAGGTCACAGGCACGAATGAAATCTCTGCAGTCGCTATCTTTCACGTACCTTTGCGTAAGCATGGAATGAATGAGAGAAGAAAAAACTTACCCAGCGTAGCGATTGTTGTAAAGGTAGGCACCGACGGGACATACCACATTGCTGGAAATTATAACACAGCCCAGCAAAACTGCCGCGTGCAGAGACTGTCCCGAACTCACTCCCATACTCAACCAAATTACGAAATGTGATCACGCTGCTGTTTTGAAAAGTTTGCATCGGCAGTTCTGCAACGGCATTTAAGTGATAAAGTAGACTTTTTCAACAAATTAGGTTTTATGAAACGCCCTTGGGGATCCTTGTCCCGTTGCGTCCAGCCGCGGCTCTTGTGATATGGGGTGCTACGGCACAGGTGTGAGCAAAGTCGTCCAGCTGCCGATGTGGGGGCACTTACCACCTCAAACCCCAAGTGTGAATATGGTAGCATCCTGGCTTTTAAAATGTTGAGATTGATGTCACGTGACACAATGACAGAGAATATAGCTACCCCCCCCCCCCCCCCCCCCCAACCCACCCGCCCAATTGAGATGTTAAGAAACTCAGCGGGTTGGTTCCAGTGCATTTAAAGCCAAATTTATCACGGTAGCCCATCTGTTAGTTGCTTAGCCACTTTCTATTTCAGTTAGTTACAGACTATATAAACACACATCATTAGTTGATTACGATGGTCAGGTAACTTATCTGAAATCAATAGCTGTTACAAAGACTTTTAAGTGTTTTAGGATAAAATACTCAAAAAATACTTGAACACATTTAAGAATATACTCATTCATTATTATTCAGCATTTTACAAGTCTTTGCTAAACTTTCATACATCAAATATAACCTCAACTACAATACATGTGGGCTTACATGTCAGATTGCTGAGAACATATCTGCAGGATAGCCTAATCTGTCTAGGAATCTTGCACATATACTCTCATGTTTTGAATATCATAATCACATAATCACATCACATAATAACATTTCAGAGTTTCTCCCTCTCGTCTCTGGAGTTCAGCATTCTCACTAGCTAGTTCACACAACCTTGAAAATCATCTGGGACAATGTGCAATCACACGAATATCCATAAACTCTGTCTTGTAGGGGAGTTTCCAAGCGAGTGTGCTGCTTCAGACCATTTGGTTGCCACCCCACCCCCACCTCTACCCCTCCATCCCTCTTTGCGTGCTTCTGTTTGATCCTGTAGGTATCGGGCCGGCGCCCGCCCGGAGTGATTATGATTAAAAGTCTAAATCGGCCTTAAGTGAACCACCAGGCATTTACGCGTTTGTGATTGTATGGCAGCAGCACATTTTTCACGTGTTTTCTTACCCGTGTCAACACAGCGCCACCTGTTTCACACCCAAATACTGTAAGACAAATTATTCCCCTCTAATACATGCCGCCAGCAGCCCTACGATCAGCCCAGCCAGGACCATAGATGCTGAAACAGATGTGCTTAAAAACACAAATGTAAACATATATTTTGATTTACAACCATACGGTGTTTATGACTTCTATTCTGTGTAAACTGTGGTGGGATTTTTTATCCTGCTGTCACAACGAGGAGAAGAACTCAACATTTTAAAAGATATACACAACATTAATTAGAGGCAGGTCATACACAGCCCCACCAGAACGAGGCTGTCTCTGATCATATCCCCCAGACGTCTTTTATCTGCACTTTTGGCAAAAAGTGCTGAGGGACATATTTATGATGGCAAATATTTCACCTCCCTGAACACGTTTAATGACCTGATGGTAACCATGTTGTGTCACCTTAAATTATCTCACATAAGTCTGTCAAATGTGTCAAATGCTCTGTGCATGTGTCAAATGGCATTGTTTAGGTTATTTTTCTTACACTGACAGACACAATTCCATCATTACACATATGGTTTACATTATTTTACATTCAACCTTTATATATGGTGTCTCAATAACTTTTTTCAAGAAAAGAAATTTCCTTATTTAACCTCCATATCCCTTTCCCTGTGTTTGTTTAATAGTTGCATTTCACTAACATTTCAATCCCCTAGAGCACAATCCATCTGGAATGCATACATTTTTTTTTACATATGTTATGAGAATACACACGATGCAATGAAATGGTATATCGTAGGGTTGCATACATGAATACATGTCAGACTCTAAGAAAGCTCTAAGAAAATAAACCCAAAAGACGTTTCAATTCAGATGCTTTAGACATGGCTCCCCACTAGTCACTTTCTGGAAATGACATTTAAGTGAATGTTTGGGAGTTTGTGGGGAGGCAGCAACACAGTGGCATATTCATGAAGCGGTTGCAGTTCCATATATAATGTTCTTCATTTCTGGACAACCGAAAATCGCCTGCATAAATACCAAACCCAGAGGTTGCTTGGGCAGTTTTGCGAAGGGCAGCGAACTGAGGCGGATTTGTTGGACATTCAAAGCAACCCGGATCGAGAGGAGGCCGCCACAGTCTCAGTGGGAACCAATGCAGACTCTGTGTTGTTTTTAATACGGCAGGGCAGCTGCCTGCAAACACCTACCTGTGGCCTGTGGGAGAGAAAGCCCCAGCAGACGCTCACAGAGCTTGGTTTCATGCTACCCGCTGGACTGCGGCAGTTGGCAGCGATGAGCACTACATCTTTTTTTCATGTGGTGCTTTTAGAGTGACAATATGGAGTGAGTTTGGGGTTTGGAGCTGAGGACTATGAATAGGACTTTTCATACAGAATGTATGTCTGTTTATGGTAGCCTGTGGTATACAGTGCAGTGTAATGAAGGATAACAGTGGTTCTTTTGTTAGGCATTTGGCTTTATTGCAAAGTTTTGATGCATTGGAGTATCCAGGTGTGTGAGAGATTGGATCATAAAAGTGTGAAACAAAGACTGGAGGCTACAGAGCTGTGCAGTAGGTAAACCGTACTCCACACTGCCTTAAGACACATGCTAGCAATTGCTGCATGAATTTTAGTCTCCTTGAAGGCATTTCACTCTCCAAGGCTGTAGGTTTGAGTCTTGTATGAGGCTCAAACCTACAACCAATAACATAGATTATAGCTCCATAAACACACACACACTTGCTAATTGTACGTCTAAGCTGGGGGCATAAAATCTAAATATGTGTTTACACAAGTGCACAACTTAAGTCAGTCGATGAGAGACATGCCCCTGCCTCCCTCAACCTTCCAATTTCAGATCAGGTTAAAGCAGATCCCACTTTTCTCTTGAATCATGCAACACAAATTTCATATGAACTGACTGTTGTCCAGTGGAAAAGGTAAACCAACTGGTAAATCTACAAATGTAGTGCGGAGAGAACAAGGCAGCCATCTGCTAATTGAATTGGAACCAGCCAATGAGCTAAAGCTAATAAAAGAGTAGAGGCCCATATCATGCAAAGTGTTTGGAGAATTGTTGTGAAATTGCATGACCTCTTCCAGTCAGACTGACTCGTTCAGCATTTATTCAGTCTCATATGTGCCGGCCGGGAGGCATCACCATAGTGCTGGCAATAGCAACAGACATATCTGTGCAGATTTATTGGCTCATATGGTGCGCGGCATGCGTGGGCTGCATGGAGGCGCTATGCTCTATTGGCCGCGATGGGGGAACCCAATCAGGGTGGGTAGGGAGAGGAAGTGGGTAGACAGACGGGCCATCGGAGGTCTTCTGAAGCATGGCAAGATTGCAAGATGCTGGCATCAGGAGGGACACTCAGGGTTCAGACTTTGATAGGAGGACGGCCCACGCACGCTTGTCACAGCGTGTCTTTGAAGCCTCTGTCATTACTTCATGCTACACACACACACATACACACAGACACACACACACACACACACACACACACACACACACACACACACACACACACACACACACACAGACACACACACACACACACACACACACACACACACACAGACACACACACACACACACACACACACACACACACACACACACACACACACACACACATACAGTACATAAACACAGACAGACACACTCAAGATAAAAGCCTTTTGTGAACCCAGTGATCAGAGTCACAAGCACACTCAGAGCACATCCATTCATTTGGCTCTTTTTACGGGTCCCAGAGCTACATGTTTGGACGTCGCCTTACCAGCTGCTGATGAATCACTAAGCAGACGAGAGCTCTCTGTGACAGTGGAGTGAGGACCGGGAAGTATTGGGTTTCACTTGTGAACATCAGACTGACAGGTTAGTGTCCCATGCATTACATCTGAAATCCTATCTGGGCCCTGCCTCGCCATACAGGAAGCATGAAAAGACTTCTTTTGTTAGGCTTGAAAGGTTGCTTTCCGAGCTGTCTGTGATTGCATACGTACGTACTGTAAATGCGAGTGGAACATTTTCAAATATTTTCCATATTCATTACAGTGCCACATATAGTTGAGGGATCAAATGAAGAACCACTCATTTTCACACCAGTCATGCTTTCACTGAACGAAGGGGTAAAGCAAAGTACAGTTTAATCATAAGCCACTTTAGCATTTCATATTAAAGGAACAGTTCTTTATCCTTGCAAAATGTTGTTGATATTTGAGCTCAACAGCCAATCAAATACACCTTTTGCTTCTGTGCTCATGAAATGCCATCGTTGACACCCATTCACAGAGCCAGTATTGTGGAGGAACACTGGAGTTTTTGAATGTGCACATACTCCAGAGTACTCTTAAGAATTCCAAAGTTGTTTAGAACAGTCTTAAAGGTACAGTCCATGAGTCTGGTTATTTAAAGATCAACTGGCAAATGAGACCTCTACCTTCCTGCTCCTGAAGCATTGTGTTGATTGGCTGGAATAGTGTATGGCTCGGCCTGAGTCGCTTTGATAGTATCCCGTTCACAGAGCCAGGACTGTGCTGTGCAGTTTCTTTAGCATGGCACAGCGGAAGAATGTGAGGAGAAATTTGCTGAATTCAGTGAAAAGTGTGATGGATTACATTCAAAGACTGTCCTTTTAACTTTTGACGGACACCCAAGATTAACTGATATTATATTTTGCAGGCCATCCACAACAAACATAGCTGTCAGAGTGTTTTTGACAACTAGCACTCAAAGCGTTGTTTATGGCAGCTTAAGAAGGTAGGACAAGAAAGCAAGCACCCGCATTCGAGGGCTCCTTCCCTGAACTCCTCGTCTTCATATCCTCAGGGAGAAACCAGTATGTGTGTAAATGGAACATCTACTGTGCCTCACTTCTGACTGTTATTTATAACACCCATCGGTATTGATGTGAAAAGATGATTAGATCCTGTGTCGGCAATCTGGAGTTAAGGATCTGGACCCCTCATCGCAGTAACAGTGGTGTGTTGTTCTTGGCATCCCGTGCATGGTGGCTGATGGCAATATAACATAAAACTCAGAAGAAGTTTTTTTTAGTGGAGCCATGTTGTGAAACTGCTGCAGGTACTCAGGTTGAGCACTTAACCCAGGTGAGATGCCATCTCTCTCTCCACTCGCACATAGACACACATACACACACACATACAGACAGTACCTGGTCCTGTGCTTTGAAGGATGGATCCCACATCGATGCAGTGCCTTATCTTTTTAAACTGTCATTCGCTTCGGCACGACTCGGTCTGTTTTCCTCACCGCAGGATTGCATTTGATCTTCCAACAGGGCTGCACTTCAAGGTGGTAGTGGAGGAAAGTACTGCAGTTCGCTCTCATATTTCAGGACTGACATCTACAAACAGGTTCTAGTATCCTTTAGAAGAATAGTGTCCTTATGCTATAGAGAATTTTCAAGTTATGTTTTTTGGCCTGATATGATATGTACAATGGAAGTAAATAAGGATCTTCAAAAATGATTCTTCTTCTCTATTTGTAACCATAGGTGTGAAACTTCAGGTTGATATCTAGATAGATAAATGGATACTTTATTAATCCCGAGGGAAATTCATGGAAAATGTGATGTGAGATTTGAGACCTTTTGCCAGTTTTGATGAAAGGAATTGGACAAAAAACTGGAAAACTATTAAACGAACTGGAAGACTATAATAAAACATTATGAAATAATAATCATCAGAATTACACAATGTAATCTCTGTCCCCTTGAATGAGGTATTATACAAATAAAAAAAAATATTTCTCACTTTCCGCCAGTTCCGGTCCAGTGTTCTCATTCTTTCAGTAAACATTTAAAATGTTCGACAATTGCGCCACCTATTGTTAAGTGGCAGATTTCGGAATAATTTCAGCAATCCTGTGGTTGCTCAATGCATGCCAAAGGATCCCCCCTATTTCTGTAAACGTAATTGATCAGTAAAGACATTATCAGTGTAACATGGGTTAGGTCCTGATGTTTGGCTCATATTTTACTGATTTCAAGAGACTTATTTTACGTTGTTTCCCCCACAGTTATATAACTCTAAACTATGTGAAATCACTATTTAATAAATATTTAAGCATGACATAAATGTCCATTTTTCTGCTTTTATTGTTTATTTACATAAATGAGGATATGATTGTACAAAGTGAAGAATAAGTGACTGGACTCCATAACCAATTAAATTAAAAGGTGCTTGATGAACACAAGAGGGCAGTGTCGGTCAACAATAAAACGACATATTCAGTATTATACGTCAGTGTTCTAAGACTCTGAAAGCTTTCCAGGGCCCTGTATGCCTCAGTAATGGTGCACAGTTGATAGGGGTGCACTGGCACAATGACTGATTAGAGTGAGTATGAATAACAGCCATTTCAGTTTAAATAATTTGTTTCTCATAACTATGTCTGTTGAGAAATGAAGTACTTCAGAATTATCAAATAGGATCTACTTACTTTGTATTCTTGCTTGACAACACAAGATGTTGTTGCTGTAACGTAACCTATTACATTATTGGTTTTAGGGATGTTCCTCAAACATTCATGATTTTAGAGCATATAAAAAAAAATGCTTCAGATGTTTCAAGAGATGTCCGCTTAACAGAACAGGGGCCGTATTCACAAAGCCTTTTATCTTACCACTAGGAGTGCTCCTAACTCGCGCTAAAACCTTTTACGTAGGAGTAATTTCTTAAAAGTGACTTACAACGGCTCTGAGACCTACTCATACTAAGGATAATACCAACTCCTAAGCTTAAGATAAAAACTCCGTTGCTATGGATGACGTCGCTTCTCATGCACGAGTTTAGAAGGGGTGAGGACGGTGATTGGTTGTTGACAGGCTCTCTCATTAAAAACTCAGTCCTAACATCCCCCTAACGATACCACTAAATAAACAGAAAATAAGAGAATAACCTAGGCTTCAAATGAAGTCATATTAAATAGTTATGGACAGTGCACTTAGCAGAATGCACACGCATGATGACAAGTTTGTGCATCCAACGAGAATGACGCTTTGCACGTTAAGAGAAAGAGAAATTGCCGAAAAAAACATGGAAATTGCACGAAATCAAAGAAGGAATAATTAAAGCACCCTGCAAACTATGCCTGAGGCATGGGAGGACATATGTCTTAACATAAATGCTTCATTCCCTGCCGTGTGTCGCTCTGTCGATGACTGCGAGAAGCGGTGGTATGCGCTCCAGTCACAATGTAGGATGGAGATTGCGGAGTGGACTTTAAAAGAGCCGTCGCGGCTACAGGTATTGTGTCACCAAAATAGGCCTCATGTGTATACTTGCATGTTGTAGTTCAACTGTGCTCCCGGTTGTGGATTGAGGAAGGGTGTCAAAAGCCATGTCTTGCATGGATGGCCACTGTCACCCAGCAAGTGGCATCAAGCAGGTACATGGTGCCGCTCAAAAAGCTGGCGCAGACCGCACTCTCCATTAAAATGCGCGAATCGTGAGTAGATCCAGGCCACTTCGCAACAATATCCATGATTGTGAAATTTGGATCAAACACTATCTGTGTATTAATTGAATGTACCTTTTTGCGGTTTACAAAGACGTCCTCATCTCTGGATGGAGAAATTATTTTAATGTGTGTTCCATCGATGGCACCCACGACACCGGGCATTCCTGCAAACGCCAAAAATCGCCAAAAATCGTAATGTTATCAAACATTTAACTTCCGGACTGATTGGGTTGTTTCGGATAGTTGGAGACGTGATTGCATCCCGCACTAATTCTAGTAAAATGTTGATGCCTTCACGGTTTAAACGATATCTTCTCAACAATTCAGAGTCGTTCATTGTCTCCAACACGTTACGTCTGGCTTCAGCCATTTTAAGACTTTTTGTGAATAGGTCTTAGTGACTTAGGAGTCCTCATGAGGAGTTTTAAGCTGTCCTAGACTTAGGTGCTACTTTTAGGGATAAAATATTTTGTGAATTGCTCTTAGTAAAAAAAAATAGGAGTCCTAAATTTAAGACTGACACGCCCATTATTTTTAGGAGTTTCTCCTAAATTCGCCACTTATGAGCTACTTTTAGCCCTAAGATTCTTTGTGAATACGGCCCCAGATGTCTAAGCCTGGATGTGATGCAGCATACAATTTCAGTTCTATTTATTTTGGGCTCAAGGGATGCCATCTTTAAAATGACATACACATTTCACACTATGCAGTTTGATGGTCTGTTAAAAGTAAAGTATATATTTCTTAAAAATGAAATGTGTTGTGTCCTCTCAGTCTATTGTGAATGCATGCTTGGATGTGTCTCTTGACATCTGAATTCAAATGTGTAGTTCAGAATCAGTCCTGTGTTGCCATATTATAGAGCACACTTTATATCAGTCCTATGAGGTAAATGCTTTTCAGTTTTACAAAACACTTTTTTTCACACACACACACGCACGCACGCACGAACGCACGAACGCACGCAAGCAGGCACGCACGCACGCACGCACGCACGCACGCACACAAAAACACACACACACACACACACACACACACACACACACAAACACACACACACACACACACACACACACACACACACACACACACACACACACACATACAGCACATTGACACAGACAGACACACACATACATTTCTCTCGCTACACTTAACCAGACACTACAGGACTCCGAATCAATATTCCTCCACAGAAAAATCCTCCAAGTATATCTACACATTTTGTTGAGCCGTCCCTGACATCGATATGTTCAATCCTGTCTTTTCCCCCCCACAAATAGGAAATCAATCCCTGTAAACAACGTTTCACTCTCCCAACCCAGGGGTTACTCACTTCTCACAGACACCAAGCCTAGGAGGGTGGTGGTAGCCTGCATCCCTGTTTGCAGCAGAGTAAGGGACGGACCGCACACAGTGTATATAGGGCCCAATAAAACATCTCCCGCTAAACATCCAGGGGCCTTCGAGACCTCAACCCACTCAGTCGAATGAGGAGCACACAAGATAGGCAGGGCTAGTCCACTGAAGCCTGACCTGCAGCTGGATCCCCCCCCCGCATGTTGACTTTTGCACTGGGGGGCTGGGAGACCCGGTGATTCCACACTAATCTCTAAGATTCCCAGCGCTGTGAATGTGGCCATAGGCATGTCTAACTTCCGCTGTCTGTCCATATCCAAACTCCATCTCTGCACAAAGTCACACATACATACAAACAATGGATTTGTTTAATTTTAGAGACACGGTATGGTGTCAGATGAAAGACAAGGGGCATTCAAATGATTAGAACCACTATGATCTTTTTTGAACAGGCTCAATGCACTCTGTTGTTGACCTTGACTGCTGCAAAGTTTACTTCCTCATGATGGGGAGGAACAAAGTTAAAGCAAGCACTATTACTTTGACTTACAAGTTGGGAGGAGTGTGAGTACACGTTTTCATTAATGCATTTAACACACAGCACACTATGTTTCAAGTACAACAAATGTAACATATAGGCCTTTAAAAATGTACGCTATCAAAGCTCATTCTTCCAGTTATACATCGTTCCTCAAAGCACCAGTCTCAACTGTGGTATAACATCGTTCATAAACATTTCAGAGTTTATGAGCTAGTAACAAACTAAACTAGAAAATGCATTTCCTGAAGGAAATACCAGTGCATGAAATGCAAAAGTTAGGAAAGGAAGAAGAAAAGAAAGAAGAGTGAAAGAAGGAAAGAAGAAAGGATAGAAGAGTGAAGAAAGGAGAGAAGAGAGGATGAAGGAAAGAAGAGTGAAAGAAGGAAAGAAGAAAAGAAAGAAGAGTGAAGAAAGGAAAGAGGAGTGGAAGAAAAGAAAGAAGAGTGAAGAAAGGAAAGAAGAGTGAAAGAAGGAAAGAAGAAAGGAGAGTGAAGAAAGGAAAGAAAAGTGAAAGAAGGAAAGAAGAGTGAAAGAGAAAAAGAGTGAAAATATTGAAAAAAGGAGATAAAAATGGAGTGAAGAAGAGAGATTGAGTGTGAGAGAAAATAGACTAAGAGGGATAGAGAGAAAGATGGAGAGAAAAAAAGTAGAGAATGGAAGGTGTCTTAATGTTCCTACACTGTAAAAAAAAAAAAAAAAAAAAAAAAAAGTTGGGTGAACTCAAAATTTTAAGGCAACAAACTTCATTAAAATTTTAAGGCAACAAACTTCAGTAAAATTTTAAGTTGGGCAATTAAACTCAATATTTTAAGTTTTGCTTTTGAGTTTGCTCAACTCTGAATTCTGATTTTGGTCAACTCAAGAGTAAGTTCTACTAACTCATAATTTTACATTGTAATAACATTTAATCCTTACTTGTGCCAACTCTCCCCTAAGTTGTACTTACTTATTATTTAACATTGTAATAACATTTAATCCTTACTTGTGCTAACTCTCCCCTAAGTTGTACTTACTTATTATTTAACATTGTAATAACTTTTAATCCTTACTTCAGCTAACTCTCCCCTAAATTGTACTTACTTATTATTTAACGTTGTAATAACTTTAAATCCTCACTTCAGCTAACTGTCCTGTAAATTGTAGTAATTTATAATTTTACATTGTAATCTTATACAGAATTCACTTTAAATGGGTTTAGCAGAATAATTTAAGAGGAATTTAAAATCGCACACTGCAATAGTTTATAATGTAACTCAACTTTATAATTTATAACCAGGAACTTCTAATCAAATGTATAGATAATTACAGACGCAACATATACATTCAAAACATTTGTTTTATTTATACTGTATCAAATCCCTTCCAAAAGGGGCAAGTAAATGCAAACTATCGAGACCATGTAACATGTTTCAGAAAAACCAACCAAAAAAAAATTTTTTACAAGGGAAGGCCCTTTAAAGCTGCAGTTTGTCTATGTGCAGAGATGTCAGATGTCTGAAACAAGAGTTGCATAAAACATTACAAGATGTAATTGACATATAAGAAGTAGAGTAAACATGCAGGCAGCTGTCCTTTTCAATATCCAAAATGATTGCTACGATTACGATTGCTCACTGTGAAGGTATATCCACTGGAGGTGCTTTTTGTGTCACTGACAGGCTCATATCATTATCAGTGTCTGACAACATTATGAAAAGGCTCCCCACAGAGCAATGTCTTTTTGTTTTTAAGATTAAAATACCCTTTGTTTAACAAGAAAAAGCCGCTATATCACCTCGATTTGAAAACTGAATCAAAAACGTCTAAAAATGACCTATATATTCCACAATTCACACTACATGGACAAAGATGTAAACAGTGTTGTTGGACTGCTCATTAACTTCACTGGAGCAATTCCAAGAACGCGATTGGATAACAACGTCAAAACGTCACGATTATCGGACCCAAAGTGTAGCTGCCCTCTCCATTTGCCTCGGGAATAAAGTTATCGATAACAACTTAATAAGCAATAACTGCAAGTGGCAACAATTTTTGTCTAAACGTGAATACAAAAGTAGAACATATTTACAAAAACATGGCTTCTCCATATCCAGGGAACGTTAAAATGCACGAAATCGCACCTCGGCCCACCACCTATTAGGGGAAGCCAAGCTTTAAAGACATCGCCACTGGTCGTAAGTGTGAACTAGCCAGGTAACAAACTACACACGATGGCAGACAATGCTAATATTTGTATGATGTACCCAAAAAATGAGCTCCCCCTCTTTGAAAGATCAGCAGCCGCCACTGGTGGGGCAGGCAGCACACTAACTGCAGAACCGAGCAGCAACCTGTCGCTGGCCCCGCGCTCTCTCTGTCCCTACTAAACCAGCCTGCTCACCTGCTACCTGGAGCAGAGACGGAGCATGACTACCACTGTGTAGTAACACTACACTTCTGAAAGATGGCATAAAATGTCAGCTAATGTTGCAACCACAATTTTGAGTTAGCATTAATACCCTAATGTCTTTTTTGTATCTGTAACAAGCTGGCAAACACGAATTAAAGCAGCACAACGGATCAATAGCTATACGCTAGCTATATGCTATCAGCTAAAACTGACGAAATCTCTTGAAATGTGCTGACTTTGACATTATTACAAACTAGTTACTCAACAACTGTCCTTACACAGTCAAGCAAGTGCAACACAAGACAAAGCAAGATGGCAAATAAGCTTACTAGTTCAGCAGACAGTGGAAAGTTGGGCGGCAAAACTACAGAACGAAGTTATGTGCCTATAGACCCTGCATAGCAATGGCGCGGATGCAATTCTCTATATTAAAAGTCATTGTAGCGCCCCAATTTTTTTCAAGCTGTTATTTTTAGGTTAAACTGATTAACCTAACCATAATCCTGAAGTATAATTGTTGCATTGTGTTACTTTAACACAATACCAACAGTCAGAAGATAACATGCCTGTCCTGTTTGAATAGGTTGCCTGACTGATGCTAGCTTTCTCTAATGACTGAAAAGCTTTGTGTAAATGTCTTGGTCGCTTTCTCCATTAAACGACGTACAACATAGGCCTACTGCACAACACAACTCAGAATAAAATTCGCGCATCATTTTAATTTAATTAAAGGTTGATTTAAAACGTACCTGTTTGGACTCCAGCAAGAGACAGCAGCACAGCCAGAATGAGACTTCAATTGTAAAGTGCCAACGGACAGTTGGCTTTTTCCCGCATGTCACAACAAAGAGGGCTATATATTTTCAAGTTTTATCAACATAAAGTACTGTTTTAGGCCAACAAATACAAGTTGCTTTTTTTACAGTGTAGTTACAGTTAAATTGAGAGGGACAAAGAGGTTCCTTTGATTTGGCGCAGCTGTCAGTAAAGCACAGGTGCAAGCCAGTTTAAAGACCCTATTATGACGTCATAATGGCCCAATGTAAGTCAATGGGAAAATTTCGATTCGTTTTTATTTAATATCTTAAAAAGTATAAAGTTTTGAAAAGTGAAAAATACATAGCATAAGTGTCGTTTACAAGACCTACGCGACAAAGTTTGAATGAAGTTTCTACGTTAAGCGGTTCGGGCTGAATTAATCGCAGAAAAAGGTAACAAGAATAAGAAGAAGAAGAAGAAGAAGAAGAAGAAGCCTAGGAATAACAATACAGGGCATTTCATGCACTGTAATAACAAATCACATGCCAATATTAGGCTAAATATAACGTTTAGAATACAGCCTACATTCCGTTTTGTAGCGAATATACGATGTTAGTGGAATTGAGTCTGGGAAAGTTTTGAATTTTAATTAGCCCCATGCCATCAACGTTTCCCCTCCTAAGTGTCAGACGGGACCGTGCTGGCATGAATTCCCAGGCATTTATTTCCTGTCCTTCTTGTGGTGGAGGGAGGGAGGTTGGATTTAGGAAGAAGGTCCAAGGAGTCACATGGACACAAGTGTTTGATGAATGTTCAAACGACACTGTTGCACTGAGATTGCTCTCCTCTTTAGTGCTCATTCAACATTTGCAATTAGTTGCATTTTTTTGCGTGAATGATTTTTAATCGAAGGATTTCAACGCGGCAACGGTGAACTGTTGATTTACCCTTCAGTTTGGATTATGTTGGAAACTTTTGTCCGCTTCAATCAAATTATTCACAATATAATTTAAACCTCTCTTTGTGAGAAAGTTGTGATAACTATTTGACAATGACCGAAGAAGGCAAAGCCGAACACCGGGCTGAAAGCGGGAAAGACTTGGAGAAACAGCTCCGTTTGAGAGTTTGCGTTTTAAACGAACTTTTGAAGACTGAGCGCGATTATGTTGGAACTCTGGAATTTCTTTCGGTAAGTTTGATTGAAACGCACAACATTTTGCCTGAGACAAGCTTCATGTTTCCATTAGATTCACAACACTGGCTGTAGAGGTTCCTTAACAACAGAGCTATTTAATATGCATGGTACTCATGCAAACCGCTGAAGTCTTGCGGTGCACCTCAGAGCCCAAATCGTGAGTTGCCTGTCAATCCCAGAGATCGTTACGGTTTGTATATCTCAGGGTAAAACCGCTGTTTAATTATGAAGTTAAATCATTGTGAGACCGCGTAAAGGATTTTCAGGAGAGGCGGCATCTGTGTTGTCCAAGCGTTGAACACATTGGGAGGCATTAACCTTCGCTGTCCCCTAGTAAACTATTCATGTGCTGTCAGACAACCCTGTCGTGGAAAGTGGAACAGTAAATGGTGTTATGCTTGATCTATAATCCAGTTAATCGTTTAATTGCCACTACTGCATAAATGACCACCAGAGACTAGTGAGAAATAAAGGGACACGTCTGTTGTTGTCAAATAAACTAGAACTGAGTAAAATGTTTTGTCCACTTTCATTGGACTTGGCTATTTGGTATTTTTCACTTCACGTAGACTGTTTGGTCATGTGATGGATGAAGTTGCTAAATCATATACGAGGACTTTTATAGAGGCACACTTATCTAGTTGTTTGGAGACTACAGTGGCTATTGATTTCCCAAGTTGTGTCCCCCATTTATGCTGTCGTTGATGTTATTTATTAACATTTAGAGCACGGAAAAAAACACTGGCAGCTAAATCAGAGTGTCCATTATGGAGGGTTGCTATATACTATTAATGTTCAATTCACACAGCATTTCAGTCGTTTTCTCCAGGGTCCTTCTCAATCACGAATGGTTCCTTAGAGGCGCAGAATGGGCCTGGCAGGCGACTGCAGAGCCTAGCAAATACCTGTGACTCAGGCCCTGCCAAGGGCTGAGGTAACTCGGAGTTGCGCTACGCCAAGGACAGCGCAGGTGGAGAAAAATTAAAACCACTTGGGTTGGCTGGCATGCTGTGTGTGTGTGCATGCGTGTTTGTGTGTGTGTGCGTGTGCTATCCACAATGAGAGCAACACTGTCCTGAATTAGAAGACATGTGGTCACCTTAATGGTATGACAGAGCAAACACTGGGGCAAAAGGAGGAAGGAAGGGAGATAGCATATGATAACAGGGATATGATAAATTGTATGTAAGTGTATACAGTGATATGTCCACAATTAGGTTCTTTGATTTAGCTATGGAATGTCAAAGAAAGGAATGCAACAGCAAAGGCTGTGTGAGTGTGGGGGTTGTTTTTTTTGGTGATACACATTTAAGAACCAATTGCATTCTCACTCGGCCTGATAACGTGAGGAACAGTTAGATAGGGACCACAGAGACCACTCTCAGTCTTGTACTCTGGAACATAGACGTCTATTCTCTGGAAAGCAACCCCTGCATATTCCCAGCAGTTCTCTTTCCAAGTATTGTGGGAACGTCGCGGGAATGGCGGGTCGAGGGCACTGCGTAGAGTGTCATTACAAACACGGGTTCCCAAGACCGAAATGTATGCAGGCATTCCTTTCCACTAACCCAGAGCCACCCGCAGATGGTTTCAATGTAGATACTGAAGACTGTCTGGTCCAGAGGGGAAGCTACAAGTCTGTTTCCTCACACTGAGCAACTTCAGCCTATTTAGAGGAAAGGGACTGATATTGCTAATGTTTACAGAACGCTCTCTGCATTCCCTTCAACAGTGCTCGCCCCCTCCAGGGGCTGTTATTTATGAGTCAGTGAAGACACACGTTCACACAGAGTAAGTACAAGCTCAGTGATTTATGCGAACATTAGTATTATATCATCAGACAGAAACTTGCAACTTGACTTCTCCCCTGAAAATGAGAAAACGTTTGTTTTTCTTTCACATCACCACAACATCATCTTTTCTTAAATCCTCTCTCCTCTGAAAAGTTATGTAAGAACTACCAGTGAAGCTCCTGCTTGTGAGTCAGCATACATCATAAAACAGGATTGCTTATCCCTTGAAGCAGACCTAACCAGCGCATCAAGGCACCTTTTTTTTTTGCTGTGTCCACAAGTGCGGCTATCAACACGTTGGGAGAGGCTGATAAGTGTGGCTTTGAAGCTGATGAAAGCTGTGCATCCCTGGCCTCCTACGGGTGACAAGTTGGGCCAGTTAGATTACTTTTCCCTCTTATCACACAGGAGAGGCTGGGGAGTCGCTGGGGTGGGGCGGTGGGGGGTTGGAATCAAAGTGTTGGCTGGAGGACAGGAACCAATGGAGGATTCTTGTCTGGTCATCCTTTACCCGATCGCCTCTCATTAGATGCACAGTCAGATCCGGAGGGATGGAGTTAGGAGTCGTTAGCGGTACTCACACATTCTACGCAAGCAACGCTAATTTCATTTGGCTGGCAATGAGCAAAGCAACGAGCAATGAGCAAAGTCCATTGGCCATGAACTGAAGCTATCGCGTGGCGTGTGGGCGCATTGCGCTGACCCACCCACTTTTGCACCTAGGATTTTGCTCATGGTAATAAATTAGCAAAAATGATTTCGCCAAGTCATTAAACTAGCTTTTGTTCATGTTCGGCAGATTTGCTTGTTTCTTGTTGCTTTGCTCATTGCCAGTTGCCCATAAATAAAATTGGGTGCCGAGGACTGTTTGGGCTTAAAGAGGGGCTGCCATGCTGAAGAAAGAGAATGTGTGTGTGTGTGTGTGTCTCTTGGGTGTGGGTGGCTCCTACCAAACAATATGGTTCCCTGGGGGACAAGCCTGCAGCTCCTGCCAGGGTGAGGCTGTGACGCTTTAAGCTGGGCTTGGTGCCTCTCTCCTGTAAACCATATTTCCTGGTGGAGGAATTCCAGAGAGGTTAGGAAATCCAGGGAACAATGGGGCAGCCGCTGCCCATCCAGGCGCTGCAGGATTATTCATCATTGTAGATCAGTGGCGCCCCAAAGTTACGTTCAGCCAGCCATGCTGGTTTCTATGAAAAATAATGCACAGGAAATAAAAGGCAGTGTCTGTATATTGACTTACAGAGGGGCCAACTGTAATACTGCAACAGTTTCACCATTGTCTTCGTCCGGCAGTTTGCAGGGGACACACTTCCACCATAGAGTACCATCATACTGAGTCCCATGATTAAAGTATCCAAAAGAAAAAAGAGACATATATAGACTTATAGGTAAGGTTTATATCGTTTTAATTAAAGTAATTAGCAGATGCTTTTATCCGGAGCAACTAACAAAATTAGATAAAAAACAGTAAAAACAACAATAGAGACAATCGTCAATAAAGTAGTAAACATGATCAAATTAAAATAATAAAATAATATCAAGTGTCATTTATAAGTAAAACCATCAGTTATTACTGTAATAATATAATATAATAATAATACCAAATATCAAAACTATGATTATATTTATAAAGTATGCCTCTAAACTAATTCGCAAATGATGAGGTGAGTTTTGAAACGCTTTTTGAATATACCAAGGCTGGCGCTGTAATGGACAGCACTAGGCAGGTTATTCAACCACTGAGATACTACAAATTAAAAGTCTATACTGCGATCTCTTGCTGCTGGCGGAGTTTATAACATTTTATTTTTGTATTATTAATTATATTTATTTCAGATAATCTCTGTATTATAGTGTAATAAATATTGCATTAAGAAAAGTTGTAATGGAGGGTCAACTTTCCCAGCACTGCTAGCGTGTATTCAAATTTTCCCTTGGGTGAATATATTTAGCCAGCTAATTTGGCTATTTCTCGTTCAATGACAGTCATTATAAATCACAGGAGGCTAGCTAGCTAGCTAGAAGTCAACATAGAGTCTAGTAATACTCATTCAAGTACACATATATGGCATCAGCGCATTTGTGCCACGTCACTGATTCGATGAGTTACACAATTGATGGTTTTTCTTAGTGGTAGGGATAGGTCCCATGAGACATAGACCTTGGCATGAAACAGTGTGCAGATTATACTCTCTGATGAGAATGATTTCTGGCAGCAGTGGAGTTGAAGCGGGTCCCTTTGGGGACTCTCTCACAGATATCTTGGGCAGAGCTTATGTAAGAGCTCATTACACTGTAGATCATGATACTTGGAGGGCTGGGGGAAACCTTGAAGGTCCAAGAAAATGATTCCCTATTTCTCTCTCTCACAAAAAAACACAAAAAAACAGCCAACATGGTAATGAGAAGGTTGTGTAAGCATACATTTTAAATTTAAGTGATGCTTTGTATCTGATGTGAACTCTCTCTCTCAAAAGCATATGTTCTGGTTTGGCCATATTGACATTTAGAGAGAGTGATTTTTGGACAGCCTTGTGAGATGCATGGTGAGCCCTTATGAGGAAAACAGTCTGAGGGGACAGAGGGCGAAACCTTTCATGTGTTATGGGGGGAAAGCAGAAACATAGCGAGGAGTAATAAGTTCCTTAGGGGCCAAGAGTTTTGTTAAGTGGTTTCTCTTCTCTGCTCCACTTTCGTTTGCAGTTGCCTATAGGGCTGTAATGTAATGTAATATAATGGCTTAAAAGCCCTGTGATAAACCAAACAGAGAGAATGTGGTTATTGTCATGTGAATTCTGCGGCTTTATCGTTCCCCACGGATTCCCGCTCTTTCATGTTGCATTTAGCTAAAGCGGCATTTGGTATAGCCATTAAACATTCCAACTCGTAATGGCTGCATTATGTAAATTATAGATCATAACTAAAGATAATGTAAGTGCAAAGAAAATTAGCTTTGGTGGGGGAATATTTACCTCAGATGGTGGAGATCAGAGAGCAGTGATTATAGCGATCTCTGTAATGATGTCTGTCTGTCTCTTTACTGTCTGTCGCAACGCCCCCCGAATGCTCTTGGGTTGAGACTTCTCTCATTAGAATCATTAGAATCAACATGAATTGTTATGTTGTTTTTCTGTGTGCGATTTGAGCTTTGAGTATGCATGTGCTTCTGTGTTTGTGTGTCTGTAAGGAGTAGGAGGTGGGATGGGGGGTTGTGGTGGGGGTGCATCCTCAGGACAGAGAGACGATGGCCTTGCTGACCCCTTTCCCCACTGTGGGTCACAGGCCACCCTCCCCCCCCCAAAAAAAAATCCCATCACCACAACCCGGACCGGACCACACCTCATCCTCTGCCCTTTCCTGTCTGTTTATCTTCACTCTTCACTTCTGATGCTGTCCCCCCCCCCGAACCACTAACCTCCGCCCCCTCCACAGTGATCTGGAAACAGGAACAGAGGATGTTGACCACCCCTCCCCCTCCCCTTCCCCAACCTTAACCCCTCTGAGGACCCTCACGAAGCTCAGGAGACATGCGTTGGGTCTCTTATCACTCGCAGTGGCAGGGCCCTGAGTGTGTTTTTCCGGACTGTCGAGGAAATTCTCTTGATTGACGCGTGAGTGGACGGAGTCCAGGAGTCTGGGAAGTCCAAAGCCCGCCAGGACGGGCAGTGAGGGAAGCAAAGGGAGGGAATCAAGGGAGACTTGGGCCTGAGGATGAAGCCAGGCTGGCTGTTGGTGTCGGTTTGATTGACACTTGAGAGGGTGAGACTGGACGACTACTCAGGGCTGCATTAAAAGAAGTGAAGTGCAGAGGTGCAACAGTCGAGTTACAAGACACGTAGTACACAAACACAAATACAGGCAAGCACACAGACAACTTCTATCAGCATTAAAAATATATATGAAGATAACATTTTTGCAAAGCATAAGGGGCTGCAATAGCGAAACAAAACAAACGAACCAGCAAGCAAACGAAAAGGAGATTCTGTGTTGATAGGTTAGTTCACTGGCTCTGGCCTGTCACCCCTTTCCTCATGTCCCTATTGGTCCTGCAGACCAGATAAGGGGTTGATCCCTCTAACTCTCCCTCTCTTCTGCCTCTCCCCGTCCTTCTCCCTCTCCCCATCTCTTCTGCCTCTCCTTCTCTCCCTCTCCACATCTCTTCTGCCTCTCCCTCTCCCCATCTCTTTTGCCTCTGCCCCCTCTCTCCCTGTCCCTCTCCCTCTCTTCTCCCTCTCCCCATCTCTTCTGCCTCTGCCCCCCCCTCTCCCTCTCTCCCTCTCCCCTCTTTCCCTCTCCCTCTCTCCCTCTCCCCTCTCCCCCTCTCCTCTGCCCCCCCCTCTCCCTCTCTCCCTCTCCCCTCTTTCCCTCTCCCTCTCTCCCTCTCCCCTCTCCCCCTCTCCTCTGCCTCTCCCCATCCCTCTCCCTCTCTTCCCCCCCCCCCACCCTTTCCTCCGCTGCCTCCTAGGCAGTGCAGCATGCATATGTTCCGTCCATTATTCCAAAATACTTTGTTGACAAGAAGCAGTATTTTTTCCCCTCTTGCTACGTGAAGGGTAATTAAGATTCCAATCTTGTTAATCACTTCTCAGTTCCTTTTCTTCGTTTTTCCATTACGAAGCCTGAGAAGTCCTCATGTCCTGCAAAAGCTAAAATGGTAATCGACCATGGCCCTGTCTGTCTGTCTTTCTCGTTCTCTTTCTCTCTGTCCCTTTTCTTCGACTCTGTTCTCAGACTTGCTCCCCAAGGTTCAACCCTGTCTCATTATGCACATGCCAGTCTTTGTGCCACGGGTATGAAACATTATTCATGTTGTTGGCCGCAGGTGCCTCTCTGAACTCTCCTCCAAAACAAGCAGAAATTCAGTGGCCCTGCAGTCAGATTCTGCATGCTATACCCAGTTGTACCTGAATTGAGGGGAGGTTGTGGAATAGGGAAATCTCTCTTGTTTGGCGGGTTATAGGCACGGGTGTTCAGCTTGGCACAGAGCAGAGGGAAGTTGGCAGACCAAGAATTGCCGGGAGATAGCAACGTGATTATGCCAGGGCTCAGGAGAAGACTCCTCCATTCCACTTCAACTAACTTCAGCATCAATTAAAAACTTTTTGCAAGGTTAAATTCCTTTGTGATCACCTTTGTCAAAGCACAGGAAACCTCTTTGCGATAGATTGGTTTTGTTCTACGATGCATTGTGGTTTTGAAAGATGAAAAGGCAATTGAAATGCCTTTGAGAAGGTGTTAAGTGTAGAAGGTAATTTCACATTCAATTGATTTTTTTCCCGTCAGAGTTTTTAAAAAGCAATCAGATTGACTGACATGATAAATTAGAATAGATCGTTCTTCTCTCTTTGCTCAAGGCCTTTGTTTTAAGTTAACTTCCAAGAGCAATTCAAATCCAATCCGGTAGTGATTCAAAGTTACAGGTAGTAACAGTAGCACAACAAACATCCCCCTAAACCAAAACAAAGCCCTTGTCACTGTGCCTCTCTCTACTTTGTCAGGTTTGTGAATGTACTCGGCAGTGAGGTCCTGGAGTGGGTCTCAAGCCGGTGAGTTCCTTTTGCTTTTGTTTCAGCGCGGAGCAGGATTTCCTTCCTTCCTTCCTGGCCGGTCCTCCCCTTCTTGACATTGTGCCGTGTTTTTCCTGTGGAGCCGCTCCGCTCCTCTGGTTTGGTCGTGGGGGGAGCACAGGGCCGGTGTTATGGAAGTGCCGGCGTGGTGCTGCGTTACCTGTGTCATAAACACACACACAAGTGCAGCCTAGCCAGACCCCCACTCCACACACTCCCAGAGTCTTCCTCTTTCTCTTACCCAGATAACAGGAGACACTGGAGTGGATCTAACGCTGCAATAGATCAAGGGCAATCCTGTCAGGAACCTTTTTCATAATGACTTGCTACCGGCCTGAATCATGTGTGTGTGTTCTATCTGTAGTATGAAGTATGAGGTAGTACCTACTACAAATTTGTCTTAAAAATAAATACAAAGTAATACAGTTCATATGCACTTTAAATGTTGAGCTATCTGCTTTTAAAGCAGAGCTTTCTCTATGCATGAGCTGTGGCATTCCTGTAAGCACATGCAAGTTGTCTGGGTTGAGGACCTGTTGGCGTCTGTGCCAGTGGTGGAAGAGGGCTTCCTTTGAGTTTGCCCATGCCAGCTGGCCCGTCACATGGCACTACGTGTGACAAATGGAAGATCCGCGGGGCACTGGACGACACTTGCGTAGATCACATGCCATGCAAACCGGCTACACACAGAGAGAAAAGCCACAGTGTCTTAAGTGCCTCTCTTAAGGCTTAATCCAGGCTGGAGTTCAGTCCCCCACATCGGCCCTTACCTCAGACATTTACCTTGTAAAATAATGCAGGGGTTTTATCTGAGACTGAGGGTCTCATCCACAGCCTTTGCCTCTGCATATCAGCATGTGTGCAGTTCCACAGCTTGTGTATCCAGGAGGCTGCCACACAAACATACACACACACACACACAGACACACACACACACAGACACACACACACACAGACACACACACACAGACACACACACACACACACACAGACACACACACACACACAGAGAGACACACACACACACACACACACACACACACACACACACACACACACACACGCACAGACACACACACACACACACACACACACACACACACACACACACACACACACACACACACACACACACACACACACACACACACTTACACGCACACACACACACACACACACACACACACACACACACACTGCCAGACATGGGAAATTCAGGGGTCTGCCCCCCCATCCTGATCTCTTGAGTTGGAGCCAGGGCTGCTGTGTGCTGGGGGCACTGGAGCCCAGACAGACGCTCTTGTGTCTCGCTCAGGACCGATGACTCCTGGTGCACTGGTAGCCCCCTGGAAGTCCTCCCAGGCTATTTCCCACCGTCGTCCATAAATGCTTCAGACCGCTGTGGCTTTTTATTCTTGGGAGACCAGACAACTGAGGGAACTCCACTCTTTCCCTTAAATTTAATCAGTGACCCTCACCCCACCCCACCCCACCGCAACCCCACCCTTCTAAGCCAATGATGCGTGTTCCTGATTGGGGCTTGTCTGCAGTACAGTGCATTCTTTTAGACACATGGAAGTGGCCCCGGATATCTCTCGCTGCTAATAATTCCACTGCTATAATCGGTGTAAGATCAGGGCCGTGGTACAAACACAGCCTTTCTCTGTTTTGCTGAGCTGTGATACCACGTTGGTTCGTAGAGAAAATGTGACAAGAGACTTTAAAAGTTTTATTTCTTCAATAAATTCCTGCAAATTCTGATTGGTTGGTGCAAATGTAAAATGTCTTATTGGCCAGCTAACAACTATGTTCCGGCCTGTCTTCAGTGGTATAGTCTCACAGTTACAGCCGCAGTTTTCCCCTGCAGTGTGACAGTGTAGGTGTGGTTATTTATGTTTGGATATGCATCTGTGTATGTGCATATAGAATTACCAATAAATATTATGTGTTTACCTGTGTAGCTATGCCTGCCTACTGAGATGTGTGTGCATTTTATTTATGTGCATCAATGACATAGACTTGCACATTTGAACTTGACATCAATGCACAGCAGAATCACTGGGCACCAGTGCCCTGTCTCTTCACTTCTTATCTTGTCTATTCTCTTCTCTTCTCGTCTCTTCTGTTCTGTTCTGTTCTGTTCTCTTCTCTTCTCTTCTCTTTTCTTCTCTTCTCTTCTCTTCTCTTTTCTTTTCTTCTCTTCTCTTTTCTTTTCTTTTCTTCTCTTCTCTTCTCTTCTCATCTCAACTCGTCTCTTCTATTGTCTTGTTTTGTCTTCTCTTCTCATTCACTTCCAGCTCAGGTCTACATCATCCTTTCCTCCTCCTCTCCTCTTTGCCCTGCTCCTCTCCGCTCCGCTCAGCTGGGAGGGGGGCAGAGAGGAGCCTGGCGAGCTGGCGGGGGTGACTGAGGGCCACTGTTCATTCACACACACAAAGGTGGCATTGATCCCAGAACTCGCTAAGGGGGCTCTCTTGGGCAGCTTTTCATTGACATGCAGGGCTGTCTCTCAGGACTCCAAAGAGAATGAGGACAAAATTGTTGTTGTTTTTTTTCTGTCTTTCCTTTTTTTCTTCTTCTATTAGCTGGGGCCAGTTCCACCACGGAGAATGACACTAAAGAATCTTGTCTCCCTAAGCGCCTCCATTCCTGAAGGGCTGTGATGGCATTCAGACTTGGCTGTTTGGGAGACAGAGACCCGGAGACTTGCAAAGGGGACTTAACAATCCGTGTGACAGTCATGCTCGTGAAAAGTGACTAAGGCTTGGAATGGCCGATTTAGCCCTGTCATTGTGCTAACAAATGAGCTGCCTGCCGCTCGTTAGTTGGCGAGGCTGTAATATTAATTTAAAGCGTTCCGCACACAGTTTGTGTTACTTAATGACGCTCCTGCATTTGCATAAGGAGTTCATTGACTCCAGCAAGCTTGCAAGCCTGCATGGACGGAATGGAGAATGTACGTGATAATCATTTAGCAGATTGTGGAGGCGAAGATTAAGGATGGTGGGACATACAAGGCTGAATGATTGCTGCCATTTCAACATCTTTATGTATCCTGTGAACCATAAACACATATGAATTGGACAGATTAAATGAAAATGTTAATTGGCTACAGCCTTTGGTCATAACAGTGGCAGGTTTTTTTTATTAAAAGCATTCACAGAAATTCTCTTACAATAAGAAAATAATTGCAAATTTGCAAAATAATTGCAGATAAATGAGACACATGCAGTGTCACTTTCTCTTCAGCATTTGCAGTGGTTGTCTGGAGGAGAAGAAAAATGACAGCTCAACCGCAACTATAAGTGTTCTTACACTCTCTTGGAGTCATTTTTACTGGCGGTCTGTCTTTGCAGGGGCTGCTACCACTGTTTTTATTGAACTTGCAGAGGCATAACTTTTTTCTGAATGGAGGAGATGAAGAGGATGAAGGAGACGGAGAAGGAGAAGGAGAAGAAAAAAACAGATGCTCCCTTTGTTGTTAATAAAAGGCAGTACCCGCCCAATATAGTCACAGCTTCTCCATCTGCAGATGGGCTTAAGCCGGTCCCAGGACAGCATGTTAACATTGGGGAGCTGTATTTATAGTCTGTGTTTCCTGTGTTTCCATATCCCCATCGAACACACAGGGCTGTGGGAGTGCTCAGGGGGGACGTGTAGGCTGTCCTGGAGTCCTGCCGGTGTCATTGGTGTGTGTGTGTGTGTGTGTGTGTGTGTGTGTGTGTGTGTGTGTGTGTGTGTGTGTGTGTGTGTGTGTGTGTGTGTAGAAAGACAGGTGTGTGGCGTTGGTGTGTGTGGATCCCCTTGTCTGATCTATGTTCGGTCCCTCACCTACAAGCAGCCTGCTTGGGGTGTCCATGTCTGTGTGTGTGTGTGTGTGTGTGTGTGTGTGTGTGTGCATGTATTGGGGTGTGTTATGTGAAAGCTCAGTGGCATGCCTGCATTGTTGATTTAGGGCAGAAAAAGACCCCAGCTAAATGGGGTTTTCCTCCACAGGGAGAAATTGCAGAAATTGTGCGGAGATGCCCGTGTGTGGGTGTGTGAACAAGGAGGACAGAGAAGCATGGTCTCGTTTACCCTTCTTCCAGTTGTCTTTCTTTTTAAAAACACACATATGGACATGCATTCATGCACACACACACACTTTCACATTTTCAGGCATGAACTTAGCATGCACATAAACCCATACATACATATATTCACGAACACATCACACACACACACAAACACACATACACACACATACACACACATTCACACACACACACACACACACACACACACACACACACACACACACACACACACACACACACACACATACATTCAGGCTAACGTTCATCTGAATTACACATACTGTGTGTAGGATTGAATAAAAAACATGCATTAAAAGGCACATTTCACACGACACACACAGAGACGTCATAATAAAGACCAGTAGAGGTGAAGGAAAGACAGATTCTCTGCTACCTTGCTGTGCCCCATTACTGGCAAATCACACATCTCATTTACCTCCATCCTGTTTGGTCTGGGGCTGACAGACAGAAGGCTTTTGTGCTTTTGTTTTGGAAAAAAAAAGATGTGCCACATTGCGCTTTGGCATTGTAAATGAACAGCACACACACACACACGCACACACACACACACACACACACACGTACACACTCACACACACACACACACACACACTCATACGCATTCACACACACACACACACACACACACACACACACACACACACACACACACACACAAACACACACACACACACACACACACACACACACACACACACACACACACATTCAAATTGTCTCTCACACGCAGACGCATACACACTCACTCAGACACAAACAGGCTCACACATAAATCCACATGGGTCAGTCAGTAGGGTCTGGAGTTGTCGGGCAACAAAACTGGTGCGGTTGCTGGTCACGTTGTTTGGCCTATTTTCACAGTCCACTGGTCTCTCGACTCTCTGGCTTTGTGCAGTGTGCAGGGACTGCAGTGGGAAGTCTGTTGTTTTGTGCCACACATCTAGGCTCCGGAGCTTTCGTCTGCTTTTGCCTCTGCCAAGCAACAGAGAAAGAGAGAAGACGAGTCTTCTGTAACTGTTAAAATCATCATTTTCCCCGCTCCAAAAACTAAAAATTATGATTCAAAATTAAGCCCTTTCTGTGGTGGGTTCAGAAAACTGGACACTAGTCCTGTCCCCCTGTCAGACACGCAATGACCGTCTGGTTCATTTGGTGGCCCAGTTCCGACAACAAAGAGAATTCAGTGATTCATAGTCAGACAAAGGGATGTGGTCCTGAATATGACGCATTGAAAGACAGGCCTATTCATCCCATGTGCAATGATACAGTTCCTGTCTTCCTTTGGTTGTTATTATCATGCCAGACTACATAATGAGTGGCCTGACGATGCGCTTACCAACGCACCATTTTACAGCACCTTGGGGAGTCAGGATGGAAGACTGCCTTTTCCCAATGCTTTGTAGTTCCCCTGAACAATGTGAGAGCAGATGTGAGGGGATCCCACAGGGGGGGGGGGTGGGTGGGGGGGCACAGGGCCAGGGGCCACGGGGCCACTTCACATTCTGAGTAAAAACAAAAAAAAAGCGTTCCTGGAAATCCCAGATGTGTTGCGAGTCTCAGACAGTGCGTTTTCTTGAAAACCCCTGATCGCTCAATGCGAAGAGAATGTATTCTTTCTAAATCGGCACGTGTGCGCACATGCTCATGCACACGTACAACAACATACACACGCATACACAAACACACACACACTTGCACACTTGAAATTACTCACGTATCACAGTCCCATCCCTTCCGATTCGCTGCATAGCGATGACCCCACATTATATCATTACTTGGCCTTTGTTTGGAGGAAGTGCCAGCTGTATGTTTGGACCAGAGACCCTGACCCCAGTGTACTGTCTTGTCTTGTTTTTCCCACAAAGTCCGAGATAAAGATTTAATGTGAGAAACCGCTGTTCTTCCGCTTATTATGACATACGCTCTGTTCTGTTCTGAGGAGATGTTGGGAGAATGTTATTTAACTCAGTCACACACACACACACACACACACACACACACACACACACACACACACACAGGAAACAGACATGGCCTAGTGTCTCCTTTAGAATAAGTGCTATGGAGACATACTAACAGCAACATGCTCCACTGTTTGCATTCTCCCCTCCTCGCTTCTCTTTTAGGTGTGATCTAGAGTAATGTCTCATGCCTTGGAGCACACGCACACACGCACGCACGCACAAACATGCACACACTTTCTTATATTGCATAGGGACTCTTTCATCTAATGAGGGCTGGCCTGTAATGGTGTTTTTATGGACTTGATATTTAATGGTATTTTTGATTACATGACGTACACAGAAATAGCAATGGATCTTGTCTTGGATGGGCTTTGCTATGCGTCTGCTTTTAATCACACGTCCAGGGTTCAGCCAGTTAATCTTCATATATGATGGAAGTGAAGACACTGATTTACTGTTAGCCTGATGTGTCATCAACTGATCAAATCCAAGTCCATAAACGTCATTAAGAAACCTTGGCTCAATGCTAATGATAATCACATCCTGCAAAGGCTGGAGGGGTTTGTGAGAAGCTTTGGGTTTTTATGATCAATTTATAAACGTGATATACGGCGCAGTGTTCGTGAGGCTTTTGCAGGTCATGTAAAGAACTCTGCCTGAAGAGCGATCATTAAGTTGGTGCATGTGATTCGCCTGATGAGAACTCAAGCTGTTAAAGGATGACAGTGGGGTAGATATTAGAAACTGACCCTACCTAAGGCCAAAGTGCTGTGCCAGTGTTGCCAAGTGAAGTAGTTCCAATAAAGCTTTGATTTGCAACCGGCATCCTCTGACTGGAGAGGTTGAAGCAGTGGTGGCCAGTGTGTTAGCCAACAGAAGTGTGTGTGTGTGTGTGTGTGTGTGTGTGTGTGTGTGTGTGTGTGTGCGTGTGTGTGTTTGCTCTGTCTGCCAGCGTCAAGTGCCAATATGGTTCTGTTTGACTTTCCCTACGCCAACGTGAAAAGTACACTGTGTTTTTCCCCTCTGACTGTCTGCTTGGTTCACCTCCACCTTTCCGACACGAATGTCTGTCTCGAGCGTGAGGCTATGAGGCCGCGAGGCTCCTGCTTAGCCCCCGGACAGAGAAGTCATGCAGAATAAGGGACATGGGTCTCTGTTTGTGGCCTGTGAGCTGTTATTAAAATGCCTCGGTGTGTCATTCTCATTGTGGGGGTCCAGCATTCCTAGGCGGTTACTGTGGCCTAGCCCGTGGTTAGACTTCACTGTGATAAGGACTACTTCTGATTGTCAGAGATGTGGCGTGCTCCTGAAATCCCATCCGATGCTGGAGAGAACAGGAACTGCGGGAAGCAATTGGTCATTTGAGGGGGTAATGGGGAACGTCGGGACTGGAGACATTTTGGTGCCATCTGGTTGCTATCACTCCTCAGCGGCTCCACAGTTACCCAGAGAAGTCTCACTGAGACAGGAAACTGTGTGTTGCTGGACTCCACCGCACTTCTCTTATTGTGGTCTGCCCACATATCTGATTACAGCGCGCCACCTCACAAACCTGACGGGCTCTTGTGTCAAATGGCTTTGGGGGTTGCTGTTCAGTTCCTCTGCTTCATTCCTATTCTCTAATTAAGCCAAGTCATACAGGATCTTGCGGACACAACCCATTGTTTACGGTGTGCAATTACCCTTTATAATGCCACGTTGGGTTTTTCTTCTGCCAGACAGAAGGTCCTGAGCCTGCGCCCATGAGAAAGCGCACTGCAGTTCATTTGAACTTTTTTACTGACTTTGGTCAGCGCTGGGGGATATCTTTTGAACTATAACTGGGATATCTTGTGAACTAAAACTCTCAAAATATTTAGAATTAGTGTTACGGTACCGAGGTCTGAAAGTTGGAAAAAACCTGGTCCCCCGCTCAGTTGAGTTGTCTTTGAAGATCTAGTGACAGGGAGATGTGTTTTGATGTAAATTAAAGCCATGTTCAGCCAGTACGAGTTCTCTGTGCTGTCAGTCAGGCCAGTATATGGGGCTGTGGACAGGTCCTTCAGATGCCTGTGTACATTAGACTTGCTAATCAGGTTGTGCACTGTGCCACAGAGCAGTAGCAGAATGGTAATCAGCGCAAACTTGGTCGGTACAAAGAGCCTCGTTATTTAGCCACGTCGTCATAATCACCGCTGCATTTTCAACTGTCTCATTATCATTCCTCCCTATCAGCGTGCCCCCCCCCCCCCCCCCCCCATGATCTGGAACAATCTAATTTAATTTGTTGAAAAATGTAAGTGGCTGCCCTCGTAATCAACACAATCTCTGCTTTGTGATTAGTGAAGTGGAGGAGAGAGGCTCTCTCTTTTTCTCTTTCTCTTTCTCTCTCTCTTTCTCTCTTTCTCTTTCTCTCTCTCTCACTCCCCTCTCTCTCTCTCTCTCTCGGCTTGTTTCGTGGCCTGTGTAGCCGTCCCCTTCCTAGTCTTAGCTTTGCCCTCCAGTCCCTCCTATCTCCTGCAGGCCTAAATGAGATGTTTATGTCGAAGAGCATAATCATAACAAGCATTCCATCGTCTGCTGTGCTAACAGGAAATGCTCCATTTTCTTTAAATGACATTAAAATACTTAGCGAGAGGTGCGTGTCTTATCAGTGTCCTAGTCACGGAGGAAGATCGTAGTCTACGGTTGCAGAGACCCCCTCCAACAGGAAAAACAGCTTGATTCTCCCAGATAATTAACACAGAACAAGTGCCGGTCCGAAGGTCAGTAAATCGAAACGGCCGTTTGCCGGTTAGGGTAGCTCATCAAGGCGGACGTGTAACTGAGAATGAAGAGGTGGGGCACTGGAGGCAGAGAGAGAAGTATAGCAGGGATGTGTGATCCGTCAGCTTCCCCCTCACTTTGCAGTGGATTGAGCCCAGGCCTGCCACTGATTCATTCTCGAGGCAGCGCCTGTCTGGTGCAAGATCAGTCACCTTCGGCTGCCCCGGTGTCAGCTGGCCAGGCGTCCGTGCCGTGTTGATGTGTTGTGCAGAGAGATTCGGCCCATTACACCCTGCTGAGCGCTGATTTAAATGGCGGCTCTGCCTGTTCGTCAGATGGAGAAGCCTCCTTGTTGCTTTACAAAATAACCTCCATCCAAAGATATAGTGAATGGTGAGGTGACTGCCGTTCCCATACATGGTTTTGATATGTGACATGTAGAGGTGGATGCACTGCTGCAGAAAATTCTTCTGGTTTGAGTTGGCCCGCAGGTCTACACACACTGAACGCACTACGCACTCCACACACTCATAGAAATTAACGAGCTCAGCATATTTGCACTGTTTTCTTTGTTGCTGGTCTCTGGAAACAATCAGGCTCATTCTCACCTCGTAAATAAGCAAATTTGACATGACTCATTCCTCTTTCCTGTAATATTTCTGGGAGAACAGTATATTTTCGCACTTGTGAAAGAAACAGGGTTTTATTCTGTTGATAACAAGCTGTCAGAAAAGTGAGAAAAAAAACCCAGAATCTTTCTTGTTTTTTTTTTTTTGGCTGCTTCTGATAACAAATTGGACAGCACAATCAGACTGTCCATGATTGTAAATGGCAGTGATGTTTACTGCTCTTGCAGGTTGGAGATAAGATAAGAAGAGATTAACTTTCGCTGCACACTCCTCTGAAGAGCAAGATGTTGCTCAAAGATATGATTCATATTTGTGTACCCGGTGTTTGTGTTGTGACTTCCTTGATATGAAGTGACTTGAGGACACAGGCATCAGCAACGGGGCACATTATTTCCCTATTCGTTGAAATATCCTGATTTTTATTTTCACATTTAGCTATTTCTCGACATCAGATGGAGGAGGACAAGAACGGCAGCCCTCCACACGCCCTGTCACTCACACAGTCACCCCTTTGAACCTCACCTTTTTCACATGCCGCGTTGCGTGACAATGGAGAGCTGGGCCATTTTGCCTGTCACTAGTGGCCTGTACTTTTAGGCTTTTCTTCCCCAGTCTGGATTATTAGCACCTCTTCTCTGGAAGGGTCACAAACTGTTATTCTTGGTTTGGAAGTGGAATTGAGTTTCACGCGCCTTTTCACCTTCAGCTGGCTAATGCGCTGAAGGATTACGGCGCCTCAGGAGCGCCATTAGCCCAACTGGTACACCCCCCCCCCCCCCAATGGCAGCTTTAGCGCTGAGAAAAAAATAAAAGAACTTGTCAGCTGTGACGGCAACATTAACTAAACACTGTTCTTGGTAACGCTTTATTTGGATAGTCCACCTACAGAGACTTCACAGATGGTGTGTTGAAATTCA